>NW_016806392.1:3664306-3712480 GCF_001698545.2 Rhinopithecus bieti | reverse complement strand
CAAAAGCAACGGCAGCAAAAGCCAAAATTGACAAATGGGATCTAATTAAACTAAAGAGCTTCTGCACAGCAAAAGAAACTATCATCAGAGTGAAAAGGCAACCTGCAGAATGGGAGAAAATTTTTGCAATCTACTCATCTGACAAAGGGCTAATATCCAGAACCTATAAAGAACTCAATCAAATTTATAAGGAAAAAACAAACAACCCCATCAAAAAGTGGGCAAAGGATATGAACAGACACTTCTCAAAAGAAGACATTCATACAGCCAACAGACACATGAAAAAATGCTCATCATCACTTGCCATTGGTTTTGAAATGCAAATCAAAACCACAATGAGATACCATCTCACACCAGTTAGAATGGCGATCATTAAAAAGTCAGGAAACAAGGTGCTGGAGAGGATGTGGAGAAATAGGAACACTTTTACACTGTTGGTGGGACTGTAAACTAGTTCAACCATTGTGGAAGACAGTGTGGCGATTCCTCAAGGATCCAGAACTAAAAATACCATTTGACCCAGCCATCCCATTACTGGGGATATACCCAAAGGATTATAAGTCATGCTGCTATAAAGACACATGCACACGTATATTTATTGTGGCACTCTTCACAATAGCAAAGACTTGGAATCAACCCAAATGTCCATCAGTAACAGACTGGATTAAGAAAATGTGGCACATATACACCATGGAATACTATGCAGCCTTAAAAAAGAATGAGTTTGTGTCCTTTGTAGGGACATGGATGCAGCTGGAAACCATCATTCTCAGCAAACTATCGCAAGAACAGAAAACCAAATACTGCATGTTCTCGCTCATAGGTGGCAATTGAACAATGAGATCACTTGGACACAGGAAGGGGAACATCACACACCAGGTCCTATTGTGGGAAGGGGGTAGGGGGAGGATAGCATCAGGAGGTATACTTAATGTAAATGACGAGTTAATGGGTGCAGCACACCAACATGGCATATGTATACATATGTAACAAACCTGCATGTTGTGCACATGTACCCTAGAACTTAAAGTATAATAATTAATAAATAAATAAAAGAATGGTCAGTAATCCAATCCTACGCCAATCAGTACATAGCACTATTCACCATGATTGGTTCAGTTTAGTCCAAACAATGCAAAGAACAAGGATTTTGTTCACTGGTCAGTGGAAAAGGTACCACAAAATCAGTCATGGAATGAAGCTGGACCTGGGTAGTAGAGTGAAAGAGAGAAGAAAAAAATACTAAAACTCGGTCCTTGGTGATATCACTGAACTAAATAAACCAATAATGAAACTCATCCAATTCCTGGACTTCTGACTATATGAGCCAATAAGTCTCCTTTTCTACTTAAGCCCATCTGAGTTTTGCTTTCTGTTAATTAATGTGTCCCTGAGTTCAGCACAGGGTCTCAGGGGCTGAAACCAGACTTCTGAGGGAGCTTCAGCCTCCTTCTAGAGGTGCGTGTTTCTGGAGATGGAGCAATGGAGCACTTCTACAAGTGCTAGAAAAACTATAAACTAAATTTAGTTGCTGCTATAGAAAGGAACTTCTCCTGCAGAGATGAAGTAGCATCATTGGAGTGACATTCAAAGTAACAGGCAGCAAAGCTAGAACAGTAAGAAACAAATCCCTTTTTCCTCCTCCAACCTTGGAGTCACCCTGTAGTGCCTCCTATTAGCAAAGCTTAACTGGGGTCAGCTTGCAAAGCAGAAATGTGGCTTGTAGAGTCCCAATTCTACCATCATAAAGCAGGGGGTAGATTTGGAGCTTAGAGATAATAACTTCAATACTAGCACAGAGCAGTTCATTTTTACTGTGTGGAGGAGGAATGCATAGTCTGACTGTCAGAGAAGATAAAAATAAAAATAATCCAGTTCCTACATCTCCCATGCTTCTTACACCACCACCTATAAAAGTTTTTGGAACACTGTGCAGTATCATTTAAGGAAAGGTGCTATGGTTATTATTTCTTCTGGAAGACAGATTTGAATAAGTTTTCCCTAACAGCTTGGGTATGAAGAGCTGACCTGCTGACATCTCAGCAACCATATTTGTATATGAACTCTTACTTGCCAGAAACATCATAGTATTTCTGTTCCTACAGAAATGTGAGAATGCTTTTTCATCAAGAAGCCTCCTAGGCATTGTGATTTTTCCCCATAGATATTTATGGAGCCATCATTTGAATATCTCTATTTTCTCATGGTGCTGAAGGAGAAAGTGTTGATTATAGAATATTCTGAAAATCACTCAGTGTGTATAAAGCTGATAAAAAGACATATTGTGGTCATGGTAGGAGTTTCAAAGAGGTAATAATTGTGGCTCAACTGTGCCCGTATGTTTGGCAGTCTTTCTTTTGTATAAAATGTCTGTTCATTCCATTGTCCACATCTTTGTTGATTGAGTTAGGACAGATTTAATAAGAAAATATATATTCTTATACCAATTTTTGGCAGCTCTAATGACATAAAAGTCTTTCTGATGTTTTTCCCAGGGCAGTCAAAAGCAGTGGTCAATCGCAAACAGCATTCAGAAACTTCCTTTAACTGGCAGATTGGAAGATCAGCCTTAGACCAGTGCTTTAAACTCCAATATTTCTAAATGAGACCTAAAGGATAGGTATATCCTTTAGGATATAACTTGATGGTTTATTCTGGAAAACTTCTTCAGGATAATTGGGAATGTGCAAATCAGAGAGGAAAAGTGACAATCATCTTAGCCTCCCACAGGCCTAGAAGTGACATAAAAGGCAAAAAGAAAAAGAAAGAGGCAAACCTATTTCTAGGTCTAAGGGTTAACCTAAACCTCTCCCCAAAAAGGAGGGATAATTTAAAGTGGTAAATGCAACTCAGTCACTAAGCAAAGTCATATCACATCCATTCCGTGTCCTATACATGTGTAGTTCACAGAATGGAAACATATAATAAACGCCCAAGAATTTAAAATGCTTACATCACAACTATTGCCCAAGTGGCCCATGTTTGGTTGAGAGGTCATTAAACAGGGAGTAATAATTAAACGTGTGGGCCCTTGGACCGAGTTGCATAAATGCAAAACTGGGTGTCTCTTATTAATAAACTCTATAATATTGGGTAAATTACTCAACTGTTTATGCCTCAGTTTCTAATTTGTAAAATGGGAAGATAATATGCCTACCTCAAATTAATTGGGGAAAACAGAATGCCACAAAAACACAGTGGCTTACAGATGATACAAGTTTCTTTCTCATGTAGCAGCCCCCAGTGGATCCAGTAGTGGAGAGGTTCTGCTCTACCCCTCCATTCACAAACCCAGGTGCCCTCCACCTTATTACTTTACCTTCCCCTAGGTCATTGTCCTCATCTTCTTTGTGGAGGTTGGGTCATAGAATTCCAGCTCAAAGGAATGGAAATGGAACACTGGCCCAGGACAAAGGGATTTTCTTTTAAGGAGGTGACATATAGTTGCACTCACCATTTGCACTCACATATTGGCCCTAATGTATTCACGTGCTTCAAAGGAAGCTGGGAAACATAGTGGCTAGTTGGAGGGCCATGTGTCCAGCTCTATTATTTTGGGAAAATGGAGAAATGGATTTTAATGGGCAAGGAGAGTCTGTCATCCTACCTCATAAGTTTACTATGGAGTAAATGAGATAATGCACTTAGAAGAGCTTAGATATTTAGTGAGTGTTCTATAATAGCTAAATATTGGTATTGCCAGGTTAACAATCTCCTCTTTCTACTTGTTTCAGGCACAATTCCCTTTTTACTGTTAGCCATTTGACTTTCTTTGGCCAATGAAATGTGTATGGCAGTGATGAGTATCGTTTCTGGACAGAAGGATTAAGAGTCAGTATGCGATTAAAAACTCTGTTTTTGTTTTGTTTTGTTTTCCCCTGCCATGGTAATCATGGAAGCACTTGTCAGCCTGGATCTCTGAGTAAATATGATGAGTGGGGCCACCTGAAAACTCACAGATATGTAACATGAACAAGAAATCACTGAGATTCTAGGATTGTTTGTTGGTGCAATATAACCTAGCTCATCTTGACTAATACGTGAAGACCCTGGGACATTTGTCAGAGAAAGAATTTTAGAAGGCTCCTTCACCTTAGAGTTTGCAATGTCAATTAATATCATTAAAAGTAAACATGAAAACTGGCTGATAACCTTATGCATCCCTTAGCTACTGTGAAATCATAGTTGATTAAACTGAGATACCATAGGTGTTAATGACTATGTATGCAAGACAAACCAATCTACGTGGGCTTGATATTATACTATAGAAACATGTTCATTGATTGCAAAGGTCTTCCTTCCAAGACTGCATCTGAAAGCAAACTGACATTTAGAATCTTCTGATTCACCTCCCCTGAAATAGAGAAGATTGCCATCTGGCCACAGCTGTGAAAATGCCAACATCAAGGGATAGGTCCTGAATGGAAATTCAGGCCCTGTGAAATTTTTTCTTTTTCTTAAATTTGGATTTTAGTATTTCTTCCAGATGAATCCAGTATTAGCAATTCAAAGAATATCATGTAGCTGTTAAAGGTTATATTCACCTGTAAGGACCTAGAGAGCAGATAGTGTAAGTAGCTTGTTAGGATGATAGACATAAAACCGTTGCAGCTCTTACTTATGATCATTTACCACATTAATTAGCAAGGTGTTAAGTGTTCTACCCACATAATCTCATTTAATCTTCACATCGGTTTTTTTAAGGCAGATACTTACTAGTAGTTCCATTTTACAATTGAGGAAACATGAGCTTAGAAAAGTTACATAGACATTTATTTTCTTGCTCATGTTACATGCCCATGGGTTATGTAAAATGACTAAAGTCAGCAGTCCATGAAAGACGTAATTGGAATGTGAACTCAAGCATATGACTCCAATGCCCGTTTGTTGAGCCAATAAGCTGTACCTCCAAGTGAACATAACAAGTGTTAGAACTGAGATTCATACAAAGATCTGTGGGAGCAAAGAAACAGCAAAGTACATAGATTAATCAAGGAAGGATTCATTGAGAGTTAGATTCCTCGTTAATAGGAATTGGTCACATAGAAAAGGGAGAGGACATTCTAGCAAAAGAAAAAGTTGTACTTCTCCTAAACGGCTGATTTATTATTAGTATTATAGTCACTGTGACTCTTAAAACTAACCAAGTTTCCACCTTTACGTTGGCTGCCAGGGAACTCATAGTCACACTTATATTACTTCTTCAGCAACTATATGGAACCTAATGATATAAGCATTCGTATAGTGACCAAACCTTTATCAGAATTCCACACCCACTTTTTCTCTTTACCCAATTTTTTCCTTCTTATGTTTTATCCTATATTACTATAAATCCTTTACAGGTATCCTCAGATTCAGATTTTTTTTAGAAAAATGAGGCATGTAGATAAATAAATTCATTAATAAAAAAATAAATATTTTCTTTTCTAACATGTTCCTCAGATTCATTTTGTAACAATAAAGCAAAAACATAAATAAATAAATAAGTAAATACAGAGAGACAGACAGTGCTTTTCCCATAACAAGGCCATGAATTCCGAAAATGTAGAGCATCCATGTATCAGGCTAGTAAAACTTCAAAATTTAATAACACCCTCTGTTGGTAAGGCTATGGGGAAATAGGCAATCTCATACAGTGCTGGTAGAAATGTAAGTTAATAAACTTATGGAAAGCAATTTGGTAATAGCTATCAAAATTAAAAATTCATAGGACCACTGATGTGGCATTTTCTTATCTAGATATTTATCCTGGAGATACACTGGTACCCATACAAAATGACTATGTACAAAGTTACTCTCTTCAGCCTCATTTCTAATAACAAGAGACTGGGAAGCAAAATTAATACCCAATAAAGGAATGGTTAAATAAGTTACTTTTTTCAGTTCTCAGACGTTTTTAGATCTTTGAAATGCTCATGGTATATGGACACTGGCCTACAATGTATGATGATCAAATTGGCCCTAACAGAGCCAATAAGCTCAGTCTACATTCCAATTTACCACAGTGCCTTATTATACTGCCAGGTCATTTTCTGCTGCATAGAAGGGTCATTGAAAGTAAATAACTTGCCAGTAAATCAATATCTGCATTGTTTTCATTCGTTCAATGCATTCATTGATTACCTATCAACTACTCACAGCACCTACTCTGTGCCAAGTACTCTAATAGGCATTTTTTAGGTCAGAGATCCAATATACGTATATTTACAGACCACAGGGATTACTGACTGGTAAGAAATGAATCAGAAAATTCATGCTGAGGCAGAGCAAGATGGCCAAAAGAAGCCTCTACCAATAGTCTCCCCCCACCCCCGCCGCAAGAACACCAAATTTAACAACTATTTACACATCATAAGATGTGTAGATGTGTAGCACCATCATAAGAATAAAAAACCAGCTGAACAATCACAGTACCTGGTTTGAACTTGATATCACTGAAAGAGACACTGAAGATGGTAGGAAAAATAATCCTGTATTACTAACACCACTCCCCCATCTCCCAGCAGCAGCCACATGGCATAGAGAATCTCTGTACTTGTGGAAGGGAGAGCACAGTGACTGTGGCACTTTGCAATAGAACTCAGTTCTGCCCAGTCACAGCAGAAAGCAACACCAGGCAGAACTCTGCAGACACCTACAGAGGGAGCATTTAGGCTAGCCCTAGCCAGAGGAGAATTGTCCATCCCAGTGGTCAAAACTTAAGTTCTGGCAAGCCTCACCACAACAGGCTAAAAGGTTCTGGGGTTCTAAATTGAGGTCTGGGCCACAGGGACTGCACCTCCTAGGGAAGTCCTAGTGCTGTGCTAGGGTTGGAGTCAGTGGACTTAGGGGGCACATAACCTAGTAAAACACAGGTGAGGCAGCCAAGAGAGTGCTTGTGCCACCTTTTCTCCAGCCTCAGATAGTGCAGCTTGCAGTTCCAAAAGATTTTTTCTTCTGCTCAAGGAAAGGAAAGGGAAGAGCAGAGAAGAATTTTGTCTTTCAACTTGGATACAAGCTCAGTCACAGTAGGATAGGGCATCAGGCAGAGTCCTGAGGCACCCATTCCAGGCCCTTGCTCCCAGATGACATTTCTAGACATACCCTAGGCAAGAAGGGAACCTGCTGCTTTGAAGGGAAGGACCAAATCCTGGTGAGATCCTTTACCTGCTGACTAAAGAGTCAGCAGTGGTAGCCAGGTGGTACTTACCATGGGCCTTGGATGAGACTCAGAGATGTGCTGGCTTCAGGTGTGACCCAGCACATTCCCAGTGTGATGGCTGCAGAAAGAGACTCCTGCTGGAGAAAAGCAAAGAGAAGAGTAAAGGGGACCTTGTCTTGCAGCTTAGGTATCAGCTCAGCCACAGTGGGATAGAGCCAAGTGGCTCTTGGGGTCCCTGATTCCATGCCTTGGCTCTTGGATGGTATTTCTAGACCTGCCTTGGGCCAGAGGAGAGCCCACTACCCTGAAGAGTGAGTCTCTTAGGCCTGAAATCATTCACAACAAGCTGACCAAAGAGCCCTTGGGCCCTAAGTGAATATCAGTGGTAGCCTGGCAATATTCCCCACAGACCTGTAGTGGTGGTGGTCACAGGGGAAAACTCCACTGCTAATGGAAAGCGGGGGCAAGAGTGGGAAGGACTTCATCTTAGGACTTGAGTGCCAGCTCAGCTGCAGTAGAATAGAGCACCAGGTAGATTCTTAAGGTTTCCAACTCCAGGCCCTAGGTCCCAGACAGCATTTCTGGACCCACCTGGGGCCAGGGGGAAATTTCTACCCTGAAAGGAAGGACACAAGACTGATTAGCTTCACCACCTGCTGATTGTAGAGACCTAGGGCCTTGAGCAAACACAAGCAGTAGCTGTATAGTGGTTACAACAGACCTTTAGTGAGATCCAGTGCTATGCTGGCTTCAGGTCTGACCTAGCAGAGTTGCAGTGGTGGTGGCCACAGGGGTGCTTGTGTCACCCTTCCCCCTAGCTCCAGGAAGCTCAGCACACAAAGAGAGAGACTCTGGTTATCTGGGAAAAACTTAGGGAAGACAAAACGCCTCTGCCTAGTAATCCAGAGAATTATTCTGGATCTTATCCAAGATCACCAAGGTGGTACCTCTACAAGACTGCAAGAACCACAGCATTACCGGACTTGGGGAGTCCCCTAATGAAGATATGTCTGCAGTGACCAAAAAGATCACAACACCAAAGTCCCTTCAAATACCTGGAAAGCCTTCCCGAGAAGGATGGGTACAAACAAGCCCAAACTGTGAAGCCTACAATAAATACCTAACTCTTCAATGCCCAGACACAGATGAACATCCACAAGCATCAAGATCATCTAGAAAAATATAACCTCACAAAATAAACTAAATAAGTCAACAGGGAACAATCTAGAGAGACAGAGATACATGACCTTTCAGATAATTCAAAATAGATGTTTTGAGGAAACAATGAAATTCAAGATGATGCAGAAAAGGAATGTAGAATTCTATCAGATAAATTTAGCACAGAGATTGAAATAATTAAAAAGAATAAATCAGAAATTCTGGAGTTAAAAATGCTATTGACATCATGAAGAATGCATCAGTGTCTCTTAATAACAGAATTGATCAAGCAGAAAAAAAAATTAATGAGCTTGAATAGAAGCTATTTGAAAATACACAGACAAAGGAGAGAAAAGAAAAAAATTAAAAACAATGAAGCACGCCTACAAACTCTAGAAAATAACCTCAAAAGGGCAAATCTAACAGTTACTGGCCTTAAAGAGGAGGGAGGGAGAGAGAGAGAGGGGAAGAAGGCTTATCCAAAGGGATAAAAACAAAGAACTTTCCAAACCTAGAGAAAGATATCAGTAGCCAACTACAAGAAAGTTATAGAAAACCAAACAGATTTAGCCCAAAGAAAACCACCCCAACATATTTAATAATCAACCTCCCAAAGGTCAAGGATAAAGAAAGGATCCTAAAAGCAGACAGAGAAAAAGAAAAACACATAACATACAATGGAGCTTTAATACGTCTGGAAGTAGACTTTTTAATAGAAACCATACAGGCCAGGAGAGAGTGGCATGACATATTTAAAGTGCTGAAGAAAAATAATTTTACCCTACAATAGTATATCGGGTGAAAATATCCTTCAAACATGAAAGGGAAATACAGACTTTCCCAGAAAAACAAAAGCTGAGGAATTTCATCAACACCAAACCTGTCCTACAAGAAATACTAAAGAGAGTTCTTTAATCTGGGGAAAAAAAAAAAGGATTTTAATGAGCAATAAGAAATTACCTAAAGGTAGAAAACTCACTGGTAATAGTAAGTATACAGAAAAACACAGAATAGTATAACACTGTAATTTTGGTATAAAAACTACATATAGGTAGAATAGAAAGACTAAAAGATGAACTGATCAAAATTAAATAAATTAAAACCTACAACCAGAGAAAATCACCTTCCCCAAAAGGAAGGCAGGAAGGAAAGAAGGAAGAGGAGACTACAAAACAACCAGAAAACAAATGACAAAAGGGCAAGAGTAAGTCCTTACTTACCAATAATAACGTTGAATATAAATGAACTAAACTCTCCAAAGGACATAGAGTACCTAAATGAATTTTTAAAATACTTAGTGATCTGTTGCTGACAAGAAATACATTTCCCCTATAAAGACACACATAGGCTGAAAATAAAGGGATGGAACATATTATTTCATGCAAATGGAAACCAAAAATGAGCAGGAGTAGCTATACTTACATCAGACTAAATAGATTTCAAGACAAAAACTATAAAAACAGGCCAGAAGGTCATAATGATAAATCGGTCAATTCAGCAAGAAGATATAATGATTATAAATATATACTCATCTAACACTGGAGCACCCAGATAGATAAAGCAAACATTATTAGAGCTAAAAGGAGAGATAGCCCCAAATACAGTAATAGCTGGAGACTTCAACACCCCACTTTCAGCATTGGCCAGATATGCCAGACAGAAAATCAACAAAGAAATATCAATCTTAATCTGCATTATCAACCAAAGGGACCTAATAGATATTTACAGAACATTTCATCCAACTGCTGCAGAATACACATTCTTCTCCTCAGCACATGGATTGTTCTCAACTATAGACCATATGTTAGGCCACAAATCAAGTCTTAAAACATTCAAAAATTTGAAATAATATCAAGTATCTACTCTTACCACAATGGAATAAAAACAAAAATCAATAATAGGAGGAATTTTGAAAACTATACAAATACAAAGAAATTAAATAATATGCTCCTGAATGACAAGTGGGTCAATGAAGAAAATAAAAGAAAATTGAAAATTTCTTCAAATAAATAATAATGGAAATACAATGTATCAAAACCTGTGGGATATAGCAAAAGGACTACTAAGAGGAGAGTTTATAACTGTTAAGTGCCTACATCAAAAAAGTAGTAAAACTTCAAATAAACAACCTAATAATGTATCTTGAAGAATTAGAAAACAAGAGAAAATCAAAATCAGTAGAAGATAAATAACAAAGATCAGAACAGAAATAAATGAAATTGAAATGAAGAGAACACAAAAGATCAATGAAATGAAAAGTTGGTTATTTGAAAAGATAAATAAAATTGACAAAACTTTAGCCAGAATAACTAAGAAAAAAGAGAAAAGACCCAAATAAATACAATCAGAAATGAAAAAGGAGACATTACAGTTGATATTGCAGGAATTCAAAAGACTGTTAGAGGCTACTATGAGCAATTATATGCCAATAAGAAAAATCTAAAAGAAATGGGTAAATTCCTAGACACATACAACTTACCAAGATTGGGCCATGAAGAAATCCAATATGTGAGCAGACCAATAACAAGTAAGGAAATCAAAGCTGTAATAAACAAAAATCTCCCAGTAAACAAAAGCCCAGGACCTGATAGCTTCACTGTTGAATTGTACCAAACATTAATGAAGAACTAATATCGATCCTACTCAAACTATTCCAAAAAATACAGCAGGAGAGAATACTTCCAAACTCGTTCTATGAGGCCAGTATTATGCTGATAGAAAAACCAGATAAAAACATATCAAAAAAAGAAAATGAAAGGTCAATATCCATGACAAATATTGATGCAAAAATCCTCAACAAAATACCAGCAAACTGAATTTGACAACATATTAAAATGATCATTCATTGTAGCCAAGTGGGATTGATCCCAGGGATGCAAGGATGGTTCAACGTATGCAAATCAATCAATGTGATACCTCATATCGGCAGAATGAAGGACAAAACCCACCATATGATCCCATTTGAATTGATGCTGAAAAAGCATTTGATAAAGTTCCACATCCCTTCATTCTAAAAACTGTCAAAAAACTGGATGTAAAAGGTACATATCTCAACATAATAAAGCCATATATGACAGACTCACAGCTAGTACCATGCTTAATGGGGAAAACTGAAAGCCTTTCCTGTAAGATCTGGAACCAACAAGGAACCTTTTTTCACTGCTGTGATTCAACATAGTACTAGAAGTCTTAGCTACAGCAATCAGACAAGAGAAACAAATAAAGGCATCCAAATTGGAAAGGAAGAAGTCAAATTATCATTGTTTGCAGATGACATGAACTTACATTTGGAAAATCCGAAAGAATCTACAGCAAAACTGTTAGAACTAATAAACAAATTCAGTAAAGTTGCAGGATACAGAATCAATAGGCAAAAACCAATGGCATGTCTATATGCCAATGGGAAACAATCTGAAAAAGCAATCAAGAAAGTAATACCTTGTAAAATAGCTACAAATAAAATTAAGTACCTAGGAATTAATTTAACGAAAGAAGTGAAAGATCCCTACAATGAAAACTACAAAGTGTTGATGAAAGAAATTGAAGAGAACACCCCAAAAATGAAAAGATATTCTATATTCATAGATTGGAAGAAACAATATTGCTAAAATGTCCATACTACCCAAAACATTTGACAGATTCAATCCAATCCCTATTTAAAAAATGATATTCTTCACAGGAAAAAACAATCCTAAAATGTATGTGAAATCACAGAAGACCCAGAATAGCCAAAGCTAGCCTATGCAAAAAGAACAAAACTGGAGAAATCATATTACCTGATTTGATACCACAGAGCTATAGTAACCAAAATAACATGGTGCTGGCATAAAAATAGATGTATAGACCAGTGGAACAAAATAGAAAACCCAGAAACAAATCCATACATCCATAGTGCATTCATTCTTTACGAAGATGCCAAAAATTTATATTGGGCAACAGACAGTCTCTTCAATAAATGGTGCTAGGAAAACTGGATATCTATATGCTGAAAAATGAAACTGGACCCCTCTCTTTTATCATATGCAAAAATAAAATCAAAATGAACTAAAGACATAAATATAAGGCCTCAAACTATGCAACTGCTACTACAAAAAAAAAAAAAATTGAGAAAACTCTCCAGGACATTGAACTGGGCAAAGATTTTGTGAGTAACACTCCACAAGCACAGGAAACCAAAGCAAAAATTGACACATGGAATTACATCAAGTTAAAAAGCTTCTGCACAGCAAAAGAAACAATCAACAAAGTGAAGAAACAACCCACAGAATGGGAGAAAATATTTGCAAACTATTCATCTGACAAGGGACTAGTAGCCAGAATATATAAGGAGTTCAAACAACCCTATCAGAGGAAAATTTAATAATCTGATCAAAAAATGGGCAAAAGATCTAAAGAGATATTTCTCAAAAGAAGACATACAAATGGCAAACAGGTATATTAAAAGGTGCTCAACATCATTTATCATCAGAGAAATGCAAATCAAAACTGTAATGAGATATCATCTTGCCCCAGTTAAAATGGCTTATATCCAAAAGACAGGCAATAACAAATGCTGGCAAGGAAGTGGAGAAAAGGGAATCCTCGTACACTATTCATGGAATGTAAATTCATCCAACCAGTATGGAGAACAGATGGGAGGTTCCTCAAAAAACTAAAAATAGAGCTACCATATGATCCAGCAATTCCACTCCTAGGTATACACCCCAAAGAAAGGAAATCAGTATATTGAAGAGATAGCTGCACTCCCATGTTTATTGCAGCACTATTCACAATAGCCAAGATTCAGAAGCAACCTAGCTGTCCATCAACAGATGAATGGATGAGGAAAATGTGGCACATATACACAATGGAGTACTATGCAGCCATTAAAAAAATGAGATCCTGTCATTTGCAACAGCATGGATGAACTGGAGCTCATTAAGTGAAATAAGCCAGGCACAGAAAGACAAACTCCTCATGTTCTCACTTATTTGTGGGAGCTAAAAATTAAGACAACTAAAATAATGTGGACAGAAAATAGAAGGATTGTTACTGGAGACTGGAAGGATAGGTAGGAGAGGGGAGTAGAGATGGTTAATGGCTACAAAAATAGAAAGAATGACTAAGATCTAATATTTGATAGCACAACAGAAGGCCTATAGTCAATAATTTAATTGTACATCTTAAGATAACTAAAATAATATAATTGGATTATCACACAAAGAAAGGGTAATTGCTTGAGGTGATGGATACCTCATTTGCCACTGATGTGTTATTACACATTGTATGCCTACATCAAAATATCTCATGTACTCCATGAATATATATACCCATTATGTACTCATAAAATTAAAATAAAAAACATTTTAAAGAAAATCTATGGTGTGTACAACTACTAGGCATAAGTTTCAGATGTAAGTCAAGCAAAGGCAGAAGATTAATTCAATCCTTTATTCCTTTCATGAGAGTAAGGATGTAACTTGAGAAGAATTCAATCTAAACAGTTCAAAATTATGTAATTAATTACATTTGTTTTCAATTTCAATTACCAAGTGATCCAGTACCATTATCCTAGTATTTGGAAGACATGACAATAGTGGGTTTTTGGAAGCTAAGGTCCTAATGCTCTATCAGCTCATGGCACTAGTATTAATTCAACTGATATTGGTCAGGAGGTGATGAAATGGAATGTCCCAGTCTACCACTCCCTGCAGAATGTTTGATGGTGTTACAGAAGCGTCATGCTTTCCAAATCGAAAGAATTTTTATTCAGTTTATACTCCAGTCAGAAGACCTCTCTTCCTGCAGTAAGAATGCTATATTGCAAAAAGAATACAACCACCAAAGAGTATAGTTTGTAGAGATAGTACATAAGTATCTCTCTAGGTGCCTAGGTGGGATTTTGATAGTATTTTGGTGGTACTATCAACTGGCACTCAGGAATTCATGTATTTGGCAAACATTATTGAGTTCCTATTATGTGCCAGGTGCTGTGTTTGGCATTAGAGCATAAAGGAGTACACAAAACAAGCATGATCCTTGTCCTTAAGAGTGTGAGAGTCTGATAGCCTGACTCTTTCCCTGCCAGGTGCCCCTACCATGCTGTGATATGCCTGCATCAGCTACACAAAGAAGTAGTCTGTTATTAGCACCTTATTGGTGCCTAATGCCCCAATGCACAGCCTTATAAATGTGGGTTGAACTGCTCATATTAGGCCAGATGCAGAGATTCTGCCCTGCTTCCAATATATCTAAGCATTGTACATAACACAATCAAAAACAACAAGGACTACCACAATACCCTGCACTCTATGATAAACCAAAAACTACAGGCTCATATTATTAGTTATCTACATTATTTAAATGAACCTGAAATTAAGTAGCTTAACAGAAAACACTTATAATCTCACAGTTTCTTTGGGTGAGAAATCCAAGAGTAGCTTAGGTGGTTGGTTCTGGACCAGGGTCTCTCATGAGGTTGCACTTACATTGTTGTCTAGGGCCGGAGGATCCACTTTCAAGGTGGCTCACTCACATGCCGGATGAGTTAGTGCTGGTTGTCTGTAGGAGGTTTCAGTTTCTCACCACATGATCTTCCCATAGGGCTGCTTGAGTGGCCTCTTGACTTGACAGCTGGCTTCCCCCAGAGGTAATGATCCAAGAGCAAACAAGGTGGAAGCTACAATGCTTATGATGACCTAATATCAAAAGTTACTCACCATCTCTCCTACCACATTCTATTATTTAGAAGCAGTTCATTGAGTCTGGCCCACAATCAATTGAAGAGAAATGAGGCTCCACTTTTTGAAAGGATATTTTCAAAGAATTCGTAGACAGATTTTTTTTTTCTTTTTGAGACAGGGTCTCACTCTGTCGCCCAGACTGGAGTGCAGTTGCACAATCTCAGTTCACTGCAACCTCCACCTCCGAGGTTCAAGCGATTCTCCTGCCTCAGCCTCCCAAGCAGCTGGGATTACAGGAGTGAACCACCACATTCCATTAATTTTTGTATTTTCTTAGCGGAGATGGGATTTCACCATGTTGGCGAGGCTGGTCTCGAACTCCTGACCTCAAGTGATCTGCCCATCTCAGCCTCCCAAAGTGCTGGGATTACAGGAGTGAGCCACTGCACCCAGCCTGTAGACAGATTTTAAAACATGATCATCTTGTATGCTTCTAGTTCCTAAAATAATAAAATCTTTAATGGTTCCTGTAAACACACAACTCTAACGAAAATAATTTTATCTCTAACTTTGCTTAAGCTGGTGTCTAAAGATGTATCATGACCTTTGTGGAAAGATGTATCATGACCTTTGTGGATATAATAATCATGTGAGCAAATTGCTGTTTTTGTCATAGATTAATAAATTATTGGTGACTGATAATTTAGCAGTTTTTCCTCTAAGTAATAATTATGTTTTTGCTATAACTGACTAGCCAGTCAGTCCTTCTGAACTCTGACTCCCTTGTACTCTTTGCAAGTTAATTTTCTTTCCTTTTCTAAGTGTCTTGATCTCTGAGCATTCCTTTGGCAATGTGTGAGTAGAGCCTTCCATCTCTAACTTCCATTTCTTCCTACCAGCCACACAGAGGAAGAAAGTTGTGAGTAATGAGAAATGAGATGGTCCAAGGAAGAGAGCGGCAGGAGTCTTCAGAGGGCAACCTAGGCTGGCCCAGTTCAGAGACTCTTCTATTTCTCTTAGTGAAAGGAAACTGGGAACTAGACTCAGAACCTACAGTATATACTTTATCATGCATTGGGTAAAACATGATGAGAAAGACATCGATAGTTCTCATTACAAAATTGTCAACAAATCCTTTTGTTGCCTTCAAAGTTAAAAATCCTTCCAAGAAATATTATCTACTGTTGTATGTCCCTGGTAGTCCTTCCTTGAGCTAAGATTTTCGTGGTCAGATGGGGCAAAACCACAGGTAATAAATACCTATCATATTCACATATTAATATTCATCTTTTAATAGTTTTTCTATACTTGGAGCAATTCCCATGTTATGAGTCCCACTTCCCCAGTGGAGTCAGAATTCAAATTCCAAGCCTCCCTGCAGCTAAGACACAGGCAAACAACCCAGGCTCTCCCAAGGGTCCACTCAACAGACACTACAACCTTAGATTTCAACTCAGAAGCACTCATGAGGAAAGAGGCTCCGTGTGAAACTTCAATTTTTGCTGGTACAGTGGTGCTGGAAGCATCTGGTTTTCGGTGGTGGCAGCAGCAGTTTCTAAGTTTTGCAAGATTTAGTGCTCGGCCCAGAAGTAACCTCTATGGAATGGCAGCAGTGATGAAGATGTAGCTTCCTTTTTCGCTAAATGAGGCGGCAGCAATGGAAGCAGTTTCCTTATCAGGCATATCCTGCAGCACGGTTTTTGTCACTGCTCAATGCTGGCCTAGCCTCAGTCCTGGCTCTCCAGCTATCCCAACAATTCTTGGCAATCCAATCATCTTTTGCTAAGTCACCCTGTAATTGCTTGCAGCTAGGATTATTAAATGACATACCAGTTGAACAGCCTCTTCACAATACTTTGCACTCAAAGTATTGTGTAGGTGAATCACTATCATTTTTCTGAAGGGTCATACTCCAGCATCAGGTAGGCCCTCAGGCTATAACAATGCTGCCCACGTAAAGATTTTTCCCAAGTAAGGAAGCATCGTTTCCACAGGCTATTTACAAGACTAATTAAAGAACTCCATATTCCCTGGATCAATTTGACATTCTTTAGTAGCAACATTACAGTTGATACTTTATAATACTTTAATAGGCCCTAAAGAAAGTCCCATATGGTTTGGCTGTTTGTCCCCAGGCAAATCTCATCTTGAATTGTTTTGTTTTGTTTTGTTTTTGAGATGGAGTCTTTCTCTGTCGCCCAGGCTGGAGTGCAGTGGCCGGATCTCAGCTCACTGCAAGCTCCGCCTCCCGGGTTCACGCCATTCTCCTGCCTCAGCCTCCAGAGTAGCTGGGACTACAGGCGCCTGCCACAACACCTGGCTAATTTTTTGTATTTTTAGTAGAGACAGGGTTTCACCATCTTAGCCAGGATGGTCTCGATCTCCTGACCTCGTGATCCGCCCACCTCGGCCTCCCAAAGTGCTGAGATTACAGGCATAAGGCACTGCACCCAGCCAACACAAACCAGTAGTTTTTAATCCTAAACTCATACACTTTGCCTTATTTATTTGTTTATGGTCTGTTCCTCTCTAGACTGTAAGCTCCATAAAGGCAGGAATCATGTCTGTTTAATTCACCTCCAACACTTGACATAATTCCTGACGTATTTATACACCTAATACATAGTTGTTGAATGTATGAATGGATAAATGAATGATTCATTTGTTAACATAATGCCTAAAGTATACAAAACATCTTCCCACCTACAGTCTTCTTTGATCCTCACAGCCTCTCTGCGGTCCAGAATCATCTTCCCTAATATGCAGAGAGCAAACAGAGCCTCTGGGAGGCAAAAAGGTCAGCCTAAGATTATTCAACTACTTAGTGACAGCCCAGCTCTTCTAATTCCCAGCCTCGATCTCTTTTCATTACCATCCTGCCTTTCGTTTCAGTTTCCCTTCAGGTTTCTTTTTCCGGCCCAGATAATCTGCTGAAGGGATACTCCAAATTCTTCTGGCTGCAGGCATGTGCTCTCAGCCAAAAGACTTAATAATTTATACAACATGCAGTGGGAAGAGAAGAGGACGGTCAACTGTAAAAATACACATACAGGAGTCATGCATATTTGTCATAGAAATCACTACATAGTCTAAAAACAACTCTTTTCATATCTAATTGCTATGGAGACCCAGAGTATATGTATTAGTCTGGATACGTTTTGTTTCTGAGTAATAGAAGTTAACCAAACTAATATAGGCAACAACAAAAAAGTTGGTTTTGGATGGACATTGGACATATAATCATGGAAGGGATGACCAATCAAGTCAAGATGGGCAGGGGAGTAGGAGCAGCTGAGCCTCAGGAAGAAACAAACCAGAGACTCAAGGGCCACCTGGAATCTCTTCTTCTCTTTCTTGTCTCTGCCACTTTCCATGGGCCACCTTCAATCACTGTCACTGTAAAAAGGCTCCCTCTATATGGCAAGTAACGGCAATAAAAGCTCCTGTGCTTTCCATCTAAACACCAAGACATTCCATAAGGGTTGGCTCTTGTCCTCAGCCCCAGTGTAAAAAATACCAGGGAATTATTCACAGTAATAGATTGAACTTGTTGGCTTCCATTTTTGTTGCCATGGTCTCTCAGAGGTAGAGCATAACATACCCTACTCCCAAGTGATGTTGGACTCAGTCATGTATTTGCAGTGGCCAATGAAATGTGGGTGAACGTGACAGTATATGATTGCCAAACCTAAACCTTAAGAATCACCGTATGTTTCTACTTGCCCTCTTACAGTTCTGCCACTGCTTGGAGAGATACTTTTCCCAGGTAGCTGCTGCTCCTCCAGCCTGGACCCCAGAATAAGTATGCATTGAACAGAGCCACCTCAGCCATCTGCAGAACTGCAGCATGAGGTAGGGCCAGCCCAACTGACCCTCAGACCCACGAGTGAGAATAACTGATTATTATTTTAAGCCACCAAGTTCTGTTATAGTTTTGTTAGACTGCAAGAGCTAGCTGATAGGCCAAGTTTTGTTAAATGACCACCACCCCACCAATAATCTATGACCAGGCATGTGGTCATGAAAGAAAACTACATCTTCTGCACAAATCTGGTGTTAAAAAAAAAGAAGAAAATGGTTCTTAGAAGAAGGTCATGGCAGAAGTAGGGAGGATAGTGGGCACACAAATCAACAGGGATGTAGAGTCTAGAATTTCTGACCTGCATCTGTTTTTACCCTTGTATTCAATATACACACCATCTATGGATCTTTATTTTTTTCCTCACCTGAAATTCTCCTGCTACAATTTGACAAAATGCTTTTCTGCAGTTGTTGAGATTCAAAGAAGACTTCGAGGAGGAGAAAGGCTGCATGGTTTCAAGCAAAGAGTTAATTATTATGAGTAGGAAAATGAAACAAAGAGGTGAGATGGAAGTTGGGAAGGACCAGAAGCCAAGAGACTGGGGTAGAATGACAAGCCATACATAAACACCTGACCTGAGGCAGGCAGCACCCATGCAGTGATCTAGTCTTTTTCACCTTTGCTGCATCCTGTGGCATACCCTGGAAGAGTTATTTAAGGAAGAATGCTGGAGAACCCATTGAAAATTATACCAAGAGAAAGCAAGAGGAATGGGGAACACAAAATGGCAGCCTTCACTGGTATTTTTCCTTTTTCTTATAAATTACTTGTATGTCTTTCCTTTCTTCTCACATCACCACTGACAGAACTGAATGGAAATTACAAAAAGAATATTTGGAGATTATATATGTTCTACCCTTTGGTTATAATAGCTTGTTCTTTAAACCAGAACTTTACAGCAACATATTACTAATCATTTGGGGTTTGAGTCCTCTATTTGAAGTGTGCCACATGTCCTGTCAAAATAACTTCTTATAGCTGTGTAACAATTGTGGGAGGCCTGTGATCACCTTGTCAGAGTGCCTTTACACTCAGAGCCGGTTGCCAGATTCCACATTACTTACTTCCCAGCCCTCCCTCCCCACAACTTATGCTCCTTCTATCATCTCTTTTCTCTCTCTCGTTTTTTTTTTTTTTTTTTTTTTTTTTCTGGCAGTTGCTGGGCCGAACAGCAATTTGCAGTTATTTATGCAGCTTAAACCCTATTGTCAACATCCTTATCCTCAATACACAACCATTCCAGTGGTGTGAGTTGAGCTTTTGGGGAGGGAGCTGGGCTGAGGTTAACAGAAGCAAGGCTTCCTGGGCCCCTCAGCCAAAGCACACATTGTTGCTGAGCCGCTTTGTCTCCTTCTTGCCTCTATTTGGGGTGGATTTTCATTTGGAATTAAAAACAGATCACAGCTTGCTGTTTGTTTGCTATTGTCAGGTCAGACCCAGTACTCCGGGAGAGGGTGGTATCACTGTGTGCATAGAATTTTCTTGGCAATTTAATAAGGATGATGGAATTTGTCTGCGTTTGTACAGCACCTTCCCTCCCGGGCTCTCAAAGGCCTCCCAAAACAGAAGTTAATCCTCCCAGCAGCTGGAGAGGAAGTCAGGTATGGCTTGGGACATTGTCCCCCTCATGGCCTCAAGCCCATTTTGGAGGGTATAGTTCAGGTACAGCAGGTGAAAGTGAACAAGAGGAGGGAGATGAAGGTTGACACTTCCCTAGAGCATCACAGATGGGATGTGGGGCTTATAAAAAAAGTATCCCCTCTGGGTAGATAAATTTCAAAAACACTCCCCTTCCTCTAGACTGACACAGCCCTATGCCAGGGGACACAGCTTGGTGAGTGGAATGGAATATGGACTGGATTTAAGCACCCACTCATACCAGGCACTTTTATACATGGCACAGCTGTACAGGATCCCACGAAGTGAACTAGGTTTTTGTACTTAAGGTCAGAATTTTGTCAAAGCAGCTACGTATTTCCCCCATTAAGCTGCTGACCAATTGAGCAGACCATCAATGTGTTAACATCTAAGTCTAAACAGTGGTTTAGACCTCTAATAGTCTTGGAAAACATCTTCTCATTTTTTAAACAAATGTTTATTAAGCACTTTCATTATGAACAAATTCACTAGCCCCCTCTCAGAGGTTAAAGCTCTTTGGAAAGACAACAAAAATTGCAATAAATATCTGTCAATGTGGCAGGCAGCTTCTGACATGGTACCCATTGATCCTCACCCCCTGGTATTGACACTATTGTATAATCTCCTCCCTTTGGGTGTGGACTGGACCTAGTGACTAACACGTTCTAGCACATTCTTATGAATAGAATACAGCAAAGGTAGTGATATATGACTTCTGTGATAAGGTTACAAAAAACTGGGTAATTCCATCTTGCCAGAACTCTCTCTCTTGCTAGAACATCTCTCTCTTGTCTTCTCACTTGCTCGCACTGATGTATCAATCTGCCATAGTGTGACAGACTCTATGGCGAGGCTCACATAGCAAAGAACCAAGGGAACCCTCTGGCCAATGGCTTGTGAGACACTGGAGCCTCAGTCCAAGCACCCACAGAGAACTAAATTCTGCCAGCAACCACATGAGGAGACTAGGATGTCGATCCTTCCCAATCAAGTCTTGATGTGACTGCTGCCTCCTCACAGAGCCAGAAGACCCAGTCAAGCCACATCCAGATTTCCCACTCACAGAAACTTGTGAAATAATAAAATGTGTGTGTAGTCATGACATTTTAGGGTAATTTGTTATGCAGCACAAGGCTATAATCACAAGGTTGTAACTGAGGAATTGGCCAGGACTACAGTCATCTCAAGGCTCCACTTCCTTGAGTGGGGAACTTGAGCACTTCTAAGTTCATTCACTGGGTTATTGGTAGAATTCAGCTCTTTAAATGTTGTTGATTGAAAACCTCAGTTCCTTGCTGACTGTTGGCCAGGGGGAACCCTCAGTCCTTTACCACATGAGCCTCTCTATAGGACAATCCGTAGCATGGAATTTGTCTTCCTTGACAGTGAGCAAGCGAGAGTGTGAAAGAGGATGAGCAAGACAGAAACCAGGGTCTTTTTGTAACCTAATCTCAAAAGTATTGTCACATCCCATCACCTTTGCCAAGTAACTAGGTCCAGCCCACACAATGGGAGAGGATTATACAAAGGCATGAACACCAAGAGGCAAGGATCACTGGAGGCCATCTTGGAAGCTGCCTACCACACCATCTCTATGACTCCTCACCCATCCTTCTCCAGGGCCTCACCAGGCCTTGGGGATTCTCTTGGTTCCACCTCCTCCCTGTACACTGTGCTTATCTGGACACAGCTTTTGCAACTCATGCTTGAACTCTGGCAAAGTCTCCTAATGTGCCTACCTACCTCTTTCTGTTCTCCCAGCTGATACCCAGAAAACTGGTTGATATTTCTAATCACATTGTATTATGTCACTTTCCTATTCAAAAGTGCCCACTGGCTCCCAAGTTCCTCTTCTGTCATTCAGGACCTTTCTCAATCTAACCGTGTAAGGTCATTTTTGTATTGCTATTAAGAAATACCTAAAGATGGGCCAGGTACGGTGGCTCACGCCTGTAATCCCAGCACTTTGGGAGGCTGAGGCGGGCAGATCACGAGGTCAGGAGATTGAGACCAGCCTGGCCAGTGTGGTGAAACCCCATCTCTACTACAAATCCAAAAAATTAGCCGGGCCTGGTGGCAGGCTCCTGCAGTCCCAGTTACTTGGGAAGCTGAGGCAGGAGAATGGCATGAACTCGGGAGGCGGAGCTTGCAGTGAGCCAAGATCACGCCACTGCACTCCAGCCTGGGTGACAGAGCAAGGATCCATCTCAAAAAAAAAAAAAAGAAATATCTAAAGACTGGGTAATTTATAAAGAAAAGAAATAATTGAATTGGCTCATGATTCTGCAGGCTATGCAAGCATGACGCCAACATCTGCTTCTGGTGAGGACCTCAAGAAGCTTCCACTCATGGCAGAAGGCAAAGAGGGAGCAGGTACCTCACACAACAAGAGCAAGAGAGAGAGAAGGGAGCAGTCCCAGACTCTTAAACAACCAGATCTCACATGAACTAACTGACCAAAAGCTCATTTATCACCAAGGGAATGGTGCTTAACCATTCGTGAGGGATCTGCTCCTATGATCCTATCACCTCCCACCAGACGCCACCTACAACATTGGGAATCACATTTCAACATAAGATTTGGAGGGGAAAAAATCCAAACCATATCAAACTCAATGTACTTTTGCTACAATACTTATCTTACCACTCCCCTCCAGCCAAGCAGGTATACCCACTGTCCCTCAATCATAGCTAGATGATGCCCCTTTCCATGGCTTTGTTCATGATGTTTCTACCTGGAATATTCTCCCCTTTCACTCCACCTATCAGAATTCTCCCCAGTTGTTATGACCTAATAAGTTATGACCTAAATTTAAGACCTAAAGTCTTAAAATTTATGATACAGTGCCCTGGGTATAGCAGTCCTGGGTATAGCTGTATAGCTGATAGCTTTGTCTGATTACTCTGAGCCCAAATGTCCTCTTCCTCCGACTGATCCTTTTTTTTTTTTTTTTTGTTTTGAGACGGAGTCTTGCTCTATCACCCAGGCTAGAATGCAGTGGCTCAATCTCAGCTCACCGCAACCTCTGCCTCCCAGGTTCAAGCGATTCTCCTGCCTCAGCATCCTTAGTAGCTGGGACTACTTGCTCCTGCCACCATGCCCTGCTAATTTTTGTGTGTGTGTGTGTGTGTTTTTTAGTGGAGACACGGTTTCACCGTGTTGGCCAGGCTGGTCTTGAACTCCTGACCTCACGTGATCAGCCCACCTCAGCCTCCCAAAGTGCTAGGATTGCAGGCATGAGCCACCACTCCTGGCCCCTACTGATTCTTGAACCACCCCCTACTCACCAAATCTCTGATATGACACTTACCATAAACTATCGTGTATCATGTATCATCTCACATCATAATTTGCAGTAACTAATTTTTAAAATAATGTCAGCATATTGAGAGAAGGACTAAAGCAAGTTTAGAGTGAAGGTCCACGCTGAGATGTCTAGTTTGGGGAGAGTAGAATCTATCATAAATCTTGACCACAGCCATGGTATATTCTAGAGCTATCCTACTAACCTTTCCAGGGTTCCATTTCTTATTATCCTGTCTGCAGTGACTCATCGTTATTAGCCCAATGAACGTACTACAATGTACACTTGCAAGCATGGAATTCTTAGGCTTCTCAGACACTATTTCTTAGCTTAATGTAGAATGTAATGGAAAGAGAGATTCTTTTGAAGTTTGAAAAGAGGGAGGGGTAGGGGAGATTCTAATCCCATCATAATTCTCTGAGACACAAGAGGAAGATGTAAAAATGGCCATGAATACAGATATGTGTGTGGGTGGACAGTTGTGGCACACGGTAAAGTTGCTGAGGGCCTACATATTCTCTGTGATATATATACACTACACAAGGAATCATCTAAGAGTGAAATAAGAGCTCAAGGAATATTTTTGATGTGTTGAATTGGCAAGCAATTAGAGAAATATTCAAAGGCTGAAGTTTCAATCACATACTAACAGACAACAAAAATTAATAATTACTGATCTTCTCCTAAGTACCTTAGATTATGTTATTTTATCTAATCATCACAACAACACATTTCACAAAAGAGAAGATGAAGGCCCAGAGAGGCTAAGTAATTTGCCAAAAGTCACACAACCAGTAATTGGTGAGACCAAGATTCCAACTCCACCCTGGATGATTCCAAATCTGATGCAACCCCATCTTCGGGGCATTCCACCTGGGAGATATGGCCTTGCTCGTGTTTAGGGGGCGTTATACTATTTTTTCTTTTTTTTTTTTTTTTTTTGAGACGGAGTCTTGCTGTGTCGCCCAGGCTGGAGTGCAGTGGCGCGATCTCGGCTCACGCCAGCTCCGCCTCCCGCGTTCACGCCATTCTCCCACCATCAGCCTCCGAGTAGCTGGGGACTACAGAGCGCCCGCCACCACGCCGCTAGTTTTTTGTATTTTTAGTAGAGACGGGTTTCACCGTGTTAGCCAGGATGGTCTGATCTCCTGACCTCGTGAATCCACCTGCCTCGGCCTGCCAAAAGTGCTGGGATTACAGGCATTGAGCCCACCGCGCCCGGCCGCCATCATACTATTCTGAATGTTATCATTGGATTAGGCAGCCTTGTCACTCTCCTAAAATGATTCTGTGATCTTTTAGCAGCTATGCCAATCCAATCTGTGCTGGTAGGAAAATCATCCTTCCATACATCTCCAAGTGAAAATCGAAGGTGAAGATTAGCCAAACCACCAAGGAAAATTTAATGTAAAGACAAGTATGAGTGGTTAGGATTTTGAGGTAATCATCCCATACCAGTGTTCTAATGTCACCATTCTTCCATTATCTTGGGGGGGAAAAAGGCCTTCAAACAGGTTCTTTTTCAGACAGGTTGCCTTCAGGACCTGAGAAAAACTTTTCAGAAAATTTCAGTATTCATATATTAATAAAAAAAAAAAAAAAAAAAAACATGTTTCTCTGGAAATGCAAGAGGATATAAGGAGCAGCTTCATCTCAAAATTTGCAAAGCTTGCCTCAAAGCTATCTCGAGGTAACTGCTTAATTGGTGCTCTTTCTTGGGCTCTCTAGAGCATCCATTACAAGAATGTCCAATGAGAGTCTCTAACTCATGTAATATATTGACAGTAGCCAAGCCCACCTCTCTGACAAAGCTGAGGGTCCAAAGTCAGGATAGTGCTGAAACTGCACCAATCAAGGACTGGGAAGTGTGGGCTGAGGAACCGTGAATGCGGCCTGTGGACAGAGGGGGGCAGCAGAGAGCTGTTGGAGAGGTGCGCATCAGGCAGCTTCCTAGGGTGCAAGTGTTTCTGGTCAACTTGAAGACATTGACAGGAAGACCCAGCTCCAGCGTCAGTAACACAGCTGAAGGATTAGCCCTGCTGAGCTTTCTATCTGGAATCCACAAACAGAACTTACCATTTTCCACACCGTGGCCAGAAACTTTTATAAACCTGCCCCCGATATGTCATCCCCTTACTGAAAAGGCTAATCAATGGCTCCCCATTGCTTGAAACACTTTCTCAAGCTTTGATGCACATCAGCATTACTTGGAGGGCTTGGTAAAATGCAGCTCACTGGGCTCACTCCCGGAGTTTCTGATAGGTCTTGGGTGGTCCTGAGACTTTGCACTTCTGACATTCCTGGGTGATGCTGATACTGCCGGTTTCCACTGGTCCAGAAACCACACCTGGCAATCCACTAGCTTAGGCCATACTTAAGCTGCCCACGCTCGTCCTCTCCAACTTCTCTTCTAGGCACTCACTCCCACGGGCATCCCCCAGTCCCTCACACGCTCTGCTCCACCTGGGAACTTCCTTCAGTCCCGCAAGGGAGTCGTGTTTCCCTGCCCCTCTCGGCCTATTCACATGTGCTCTCTCTTCTGATATACTCTTCCTCCACCTTTTCACCTGATATACTCTTCCTCCACCTTTTCACCTGGCCAATGATTACTTATCCTTAGGTCCAAGTAAGAAGCCTTCCTCCTCTGAACTCTCATCATGCGCTGTACCTCTCGACTCACCCTGTGTTGTAAATGACCCTTGTGTGTTTGTGTCCCAGCTAGTCTATCAGCCTGGGGAGCAGGGGCTGACACATATCTATACCTTGGGAAATTCAGTAGCTAGGCTCATCTGGATTCTTGACTGTGCACAATAACCATGTTACATTTCTCTGCTTGCCTCCCTCTTCCGCTCTCAATGACTATTTCAAACCATCTTCATTTTCCTCAAATCTCTAACCTTCACGCCTCCTCTATCACACTCAACAGATGGCCTTGCCTACTCCTTCACAGAGAAAATAGAAGCCACCAGACAGAAACCTCTCAACTTCCCGCACCAAACTTACAAACCCACCAGCATCTGCACCCACCCCATCCCCCTGACCTCCTGTTACAATAGAGGAGATGCCTGTACTTTCTACAGCTGTCTGAAGCCAAACCCTCCAGCTCTGCTGTGGTTTCCTCCTCCTGCTTCCTCAAAACCTCCCACCATCAACACACCCTCTTCACGTAGCTTCTACTTCTTTCTCTCCCCTGATTTTCTCCATCATTTTAAAAACATGTTCAACTCTCTCTTCTATAAATAACCACCCTCCTTAAGCCCCATGTCACCCTGTAACTATCCTCTTATTTCTACTTTGCTACTGCACAGCCAAATATGTTTAGCCTCATGATTTCCATTTCCTTATTTCCTACTCGCTCCACAAGCCACTTTTCCTCAAAAACTATTCTCACGAGGGTCAACAAACACCTTTCTGTAGCCAAGTCAAATGGACACATTTCAGTTCCCATTCTGTTTCACATAGTTGACCCCCTCCTACATCTGGATGCTCCCTCTTTCCTTACCTTTTGTGACATCCCAGCCTGGTCCATCTGGGCCGTTCTTCCTTTAAGGCCTGGTCCTCCTGTGACTTATAAATGCTGGTGGTTTATGGGGCTCAATCCTAGACCTTCTTGTCTAAAGTCAGCCTGGATAACTGTATCCATTTCCTTCAGTTCAGTTACTATATGCTTACCAAGCAATCCCTTTATTAGAGAGGTCTGTCTCTTGCTCTCTGCTGTCCATGTTTATATGACCAACTGCCACTCTGTGTATTTTCTTTGACATCCCACAGGTCCCCCATACTCCACTGAACTTAAGATCTTCCCCCAAAGCTGCTGCTTCTAGATGCTCTTTGTTGAAGCAAATTGCCTCAAAGGACACATCCTTGACACTTCCCTCTGTCTCCTGCCCCATATCTCACCAAGTCCACAATTCTATAGTTTCACCAGCCTCTCTCCATGTCTTCCAATACCATAACCCAAGCCACCGTTCCATTTCTCCCAGACTACGGCTGCAACCACCAGCCTCCTCGCAGCATCTCTGGCACCCTCCAATCCATTCCTCCCTCCTTATGCTAGAGGAATCGTTCCTTAAAAAACAACTCACTTCGCATTCTTGCTTAAACCCCTCAGTGGCTGTCCAATACTCCTGGAATAAAGTTCAGTCTTTTCTTGCCCCTCACCCACACTGGTCTTCTTTCAGCACCTTCAAAGCACCAAGCCCTCACCCATCAGGGTATTTACACATGCTCTTCTCTCTCCTATAATGTTTGCCCTCACCTTCTTGTTTGGCAACCCCCACCATCCTTCAAGGCTCAGCTTCAGATTTTCTGGGAGAAATTTCACTGACCCTCTGACACTCATCACAATTGTGGCTAATTAATTACTTGCAAAAAAATTTGTAATGTCTTTCTCTCCCTCTAAGCGTCATACAGACAAAGAACAGATCTTCACCTAAGGCCCGGAAGTCAAGGCTGCAGTGAGCCACTATCATGCCACTGCACTCTAGCCTGGACAACAGAGTGAGATCCTGTCTCAAAAAAAAAAAAAAAAAAAAAAAAAGCGGATCTTTCTCCTCATTCTCCATTCTCTGTTCTATCTCCACTATATTTCTCAATGCCTGGCTTGTAGTTAGCTGATGATGAATCTTTGTTGAAAAAATAAAGAATAATTGAAAGAAAAAATATACCATAATTTGAGATTTGACATTTCTTACACTGGTTTGCTGATTCTCTGCATTTTGTAACGTCCTTTATATTCATTGGATAATAACATAATAACTAATATTTCTCTAATGTTTTCTATTTGTCTGGCACTGTCTCAAGTGTATTACGTTGTCACAAAAATCCTGTGAGGTATGATACTATTATTATCCCCATTCCACAGTAGAGGAAACTGAGGCACAGAGAGTTTACAAATCTTGCCCAAGACACAGACAGAGATAGTAAGTAATAAACTGGGATATAAGTCAAAATAGTTTGATCTACTTACTGTGTTCTTAAACACTGTGATATACTGTCTCCAAGATCTCTTTAACGTGTGCAAGGAAGACAGCTGTAGGTGTTGGGATGTGTGTATTATTAAGGTTGCTGTTACAGAGAAAAGAAGACCAAAGAAAAAAAAACCCAAAGTTCAGCAACACATTAATGGTTCTCAAAATTTAATGTGCATCACAATCACCTACAGAGATTATTAAAGCTCACATTATGGGACCCCACCACCATATTCAGTAGATGCAAGGGGCGAAGTGCAAGAATTTTTATTTCTAACAGGTTCCCCGATGATGCTGATGCTGTCAGTCCAGAGACCACACTTTGAGGAGCACTGCAATAAATACATAAAGGATTCCACACGTTTTTTCAATCTTTAAAAATACAAAATACACTTCCCCTGAAATCTGCCTTTCTGTAACAATTAAATAGAAAGGAGAAAGTGCTCAAGAGAAAATTTTTAAATGCAAACAAAATGGAATAGGGTTAAAGTGATGTTTCAGGTTCCTCATCCACTGGACTCTCCTCTTTTTTTCCTTCAGCCCTCTTTACCCACATGCTGTGGCATGCTCCTCCTTTTGAAGAGATAAAAGTAGTTGCCTCTCACAGGTGTGTTACCTAGCTTATCTTGCTTAATGCTCATGAAAACTCTGAAAGATCACTAATATTATGCCCATGTTAAAGATGAAAAAACCGAGAGTCCAAGAAAAAAGTTAAATCACTAACCTCCTAACATCCAAAAGATTGAAAGTGACTGAGCCACAGCTCAAATTTAAGTTCGTGTGACTCCAAATTCCTTATCTTTTCCATTAATTGGCACTGGCCTTCATATTTTCATCTACCTTTTTAGTTCTGCTAAGCATGCAAATAAAAAGCAATTTCTCCCACACTCATATAGAAAATGTCAACTGAAAAACACAGATCTAAATTCATCTCTCCCAAACAGTATGCTTTTAATGTCTCTTTTTTGTTGTTTACTTTTCCTTGGAAGCTGATTGTTATTCATTTCAAATGTAGAGTGAAAAAAAACCTCAAGATCTTAAAGAATTATTAGAACCTCGCTAAGAAGTAGATAGCACCCCAAAACAACCACGGCATGGTTCATCTTTCTCGAACCACCTGACAGTACTGAATTTTATCGCCTTCCTGGAGTGACTAAAGAAGCCTTTTAAAATTCCACTGCAATGCTGTGAGGCCATACATCCCCCAGGATTAATCACAAATATTTTATAAAGATGAAGTTTTGTTATATCTTTGTTCTTTGTATCTTGGCTTTTGTTAGCGCATTTTAATTAGGATCTGGTATCTGCAATAAACAGTAAACATAAAGAGCTTTGCAAAAATGTATTAGACTGTTTGTTTTCACACTCTAATGCATATTTGCACAATTTTACCATGAAAAAAGGAAAACATGCTAAGCTCTTGGGCTCTATCCCAAATGTCCTGGAATAGAATCCGGAAATTACTAAAAATGCAACCAAACCTCATCATATTCCAGCAATTAACCTAAGAAACAAGGGTCCATTCTCTGTATGAAAAAAACATTTTTTGAGGGGAGAAATCTGTGGTGGAGAAGGTTTCTCGATAACACACATATCGCATTCTCCAAACCTGTTTTGAAATTTGGACTATTTCCCTTTCAGGCTAAAAAAGCTTAATAAACAAATGAAGTTGGGTAATGTTTTATTTTTCTCTTTCAGAGTGTTAAGAGAGCCTCTTCTACTAAAAGAAGACAAGAAGGACTGCTAAGCACAAAACGAGGAATAAAATAATCACATGTGGTCTCATTTTTAAAAGTACCTGGGGATTAATAACCTTCCTGCTACATAGTTGTATAGTAGAATGAATTATTATTACAACAGTAGAATCATGGAGAATGCTGATGACAAAGAACAATTTGAGGGGGCTTATTTGAACATATCCTAATCAAAAAGTGGCAAAAACTTTTAAAATCTCCAAATGTGGCTCTTGTGTACAATTGTTATTGATATGACACCTCGATAGTGTTTGAATGCGACGCAAAATCATAAAAGTGCGAGCAATTCCGAGACATAAAGTGATGTTTCCTTTTGTATCTATCCCTTAATATGTTTTCAAATAAAACACAGGATTAAGTAATTTATTTTGTTGCGTGATTTATTTATGGACTGAAACACAGCAAACAGCAGATAAAAAGGCACAGTCCCGGGCATCAACCTAAAAGATAAAAATCATTACATTTTATTAGAGGGAGACATATAAAATGCCAGCATGAACTGTAAAGAAAGGAAAAGTGTTAGCTCAGAGGTCCCAAGTCTAAGTTATACTTGGGGTTTCTGACCCCCCTTTGGGGAATAATATGCCTGAATTTAATTAGAAATCTGTTTTTTTTAAGATTAAAGTTGTGAGAAAGTTAAAAGGTTGGATCACACAAAAATAAAAATGACTCGAGGATCTTAGGGAATTTGAACTGGTAAACTTAGATTCTATTTCCTGCCAACTGTTTGCAGGAGGATTAAGAGATGTACAAGAATTATTAGTTTTAGATAAAAGCCAGCGTTTTATAAAGCAATTAATTTTTCATTAGTTCCACATAATTTTGGCAAAAATAGTTTTGTTCCAATAAAAGTATTAAATTCCAAGAGGTTACTCTAAAATATAGCCATTAACTTCACATTAATTTAACCAAATTTATAGTAGGCTAATCTACAGGCAGGAAAGCAGTAATAGTTTTTTACAGAATACATTATAATTAAAAGGAAGAAATCATGATGAAAATAATTTTTTAAAACAGGTAATAAAACTTCTAAGTTTCTAAGTACGGTTATGCATTTATTTAAAATCATTTTTCTATAATGTTTCTTAAGTATATACAATGAATAAAATAAAGTCTACCTTAAGTTTTTGCATAGGATTATCTTGGAAATACCAGGATGTTGTTTTTGTCATAATACATTTATCTTAGGCCAGCTGCAGTGGCTTACACCTGTAATTCCAACACTTTGAGAGGCCAAAGCAAGAGGATCACTTGAGGCCAAGAGTCCAGGACCAGCCTGGGCAATATAGCAAGACTCAGACTCTATAAAAAACTTAAACAATTAGCCATGTCTAGTGGTGAATGGCTGTAGTCCCAGCTACTTGGGAGCCTGAGGAAGGTGGATCACTTGAGCCCAGGACTTGGAGGTTGTAGTGAGCTATGGTTGTACCACTGCACTTCAGCCTGGGCAACAACAGAGCAAGACCCTATCTCTTTAAAAAAGAAAACTTTATTTTGTATTGCAATAAATAAAATATACCATAAAGGCTCAAAAAAACTTACTAGTGGTTCATGCCTGTAATCCCAGCACTTTGGGAGACTGAGGCGAGTGGATCACCTGAGGTCAGGAGTTCGAGACCAGCCTGACCAACATGGTGAAACCCCATATCTACTAAAAATACAAACATTAGCCTGGTGTGGTGGCAGGCACCTATAATCCCAGCTACTCGGAAGGCCGAGGCAGGAGAATTGCTTGAACCCGGGAGGTGGAGGTTGCAGTGAGCCAAGATCGCACGATTACACTCCAGTCTAGGCAACAAGAGCGAAACTCTGTCTCAAAAAAAAAAAAAAAAAAAAAAAAAAAAAAAAAAAAAAAAAAAAAAAAAAAAAAAAGAAAGAAAGAAAGAAAAAACGAAAGAAACATACTAGCATACTAGCACTAAAAACTTTATTCACAGAGCAATAAACCATCCTTCCCAATGCTAGAAGTACCTTTCATGCATCCACAAAATTCCATGCAGATAGATAGTCCATTCACCCAGATTGCTGGAATGTCCTCACTTCCATTTTGAGGGCTTCAATCCTTGTCAGAATGACANAACATGGTGAAACCCCATATCTACTAAAATACAAACATTAGCCTGGTGTGGTGGCAGGCACCTATAATCCCAGCTACTCGGAAGGCCGAGGCAGGAGAATTGCTTGAACCCGGGAGGTGGAGGTTGCAGGGGGCCAAGATCCCCGATTACACTCCAGTCTAGGCAACAAGAGCGAAACTCTGTCTCAAAAAAAAAAAAAAAAAAAAAGAAAGAAAGAAAGAAAAAACGAAAGAAACATACTAGCATACTAGCACTAAAACTTTATTCACAGAGCAATAAACCATCCTTCCCAATGCTAGAAGTACCTTTCATGCATCCACAAAATTCCATGCAGATAGATAGTCCATTCACCCAGATTGCTGGAATGTCCTCACTTCCATTTTGAGGGCTTCAATCCTTGTCAGAATGACAAAGAAATCTAGTTGATTCATGATAAGGGATGTCAAAGTTCTGGCCAGAAAATATTTCTTGTCTAGTCCACCTCCAAATACACCTCAATGAATACCAGTCTCCATCTCCATTACCAACAACTTGCTCCAGCCCAGGATTACCTCTTTCCTGCTCACTGCAATTTCTCCTACCAGTTCTCTCGGCTTTCATTCTTCTCCCTCAACCTAACTCAGTTTCCAACCTGTGGACAGAAAGTGCTTGTTAAAAATGTAAATTGAGACCAGGCACTGTGGTTCACACCTGTGATCCCAGCAGTCAGAGAGGCCAAGGCGGGAGGATTGAGACCAGCCTGGGCAACATAGTGAGAGTCCATCTCTGCAAAAGTAATTTTTAAATTAGCTGAGCATAGTGGTGCATGCTTGTAGCTGCTTGGGAGCCTGAGGAGGGAGGATCCCTGGAGCCTAGGAATTAAAGGCAGAGTGAGCTATCATGGTACCACTGCATTCCAATAAAACAGTATATTGGTTCATGTCACTCCTAAGCTGAAAATCTTCCACTGTGTCCCTGGCACCTTGAATAAAATTTAGCTCCATATCTTGGCTTACAGAATTATGACTTCTATTCTGAGTAATGCTCCTTCTTGCAATCAGATTAGCCCAGCCCTGCAAAGTTCCTTCAAGCATTCTACAGCCACTTCCACCCTGAGTCATGCACCAGGCACCAGGTAAATGCTGAATTCCCATATCACCACCACTTTGGTTAAGAAATTTGCCCATGTTCTTGATAAGACTTTCTGTCCACGCTGTTTTCAGATTTACCGTCTGGTTGTGTGCCGCTCTTTGCCCTTTGGATTGAGTACCTGATTCTCTCTTTATGTAGGATCTTGACTTCCCCTCGAGTGCTACCTTATTACATACCCTGTCTGGCTCAGCACAGGCCAGAATCCTCTACGTGGAGCACTGCTCAAATGGAAGGTACATTTGCCTAGTTTATACTAGCCCCATGTGAGCCTGGGAAAGTAATACACCATCTCTAGCACTAATCTATTCTGTAAAGATTACATGTAAACTCATATTGTCTCCCTCAGCAGGTCATTAGGTCTTCTGGGGTAAGTAATTTACTTATTTAGATTGTGTTCGGGGAGTGCTGAGGACTCAGCAGATGTCACATCCAACATGGGTTCAGCTCAGGATGTGGTGGAACCTCATGAAGAGCTGGCTCAGAGAAAGATGTTGAAGCAGGACAAGGCAACCAAACTAGAAGGCAGGTAGGGCATTCATTTATTCAATTACTATCCACACAGCATCTTCTATATTTTCAGGGCTGTGCTAAATGATGCAAAGACAGAAATGAAGAAAACATAGCTATTTACTATTTATTTCTTTCCAAATTCTTGGCTTCATTGCACATGAGCCCCTCATTGCACATAGTATGTGTGCACACATATAAACACTTTTGTTTCTCTGCTCAGTATCTTTAAGTTTGTTGTAAAAAGAATACTGGATCATTGTCTCTATAGAAAACCCAAGAGACACAGTGGAAAACAATGAGAACTAATAATAGAATTCAATTAAGTGGCAGATTCCTGGGAAAATGTACAAAAACCAATTAATTCCCTGCATACAAACAATAATCAAATAGAAATTATTTCCATTCATAATACCAATGAAATGTATACAATGGCTAAGAATAAACCTAATAAGAAATATGTATAAAGAAAACTCAATGAGGCACATAAAAGAAGTCTTGTGTGATTTGAATGGAACACAATGTTGTGGTATTGGAAAACTCATTATTGAGGTATCAAGGAGTCCCAAAATGATTTTGAAGTATTATGTAATGCCAACAAAATCCTCTAAAATGTTTTGGAGTAAGACAAAATTATGGCCATGTCAAAGGATAACTAGTGAAGAACAACAAAAAAGAATTGAAAAGAAAATTTGTGTTAGTTATCTATCACTGCATAATAAATTATCACAAGATTTAGCAGCTTAAAGTAACAAACTTTTATTATTTCAGCTTCCGTGAATCAGAAATACAAACATGGTTTAGCTTGGTACCTCTAGCTCAAGTTCTCTCACAAGGCTGCAATCCAAGTATTAGCTTCGGACTGTTGTCTCACCTAAAAGCTCATCCGAGGTAAGATCCATTTCCAAGCTCAAGCTCATATGCATGGTTGTTGGAAGGATTCAGTTCCTCCCAAGCTGTTAGACTGAGCACTTCAGTTCCTCACTGGCTATTGTCACGAGGCCTCCCTTACTTAGTTCCTTGCCACATGGACTTCTCCACAAGGCAACTCACAAGGCAGACGGATTCCCTCAAAGCAAATGAGAAAATAAGAAAGAATAACTGAGATAGAAGCCATAGTCTTTTTGTAACTTAATCAGGAGTGACATACCATCACCTTTACCACACTTTATTCACTAGAGAGTCACTAAATCCAGCCCACACTTAAGGGAAGATTACCCAAAGACATGAATACCAAGAGTCAGGGATCATATGAGGCCATTTTAGAAACTGTCTACCCAATAATATGGGGGAATTTGTACTGGAAGCATCAGAACATACCATGAAGTGATACTAATTAAAACAGTATGTACCTGATGGCAGAATGGGCATAATGCAATGGAGCAGAATAGAAACCCCAAAACAAATAAAAATACACATAGGTAATTAGTACATTAAAATAATGATCTCCAAATCAGTGGGAAAATGATAGATGATTAATCAAATTACGCTGAGAAGATGGGTTATCCATTTGGGGTAAAATTATTTATTGGATCCTTACCTCACTCCATAACCAAAATAATTTCTAGAGATTTAAATAGTTAATGACATGCATTTGGGAAGGGACATACATGAATCTCCAGTTTTATCAGTAACATTCTATTTCTTAAGCTCGGTGGGGGTACATGGTATTTGTTGATAATAGCAAAACTTTTAGCTCACCACACTTTGGCACTGTTACTACACATATGTTAATTTAAACTTCAGAATTATCTTATAAAGACACGTTCTATTATTTTCCCCATTGTAAAATAAGGAAATTAAGGCATAAGATCTTACAGCTTGACAATTCATGCCTATCATATTAGTCATATATTGGTACATAAAACACTACCTCAAAACTTAATAGTCTTAAACAACAAACATTTATTATCATACAGTTTTTGAGAGTCAGAGATTCAGGAGTGGCTTTGTTGGGTGGTTCTGCCTCAGCGTATCTCATGATATTGCAACTAACGTGTCAGCCAGGACTGCACTAATATGAAGACTTGATAAAGCTGGAGGATCCACTTCCAAGCTTACTTATGTAGCTGTTGGTCTGAAGCCCCATCAGCTTCCTTGCTAAATTCTGGCAGGAGGCCTCAGCTCCTCATTACTGGACCTCTTCACAGAGTTGATTAATGTCCTCATGGCACTGCAGCTAGCTTCACCTAGAGTGAGAAATCCAAGAGAACAGGAGAAAGAAACAGAGAGAGAAGCCTCAATGTCTTTTGTGACATTGTGTCCAAATATATACTTCATTATTTTCATAATATTCTACTCATCAGAAGGGAGTGGCCACAGTAAGCCCATATCCATGGAGAAGGGAATTATGCTCCATCTTTTGAAAGGAGTAATGCAAAGAACTTATGGACTTACTTTAAAACCACCACACCCATAAAATCTGGCTTGAAGTCTGTGCTCTTAACCATGACATATATAGTCATATGTTTTGGTCAATGGTGGGATGCATAAGATTATAATGGAGCTGAAAAATTCCTATTGCCTAGTAACATCATAGCCTTCACAGCCATCATAACATGTAGTACAATGCTACATAACATGTAGCACAACCATTTTTATGTTTAGATATAGAAATATTTACCATTGTATTACAGTTGCCTGCAATATTCAATAAAGTAACATGTTGTACAGGTTTGTAGCCTAGCAGCAATAGGCTATTCCACAGAGCCTAGGTATGTAGTAGGCACTACCATCCAGGTTTGTGTAAGTACACTCTATCACGTTTGCACAACAACAGAATCGCCTAAGGACGCATGTCTCAGAACTTATCCCCATTGTTAAGCGACACATGACTGTACTGCCTCTCTTACGTTATTCACACCAATTTCTGTATGTGAAATCTTTCATAATACTTTAAAGGTTGAACATAAAAATTAAAACCATTAAATGAATCTAGGCAAATATTTTTAAATGCTAGTATGGATAAGGTCTATCTAAGCATGACACCAAAAGTAGGAGCCAAAATAATTGGAAGATATAACTATATTAAAAAATAAAAATGTCTGCATGTCAAAAATCATCACCAGCAAAGTTAAGTCTAACAGAAAACTTGAAAACGATATTTGCAACACATATGACAGATGAAAAGTTCCTGTCCTCAATATCACTAGGGTGCTTTAAAAATCACTAAGGAAAAGATAAATACATTAACAGAATAAGAAATTGGCATACATAGGCAATTAAGAAGAAGAAGTAGGCTGGGCGTGGTGGCTCAGACCTGTAACCCCAGCACTTTGGGAGGCTGAGGTGGGAAGATCACTTGAGCTCATGAGGCCAAGGCTGCAGTGAGCCATGATCATGCCACTTCATTCCATCCTGGGTGACAGACTGAGATCCTGTCTCTAAAAAAAGAAGAAGAAATAGAAAAGACCAATAAGCATATGAAAAAAATTCAACTCATTCAATCTTTAGTAATCAAAAAACAACAATTAAAAATGAAATCGGCCAGGAGCAGTAGCTCATGCCTGTAATTCCAGCACTTTGGGAGGCCAAGGCATATGGATCAACTTTAGGTCAGGAGTTCGAGACCAGCCTGGCCAACATGGTGACACAGTGTCTCTACTAACAATCCAAAAAAACAAAATTTGCTGGGTGTGGTGGCATGCACCTGAAGTCCCACCTACTCGGGAGACAGCCAGGAGAATGAACCTGGGAGGCGGAGGTTGCAGTGAGCCAAGATGGCACCACTGCACTCCAGCCTGAACTACAGAGTAAGACTTCGTCTCAACAACAACAAAAAAACAAAAAAAACAAAAAAAAAAAAAAAAAGAAAAGAAAGAAAAAGAAAAAAGAAAAGTAAAGAAAAGAAAGAAAGAAAGAAATCTGTATTTTATTTAAAGTTAGCCAAGATTGGAAAAATTATGGTATTTTCAAGATCTGGAGGGAGAGGGAATTTCATATGTCCATTACGTATATAAATTGGTACAAATTCTGCAAGGAAGTTTTCAATATATACCAAAAACCATAGAGCATGTATGCTCTTTCACATAGCAACTTTGCTTGTGTCAATCTATCTTAAAAACTAATTGGACAAAGATGTATATATAGAGATGCTCATCACAGCATTTTTTACTACACTCAAAAAATGTGAAACAATCTAAACGTTCACACACTGAAGATTTTGTTAAATAAATTATGGTGCCACTGTGAATGATGGAATATGATGCCATTAATGTTTTAGAAGTGTATTTACTGACATGGAGGAAATTCCTGAGGTTAAATTAATAAAAGCCATATTTAAAGACATATATAACATGATACAATTTTTGAAAGAAAAACGTTTAAACTATATATGCATAGAACATATACTAATAGTGTTAAAATATTCTATAGAGAAAACTGTTAATAGTGTTATCTTTAGATGATACAATTTGGAATTATTTTTTTTCTTTATTTTCATGTATTTATTCCTGTTTTTAAAATACTATCCATGAAATAAGCCCAAATTAGAAATCCTAAGTTATCTCTTCAGTGACCCCTCGGTCTTTCTCCTTTCTCCCTCACTAAGTGAATAAATGATAGTAGAGACTGGAACCTGTTATCACCAGTTAATAGTCATTAACCCTCTCACCCCTAGCATAGCCTCTGTAATTTGCATAATAAAGAATTGAATCTGAAATGCTCTGTCCAGGGATCTACAGCCACTTTCATGAATATATGTGTTCTGATTTTAAGTTTGAAGCGCATTAGGTAGCATATCCAAAATGGAGATATATTCACATTTAAAAGAAGAGATGAAAAACTTACCTGAATATGAGCCTGTCTTACACACCCAAAAAACTCACAGTAGCTTTTGCCAGTGTAGTCTATCATTATTCAAAACTGTATGTATGTTATTTGCCACTGTCATTTTAGAGATGATTCAAAGTTTAATTCTGAATATGAAAAATTTGTAGACTACATACACAGGTCTATAATTAACAGTTAATCACTCATATTGAAAGTTAGCCAGGGACAAATAGACAATCCATTTTTATCTCTATGTTCTAATGGATTGATGTTTTAATTAAATTATCAAAATTCTGGCAAAATTTCTATCAAGAAAACAGAGTCCAAGAAAACAGCTAGCCACTTTTAATATAAAACAGAAGCTGATATTAACTTCAATATTTTAAAAGTCATAAAACTATATAATTTGAGTAGTAATAATAAAACATGCTTTCAAAGGCAACAGTCAGCAAAAAACCACCATTAACTTTTCAAAAATAGAGTATTCCAAAATCTGAAAAGCAAGAAAGAATTTTCAATACAGTGGTTAACTTTTAAGAGAAAGATATTCTAAATCTTAACTGGTAAGAAAGAATAAGTGAATTTCATTTTCTTTTCTTCCTTAACTAATAAAATCCCACAAATTCTTTTATTCCTATAAGGTAGCATATACCAGATCAAATCAATATATATTTACAAAGACTTTGGAAATTATTTGATTAATTTATCTGGGAAGAGTTTTATGGGTCCCTTGCTAATATTTTCCTATATTATCACTGATTATCTTTGAAAGAGTAGTATTGGCTGAACAGTGATTGTCCTTGTAGAACACTGAAGAAAAAGTTTCATCCTTTTAGAGCTACCAGTTCCCAATGAGAACCAGCTCCCTGATGCTATTAAATAAATAATCAAGTTATAGCATCCAATGTCTGATTCAGCACTTGGCTTAATGAGTTTTAAGGTAATGTTAAGTGCTTTGAAATCTTCAGAGAGTAGAAAGGATGATACACTGTTTCACCCATCTGGAACATAACATGGTTCTATTAGAGATTGATATACAATTACTGATTGTCATATTTGCAATTTGAACTATCTTGCATTGCCTACCTGTATTTGATGGAAACAATTAAGTGTTTTAGGAAATGCAGAAGTAACCAAGAATTATATGGGACACATAAATATTTTGATGGTGATACTTTCTATTGTTGATGTTTAATATAGGCTTGCTGCATTAAATTGAATAGCATTGAACTAGTATTTAAAAAGAGGCATCTATTAGGTAGTAGAAATGAGCTAAGCATCAGAAGACTGGGGTTCTTGTCTCAACATTGTTTTCATTATTGCTGAAACCACTGATTAGTTACATACTCAGTCTGGGCCTCAGTCTTCTTGTGTATAAAATGATAGCTAATGAGACAATCTCTAGCTGCAATTTTCTTGGAGCACATGAAAGCATATTAATAATGGCCTGTCCCTGAAAATGTCTACTTGGGGTTGCTTGGGTTACAATGTAGGGGCACTTCCTTAGAAATTCCAACCTAAGAACCCCCCATCTATGAGAACTCCAAGCTCATACATTGAGGAAACCACATTCTCTCCCAAGGAAAATAAAACAATCACTTTCAAATATTAATTTACCTTGACTAATGACATATTTTGTTCACAGTGCCTTTAGAAGCAAACCATTAATTTGGTCCAGAGCTTACCTAATATGAGCCAAAGAAAAAATTTTAAGTGAACATATCAAAGATCCTCATCCTCAAGCTATACCAAGAGCTAAAGTATGTGAAAAATCAAAATAAAAGGCTTTCAGTAATGACTTAGCATAGCAGCTTCTTCCCTTTTCAATATAATCAAGAATCTATTTCACAAAATTGAGTTGGAGATTTTATTAAAATCCATTCTGATTTCACTCTTAGTAGGTCCTACTCCCCTGAGATAAAAACACTGAGGACCATTTCTTTGAGATATTGGAACAAGACAAAGCTTTGTCTCTCCTGAGGCAAGAGCACACTTTCTCTGTTCTGAGAGCTGATTTGTAATTTATCACCTTCCCTCTTACCCAACATGCCAAGGAGTTTAGACCCAAGGTTGAAACTCAGTCACAGTCACCATGTGAATAATTACATTTAGCACATTTTCCTCATTCCTTTGTCTATATTCTGCTTTTCTATTTTATTAATTTTGTTGCTAAGTCATTTTTTATAAGTTATTGCAAATTCTTTTGGAAAGAGGTGAAGTACAACTAAATACAACTGTAAAATGAGCATAACATGTAAAAATTGCAGTCTATATCCAAAGCACAACATCCTTCACCTCCATACAAGGATATTAAAATTAAAAGTGAACTTATTTGGAAGTAAACAGCATGATATCAGCAAAATTTAGACAAGTAAGTAATTTGTTTATTAACTGCTTCTTCGAGTGTCTCAATTCATTTTGCTTTATTAATCTCTTGGGGAAATTGAGACCTCCCTGAACACTTAGAGTGCTCAATTAAATTAAGTATTTGGTAAAATACATGTTATTAATTTTAGGTGTGCGTCTACCTTCAAAGTGAAGTCAAAATTAGAACCAGAATCTTCATATTAGGTTGAAGCAAAAGTAATAGAAAAAACCACAATTACTTTTCCACCAACCTCGTATTATTTAGGAGAATGTTGGCTGCTGAACAAACCCAAAATGTGTAAAGACAAACAGAGTTCAAGTTTATTTTATGCTCACCTGCGAGTCTAAGGGAGTCTTCCCTAGTTGGCAGGCATAGCTTCTCTATGCTTCACTAGCTAGGTTGCTTTCTTCTTTGGGTTCACTATCCCCTAGGGCTTCCAGGTTGCAGAAAGGGAAAGAAAGCATAAAGCACTGGCCTGAAAATAATACATCACTCTCACTCACATTCCATTACCAAAGACTGGTCTAGATGCAAAGCAAGGGATGCAGGGTGAGGAGGTCAGGAAATCAAGACTGGGAAATGTAGTGCATGGCTGGATGGCCAGTTTCCAGTAATGACTCCATACAGGTCATTATGGAAAGGGGCACATAAATTGTTGTGGGCAGCTTGCCCTCCCTGCTACAGACTCATGCCTTCCACCAACTCTAAACTCTCCATCCTCCTACAGGGGCAAACAAACATGGAGTGATAATTTGACAGGATACCTTGGTCCGTGTCAGACTAGGCTGCTGGCAGAGAAGAGCTGCTGGTAAAAGGCAGTTGAACAGAGCCAGGAAGTCACACTAAAGGCTGAAGAGTCAAGGAGACACCAGCCCTGAGATCATAAACTGACATTCACCTTCAATGCAACTGAGTCCATAGAAACCAAATAAACTAGAGATTCCAGGACAGACTCAATCTCATTTTCTTTTCATCAGTGAAGGCTCTTTGCTCAATGTGTTGCAAGATATGATACCTCTGAAAGACTTCTTAATAAATTTACAAATCAGAAAAATTGCCTCTGTTAAGCGATATACCCTGATGTTTATTTGAGAAATATGGTTATCAGCTGAGTCCTGGACCTAGCTCAGCCAACAAATAGTTGTGTAGCATTAAGCAACCCAGTCTACCTCTATATAGCACTCAGATTCTTTATTTTTAAGAAATCGAGGAATTGGACCAGATGACTGCTTATATTCAGCTAAGATCCAACAGAAAAACTCTGCAATCTGAGCTGTAATATAAAACTAATTCAATCTGAACACAATTTTTTTTTTTTTTTTTTTGAGACGGAGTCTCACTGTGTCCCCAGACTGGAGTGCAGTGGCGCAATCTCGGCTCACTGCAACCTCCGCCTCCTGGGTTCAAGTGATTCTCCTGCCTCAGCCTCCCAAGTAGCTGGGACTACAGGTGCATGACATCACACCCAGCTAATTTTTGTATTTTTAATAGAGATGGAGTTTCACTACGTTGGCCAGGACGGTCTCAATCTCTTGACTTCATGATCCACCCACCTTGGCCTCCCAAAGTGCTGGGATTATAGGCGTGAGCCACCATGCCTGGCCAACCTGAACACATTTTTAACTTAGTAGATTATGCTGTGACATCGAGATTAAACCAAGTTATTGTAATAAATGGATCCATTGAATTTTGAGCAAGTAATGTTTTGGTAAACCCAAACATTGCATAGAATGAGGGCTATTCTTTCCAAATATCAAACTTCATTTAACCAAATACCTACTTTAGGTTAATTAAGCAAACTGTTGTGTGATAAAGGTAAATACTAGTCTTTACTCACTGGGTGTTTTTCTGGCCAGTTAGAATGTCATTTGGTAAACAGCTGAATGTCTAGTTTGGTGAACTAAATCATCATGTAGTTACCCAAACGGTAACTTCCATTTGGGGTTTTCCTTAAGCAGTGACCAAGCCAGGGAGCAGCTACAGCACAAAAGTGTGCCACCTTCACCCCCTGCCCCAGCACCACTTAGTAGGGGCCGTGGTTGGGGCATTATCCTAGGCACCTCTTCAGGGTCTTCAACAGAGTTCAGTGTCCATTGTGTCTCCCTTGCAAATAGCCCCAAAAAGAATTACCCAACATCTGCCTCTCAACTTGAGAACTGAATAGCAACATATCTGGCTTTTGCCTAATTTCATTTCCAAGCCTCACTAGAGAAGAGGCCAAAGTGTTTAAACTTTATCCTGTGGGTGATGGAAAGTCTCTGAAGTATGTTAATCATGAGAGCAACATGATAACACTTTGTGTTTTGCTAAGATTGTTATTCTGGCAACAATGTGGAGGATAAATTATGGGTCACAATGAAAACAGGCAGCCAGTCGGGAGAGAACCGTGAGAATTATTGCAATGTCAGTTCGCCATACACATTAGGACAAAGTTTCTGGCCAGAACACTGCACTCCTCCACCCCCATCCCACACCAACCCTTCAGCAGGTTCACAGGCAACAAGCAATTTTACACAGACAAATGTTCCTAATCTGGACATAGATGCTTCTAGGCAGCAATGTTAGTTCTGGTTATATTTATAAAATGTATAGAGCTCGATGAGAATGCCTTCCTTTTTATTGATTACTTTCAATTACACATTACCTGGATGGTCTTTTACCAAATATACTTTATGATTTAGATAAGCACTTCTCTATCTATGGGTAAGGATGAGGTTGTGTGTTTTCTTTCTCCAATATGTCACAGACTGAAACACTTGTCAAATATAATAATAACAATAATGATAAATTATTAGAAAAATAAAATGAAAAGCAAATAATACAAAATATAAACCCTTTTTCTAATTTTATTCAACAAACATAAAACAAGTCATTCAAATTGCTCTCAAAGTTTCTGAATGCTTTCTCTCAATTTTCTTCACAGATCAGTAAGAGTTTGCAGACTGGCACAAATCCACAGATCATACTATGGGTGGTACTGGTCCAGATGAGCATAGCAAGAGCCATAGAAGCCCTGGAAAATTAATAACCTCACCCTGAACTCCCCTAGTTTCCTTATCTAAGAAGAGACTGAACAACACTAGTACTAAAACCATTAGACAGAAGTGGTCAAAGTCCAGCTTTATATCACAAAACAAGTTTTACAACAAAGCAACATTTTTATTAGATTTGGGTCATTGGGGCGTTTCTCTCCTACATCATTTTGCTTTCAGCAACTACTGAGACCAATATTTAAACCTGTTAGCACTGATGAGCAATGCCAGAAAAAACATAATCAAACAAAGTGACTAAATTAATAATTTATAGGCTAACAACTATGTGAAAATATAAGGCATGTGGAATTAAATTAGAAAAAATGTAATCCAAATTAGAGTGTGTCTCAATTAAATTAGATTCTGTAACAGTGTTGTAACTTTAGCTAAAGCCAGTAGCACTACAGTGACCCTATCATCACTAATGGTAACTTGACTTGGAGCATATGTGGTATATTTGAGGCACTTCATAAATACTTACGTGAATGCTTTACTTAAGCTTTAATGACAATAAGATTCTTCCCAGGTTTCTCTTTACAGTGTAATAATTATATTTATTGAGGATTTGTTCCACGTCAGAGACATTACCTCTTTAAATACATCCCTAACAACCCTATAAGTATTATATTCTCCCATTTGAAAGATGAGAAAAGTTGACATTCAAAGAAGGTAAATACATGCTTTACCGTATCCTCTCTGGATCACCAGCTTCAGCCAAGCTTTTGTCCAAAGGCTGAAGAGTATTTGGCTGGGGTTGGTTTTACAGCTTTGAATGGGAGGGAGATATACTAGTCTTTGATGCTCACTGGGTAATAAAAGCTCTAGCAAGGTGCCACCATCCAGGGCAGCTCTATCTCTGTACCTATCAGGCTTTTTAAGAACTTTTATTTTGAAATAATTTTACACTGATAGAAAAGTTGCAAAATAATAGAGAGTTCCCATATACCCTTTAGGGTATTAGTTTTAGTCTCATATCAAAAAGAAGATCCATAATTATCTGAAAAGTTAATTCCCCTAATGTTAACATCTTTTTTATTATTATTATACTTAAAGTTCTGGGATACATGTGCAGGATGTGCAGGTTTGTTACATAGGTATACATGTGCTATGGTGGTTTGCTGCACCCATCAACCCATCATCTAGGTTTTAAGCCCCACATGCATTAGGTATTTGTCCTAATGCTCTCCCTCCCCTTGCTCCCTACCCCCCGACAGACCCTGGTGTGTGACGTCCCCCTCCCTGTGTCCATGTGTTCTCATTGTTCAACTCCCACTTATGAGTGAGAACATGTAGTGTTTGGTTTTTTGTTCCTGTGTTAGTTTGCTGAGAATGATGGTTTGCAGCTTCATCCACATCCCTGCAAAAGACATGAACTCATTCTTTCTTATGGCTGAATAGTATTCCACGGTGTATGTGTGCCATACTTTCTTTATCCAGTCTATCACTGATGGGCATTTGGGTTGCTTCCAAGTCTTTGCTATTGTGAACGTGTTAACATCTTACATAACCATTGTACCATTATCAAAACCAGGAAATTAATATTGCTACAATACTATTAATTAAGCTGTAGACCTTATTCGAATTTTGTCAGCGTTCCCATTAATGTCATTTTTCTTGTTCTGGGATCCAAACCATGAGTCCACATTTGCATTTAGTTTTTATGTCTCCTCAGGCTCCTCTAATCTGTGATAGTTTTTTAAACTGTCTTTGTCATTCATAATCTTGACCTGTTTGAACAGTACTGGTCAGTTATATTTTAAAATGTCTCTCAATTTCAATTTGCTGGATGTTTTCTCCTGTTTTGTTGTTGTTGTTGTTGTTGTTGTTTTGAGACAGAGTCTCGCTCTGTCGCCCAGGCTGGAGTGCAGTGGCCGGATCTCAGCTCACTGCAAGCTCCGCCTCCCGGGTTTACGCCATTCTCCTGCCTCAGCCTCCCGAGTAGCTGGGACTACAGGCGCCCGCCACCTCGCCCGGCTAGTTTTTTGTATTTTAGTAGAGACAGGGTTTCACCGTGTTAGCCAGGATGGTCTCCATCTCCTGACCTCCTGATCCGCCCGTCTCGGCCTCCCAAAGTGCTGGGATTACAGGCGTGAGCCACCGCACCCGGCCCGTTTTCTCCTGTTTTTATTTGAGGGAAGAATACCATAGAGGTGATGGGCCTTCTCAGTGCATCATGTCAGGGAATATATGTTGATAATATGTCTTATTATTAGCGATATTAACCTTGATAGCTTAATTAAGGTACTGTCTGACAGCTTTCTCCATCGTACAGTTACCACTGTAACTTCATAACAATGTTTATTTTAATACATATTTATTTGAGGGGAGATGCTTAGCAATTACCCTGCCAGTCTTTTAACTTTGACATGTCATCTTATTAATTTCACCATTTATGACACTGACATCAGAGTCACTGTTTATGTAACTTTTCAGAAGAGGTGGTTGGAATGGACTATCAGAGAGTGCACCTACTCATCGTTGAGAAGAAAGAACAATCACTAGGGGACTGAGGAGCAGAGAAGCAAAGTGAGAAAGGCTCAACAGAGAAGAAATGAAGCCCTTCAGAACCCCAAAAAGAGACTATGAACTGTCTCCCACCCACTGTTCAATATCCTCCTCCTTATTCCTTTTAGTAATTTAACCCCCACTCACCCTCAAGTTTTAGCAAGGCACATGGCCTTCCAGCTAGAAACCACATTTTCCAGCTCAATGTAACCCTGCAACTAAGTTCTCAACAATGGAATGTGAGCAGGAAGCACTTCATTAAAAGGAAGTTTCTTACTCTACAGTCCCTTCTCCAACCATGACCCTAGAACCATGCTTCTTAATCAGTTTTGTACCTATTTGGCATTCTAGTGAATGGTCCCCTGAGCCATTAACAGAATGATGTTTAAAATACACTTAAAGATAAAACAGATTATAAAGGAAACAAAACACAATGGAATACCATTATACAAATATATTTAAAATAAATGTGCAACATATTACTATATGTATTTCTTCATTGATATAGCAAGGGGTTCTAACAACTAACATAGTTTTAAAGGAGTGCTGAGTATAAATGGTATCTTAAGATCTCTGCAATAAGTGTAATGTGCTGTAAAAATGCCTGTGATGTCTACTGTTGACAAAGTCATTAGTCCTGCTAACACTACTATGGTTTGTTGCCTATAATTGAAGGAAATGTTACATTTCTGTCAGAGGTTTTCCTACCCAAATTCATAGACATTCCAAATACAGAAACCCCAGATTAAGAACCCATGCCCTAGAGGATGTCTGGGCATGACAGAAGGAATCTGAGACCTGGAACAGAACTATCTGCCTGCCCTGGCCTCCCACCCCAGTGACCTCTGGACTGTTATTTAAAAAGAGGGAATTTCTATATTGTTTGAACCACTTCTTGCATCTCTTTTTCTGTACATATCTCTTAGTCACAATAGCTGAGTTGTCCTCTAACTCAAGGGTTCTGAAACTTTTTGGTCTCAGGACCCTTTTACAGTCTTGAAAATTATTGAGGATCCCAAAACCTTTTATATGGGTTATATGTATCAATATATACCACATTAGAAGTTAAATCTGACTTTTATTTTTTAATTCATTAAAATGACAATAATAAAACTATTACATGTTAACACAAATAACATTTTTTATGAAAAATAGCTGTATTTCCCAAAACAAAAAAGTTAGTGAGAAGAATAGGCATTGTTTTACATTTGTTAAAATCTCTTTAGTGTTTGGTTTAATAGACGACAGCTGGATTCTCATATCCTCTTCTGTATTCAATATGTTTTGCTATGT
>NW_016806392.1:3640164-3662393 GCF_001698545.2 Rhinopithecus bieti | reverse complement strand
GCCCGGTCACCAATGAAATTTTTATACTCTGTTAACATTAAAGTCTATTTTATCTTGCACTTTGAATGGTTCTTTTACCCATGCACAATTTTGTGACATCATGAATTGGTCATTTGAAAAATATTAGTTCACTGAGTTATGTAGATATTCCAAATATTAACACATTTCATTATATAATATTTAAAATTCACATTGGTTAATATTACCATGGATCTCATCAAAAAAGTTTTTAGTATTTGGACAACTGTCAAGCTCCGCATAGTGGATACAAGTCTTTCAAAATTATAATTTTCACTTGAAAGCTCAAATGTTATCACTGGCAACAAATAGTGTCAGTTGTTTTCCTTGAAGTGACAAGCTTACTTGTTTGATTTTTGTAGAAATGTCTGTCAAATACCATAGCTTGTCTATCAGTAGTTCTTTCAAGTAAAAATGGTTTTCCATGAAAAAGCAACTAATTCAACTCACAAGTCAAACAATTGCCCAATTACTTTATATTGAGACAACCATCATACTTTGATATGCAGCAGAAGTACGCCCAGAAGTACGCAATTCAATTAATAATTTCTATTGCTTTATCAAAGACATTTGTAAATAAAATGATTCTTGTCTGTAAGTGCATGGCAGTGAAGAATACAATCACTACTAGTACTTTTGGTGCCACTGCCTTGATTTGGGCTGAGGAACCAGCAATTTCACCTGTCATTGTTCTTGTACCATTGTTGCAAATGTCAATACACTGAAAAAGACAAATAAAATCTTGGTATTATTGTGAAAGTAATTGGATCTAAGGAACATCTGAAAGAGTCTCAAAGAGACCCATAAGGGCCCAGGGATCTCACTTTGAGAATTGCTGCTCTAACTAATATAACCCCCAGGGCCTAAAGCAGGTGAGACACTGGATGTGGACTGCTTCAGGAAAAGGGCTACAAAGTGACAAGTGAGTCAGGGTGACTGTTAATCCCCTAAACCATGACCTCAGGGCCAGACCAGGCCATCCCTAGGACAGCAGAACATTTGATCCACTGGCTGCCCCCGAGCAGGCCAGCACCTGGGCCTCATTAAACTCCCTGACTACTTGTGTCAAGGCATTATCGAGCCAGGAATAGCTCTTGAGTTTATGGTATGGAAACCTGGCCCTCTTTTCTTATTGTTTTGTCCACATAGCATTCCCCCACCCCACTTATTTGCCAACTGCTCTGTTTTCTGAAACTGCTCTCATCGCCACCTCTGTCCAGGTGTTTTTCAGTGGGATGAGTAGGGTTACAGCAAGGGCCAGCACTCAGCTGTAGCTAATCAGTGCAGAGGTGGTGCTCAGGATCGAGCTGTGTCCAAACGCTTGGGATTGCAAATCGGTCAGTCTCCGTCCAGGTGGCTGAAGATGTAAGCTAGAAACCAGTTACTTCAACTTGGCATGCAACAGAATCACTTGGAGGGCTTGTTAAAACACAGACTCGTGGCCTGGCACCGAGGCTCATGCCTATAGTCCCAGCACTTTGGGAGGCCAAGGCGGGCAGATCACCTGATATCAGGAGTTCGAGACTTAGCCTGGCTAACACGGAGAAACCCCGTCTCTACCAAAATACAAAATTAGCTGGGCGTGGTGGTGTGCACCTGTAATCCCAGCTACTCAGGAGGCTGAGGCAGGAGAATCACTTGAACCTGGGAGGCAGAGGTTGCAGTGAGCCGAGGTCGTGCCATTGTACTCCAGCCTGGGCAACAAGAGTGAAACTGTATCAAAAAAAAAAAAAAAAAGTCCGGGCGTGGTGGCTCACGCCTGTAATCCCAGCACTTTGGGGGGCTAAGGCAGGCAGATCACGAGGTCAGGAGATCGAGACCATCCTGGCCAACATGGTGAAACCCCGTCTCTACTAAAAATACAGAAAAATTAGCCAGGCGTTGTGATGGGTGCCTGTAGTCCCAGCTACTCAGGAGGCTGAGGCAGGAGAATGGCATGAACCTGAGAGGCAGAGCTTGCAGTGAGCCAAGATCATGCCACTGCACTCCAGTCTGGGCGACAGAGCAAGACTCCGTCTAAAAAAAAAAAAAAAAAAGAAAACAGCCTCCTGGTCTCACTCCAGAGTTTTTGATTCAGTCGATCTGGGGTAGGGCCTGAGTTTCTTCATTTCTACTGATTTCCCAGGTAAGGTTACTTCTGCTGCCCTGGGGGGCTACACTTTGAGGTTGATGAGATTTGACAGTTCCAGAACTGTGAGGGTTCAAGGTCATGATTCCCATCACAAAAATCTGTCTGGAGAGATACAGAGATGGAGATAGAGAGCTACAAAGAGAGAGAGAGAGGAGATTGAGCCCGATATGCAAAGACGAGATTCACAGAGACTATCCTGGAAGTTTTCAAGGGCTGCATCCAGTGGTTTCTGAATCCCAGCCCCATGCCCCTCCTTGGAGTAAATGAAATCTTCTGGATCTTTACGGTAAAATTTGAGTTAAAGGTGACTTTCTGCCCCATTTAACCCAGAATCTTTCTAACAGACACACCTTCACAGAATAAGCCCCAAAGAAATGGCTTTTCTTTGAATTTCTATTTGAAGCCGTAAGTCAAGGCAATGGAAATTGAATGGATGGGGAGGCCTCACGAAGCCTCTCAGACACCTGGAGCCTCAACCAAAAGCTGCATCAAAGTGGCTGCTTTGTGAAGATGACCCCGCAAATACCAACAGTATTCCCAGCCACAACTCAGAGGAGAGTATAATGAATGGAAAGTTAGGCTCTGGGTGAGAATGTACTGGTTTGAACCTGGCTCTACTTCTTGCTAGCTGTGTAATTGTGAGCCAATTACTTAAACTCTCCAAGCTTTAGTTATCTCATCGATAATGTAGGGATGACAATACGATCTACCTTGTAACGTCTGCTGTGGTTTGAATGTTTGCATCCCTTCCAAAACTCATATGGTGAAACTTAATCACCAATGTGATAGCATTAAGAGGTGGGGACATTAGGTGTAGAGTGGAGGGGCAGAGCTTATGAGTGACATTAGTGTTCTTACAAAAGAAGTGCAAAGGAGCCGCTTGCCCCTTCTGCCATTTTTTCCCTTCCATCTCTTCCAGTCTGTGAAGACACAGCATTCACATCCCTCCAGTGGATGCAGCAGCAAGGTGCCATTTTGGAAGCAGAGAGCAGTCTTCACCAGACACCGACCCTGAACTTGGACCTCTCAGCCTCCAGAACTGAGAGATAAATTTCCATTGTTTATAGATTAACCAGTCTCCAGTATTTTGTTTTAGCAGCAGTAATTGACTAAGACAATTTCCTGTGAAAACTAAATGAGATGTGTAGGGCAGTTTAGCACAACATCTGGCACCTGGTAAGCTCTTGGTAAATGTTGATTATGGCTATTATTGTTCCTGGTGTGTTCTAACTGTGATCTTATATCTGCAGAATCAAATTTGTGAGTCTGGACCTTGTTTGCTGGTTCTCTGGATTTGGCTTTTGTGTTTAATCTCTCCAGAATGTGCTTCGTTTTGGTTTGGTTTTTTGAGATGGAGTCTCACTCTGTCACCCAGGCTGGAGTGGAGTGGCACTATCTCAACTCACTGCAACCTCTGCCTCCCAGGTTCAAGCAATTCTCCTGCCTCGGCTTCCCAAGTAACTGGAATTACAGAACCTGCCACCACGCCTGGCTAAATTTTTTGTATTTTTAGTAGAGATGGGGTTTCCCCATGTTGGCCACGCTGGTTTCGAACTCCTGACCTAAAGTGATTCACCTGCTTTGGCCTCCCAAAGTGCTAGGATTACAGGCATGAGCCACTGAGCCTAGCCCAGGCTGTGTTATCTCATGTATAACTCTTTATCCTAGTACATGCTCCAAGGGATCTAGCTGATAATTTCACCAGGAGTTAATTCAGGATGCCAAATCACCATGGCCGCTAATTCCATCTGGGATTGAGACTCTTTAAGAGAGTGTCCTAGCCCCCACCTTCTGGACACGATTTCCAAGGCAAAATAAGGACCGGGAACCAAAAAGTGGAGCTCAGCAAGCTGGCATGAGTCAGCTCATGATGAAGTACAAAGACAATAGAGGAAAGGGGACATTGGAAGAGTTCCCTGAGCCTAGGCTCAGGTGTTATTGTGGCTTCTCATGAAGCATCCATGGCTTTAGGTGTGGGCATCTTGGATCAGGTAAAGAGTCTGATAGGAGGATAGACTCCACTCCTGTCAGTTTAGACACTGACAATGCCAGATACTCTCATCACCTGCCACTCAACCATACTGAAAATCCATATCTGACTTCAGTTTCTTGTTTTCAGCTTGCTAGGCTCTGTATCCCAAGAATTCAGGACATCCACACTTTCATATCTTAAACACCAGATCATAGGACCAATTCTTGCAGTAGGCCAAAGTTGACATCCTAATAAGGGGTGTATTAGTCTGTTTTCACCCTGCTAATAAAGGCATACCCAAGACTGGGTAATTTATAAAAGAAAGAGGTTTAATTGACACAGTTCCACATGGCTGGGGAGGCCTCACAATCATGGTGAAAGACAAAGGAAGAACAAAGGGACATCTTACACGGCAGCAGGCAAGAGAGCTTGTACAGGGGAACTCCTAGTTATAAAACCATCAGGTCTCGTGAGACTCATTCACTACCATGAGAACAGTATAGGGGAACCCTATGATTCAATTATCTCCACCTGGCCTTGCCCTTGACCTGTGGCAGTTATTACATTTCAAGGTGAGATTTGGGTGGGATCATAGCCAAACCATATCAAGGATATCAAGGGGCAACGCAGAAATTTCTGTTAACCCAAGTTCTAAACCCTTTGGATATTTCCATCCATGACCTTCATCTCCATCACTCTCATAAACAGTAGACTTGGTAGCCAATATCTCTATGTTCTGTGGAACTCCTTGCCATAACTGAAATGTAACCCCTTCTCCAGGAGCAGTATCTCCTTGACAACCTTTCCTAATTGATGTGCAGATTGCTTTCCTCCTCTGAGGCTTTCCCATTCAGCCATTTATTCCATGGTTTAAATTGCTATCTATGTATTGATATATACCCCTTCTTTATTTCCATCCTATCTTTTCCTCTAGTCCCCAGACTTGCATTCCTAGCTGTCCTTGGAAATACCTGAGGTTGTTCCATAGGCACCTTGAAATGAATTTCCAAACCAAAACCTCCATTAGTATCATTGTAAACTTATTTTTCCTCTTATGTTCTTTATTTCAATACATGGCCATGTAGCAAAGAACTGAGCCCTGCTACGAACAACTAACATCAACTGGCCAGCCAAATGAATGAGCCATCTTGGAAGTAGATTCCCCAGCCCCAGTCAAAACTGCAGAAAACCACAGAACCAGCCAGCATCTTGATTGCAACTTCATGAGAGACTCTGAGCCAGAAACATGCAGCTAAGCTGTTCCTCATCTCTAAGCCACAGGAACCGTCAGCTAACATTTTCTTTTTTTTTTTTTTTTTGAGACGGAGTTTCGTTCTTGTTGCCCAGGCTGGAGTGCAGTGGCATGATCTTGGCTCACCACAACCTCCACCTCCTGGGTTCAAGTGATTCTCCTGCCTCAGCCTCCCGAGTAGCTGGGATTACAGGCATGCACTACCACGCCTGGCTAATTTTATATTTTTAGTAGAGACGGAGTTTCTCCATGTTGGTCAGGCTGATCTCAAACTCCCGACCTCAGGTGATCCGCCTGCCTCGGCCTCCCAAAGTACTGGGATTACAGGCGTGAGCCACCGCATCCGGCCAGCTAACAAATTTTTATTGTCATTTTAAGCCATTAATTTTTGAGGTAATTTGCTATGCAGCAGGACACTGTGATAGTGGTGAAGATGAGAAATAATATCCCTGCCCTCGTGAGGCTTATAGACGACCTATGCTCTAGTCATTCCCTCATTCATCAAACTACTAGCACCTTATCACAGTCTACTACTTCTCATCCAAAAATTGCCCCAAAAAAGAAATCAATGGGGAGGGATTGTTCAATACTTCAGCCTCACAGCTCCTTGCCCTCCTCAATTCTGTGATATGTGTCCTTTGTGTTTTAGCAGCTCATTCCTGTGATCATGCTATGGTCTTATCATGACTCACAACCGGGCCATCTGTAAAATTTCCAACTCAAATGTGTCACTTTTTTTTTTTTTTACCACAGTGACTAGTTTTCCCATTTGTATATTTCCCTACTCTGATGTCCTTAAGAGACTCGAGCCTAAAAAGTCTTTTTTTCACCCCAACCTACTAACCCCTTCCTGATCTTGTTTCTTTCTTTACTCAAGCCAGATCCCATAGTTCATCACATTAACCACCTTTCTGCCAATACTCTCACTTACCCTTCCACTGTGTCCCCAGACTTGGATATTTTCCCATTGATATAGCTGGAGCACACCTATCAGTGCCCCACTTATATTAATCAGCATTTGCCTCAATCCCCCAAAGACTGCTTATGATGAATACCTGCAACTCTCTTGCTGGTATCTTTTTTCTGGCCATGGGTGCAGGCTTAGCCAGAGCATGCAGGACAAGTCAGAAGTGTTAAGGAGTTAATGCCCCTGGAAGCAGCACTTAGCCAACAATGGATGAGGCATTATGGAAAATACCATGTTCTGCAACCACAGTTGATCCTTACCATTGACCAGAAATTCTTCTACTTGTGATCGTCCTCTTCGTGTCTCATTTTCCAGCCAAGGAATGCCCTCCCTCACAGGCCAGTGGGAACTCTTTTAAATTCATTTTCCTATGCTTTTCCCCGCCTAAAAAAAAATTAAAATTAAAAAAATAATAATAAAGAAATGGAACAGCCTTTCTTGCCTCCTTTTTCTTGCCTCTTTTTTCTCATCCATTTCGAGGAAAATTTGTCCCTTCTCCTACCTATCTTTCTCCTGGATTCTGGATCCCATTTCCTCCCCCTTTACCACTAAAGGTCTCATATCACCCTTGAACTGACACATGCAATGGAAACTTACCAATTGTCATATGAACTTACTTCCTTGCAGCATTTGATGTAGTTAATGACTTTCTTCTGAAACTATTTCCTCCGTGGTTTTTATCACATTCTTCTCCTTTAATTGTCCTTCTACAGCTCTGAAAACCCCCATTCAGTGTTTCCACTAATCAGACAACTCTTACATTTCTCTTCAAACCCCCAATTCCATCCTCATTGCTACTGTGCTAGTCCAGATTGCCACCATCTCAAACTGAGATTACTGTGTGATTCTTCTACCTGCATTCTCTAGCCCACCTTGCCCTCCTGCCCAAATTGATTCTCTATCAGGTCAATGACCAGTTTAAAATCTATCAGTGACTTCTCATCAGTTGGGCCTGATGAATGACAAGGTTGATAGCAGAGATAGGAGGTACTAAAACTGGCCCCTTCCCTCATTCAGCTCTGCATAGAAGATGTGAGATTTCCACTGGGGAGTTGCTGCCTTGGAAAAATCGACCACAGTTGTGCTTGAATATCACAACTTTTTAAATAATCCTATCTGACTTTCTAATGCAGCAGCAATAGAATTATCCTTTTGTCCTGCTATCTCACTCCCCTCTAAGCCCTAAGCCCTGCATATCAGCTGTACCTTTCTGACACTACTGCCCCAAGATTGATATTTAACATTATGCTGTTTGTGTCTTTTAAGCCTGCAAGCAGGAATCATGTGCTACACACAAAAATAAGTGCAAAAATAATAATGAAAGTTTCTTTCTCCTTTGATTTTGGCCACAAGGAATCTCAGAATTAAATTTGGTTTTCAACTTAATAACTGTCTAAAGTCCCTATCTGTAGTATCTGTAAAATTTTGTTCCTATTGTCCAGTGATGTCTTGTTCATAATGTATTTTCTGGATTTGCCCCCTGATGTATTAGTTCTCTATTGCTGCAAACCATTTTACCACAAGCTTAAAAGCTTAAAACAGCATACCTTTGTTATCTTTGTTTCTATGGGTAAAGATTCTGGGTGCAAGCTAACCGGTTTTGCTCAAGTTCTCGCAAAGCTGCAATGAGACCCTGAGCCAAACCAGTTAGATGCCATCTATACTACATTCCTTTCTGGAGCTCAAGGTCAAGTTGGGGTTGACAGAATTTGGTTCTATGTAGTTGTAGGACTGAGGTCTCCTCTTCCTTGCTGGCTGTCAACCAGAGGCTGCTCTTAGCTCCATGGAGACCTGCATGGTTCCCTGCCACATGCTCCCTCAACACATGACAGCTTACCTCTTCAAAACCAGGACAGCCTCTCTAGTCTGCAAAGACAGGCACTTTTTTAATATAACATGATTATCCTATCCCTATCCTGTCCCTTTTGCCATATAATGTAAACTAATCAAAAGAGTAACTATACCATTATATCCACAGATCCTGCTCATACTCAAAGGGAGGGAATTAAACAGGGCATGTAAACGAAGGGGCAGGAATCTTAAAGTCCATCTTAGAATTCTGCCAACCGCACATAATATTAAGTTTTTATTATGTAAAATTCTTGCATAATTTTATTTTCTGAAATCTATCTCAAATATCTTGGGAAATAAATTACATAGAAATTAAGAAAATATCATGCATTGCATGGTAGGCTTATTCTAAAAATAACCTACCCTAATTATTCTCTTCCCTGTATCCATACCTCATGCAGTGTGACTTTGAAGCTCATCACAGAATTCTGAGATGGTTTTATGTCTTGCTTTGGCCAATAGGATGCATCTGAGGTGACAGTGTGAGAGTCCCAAGCCTAAGACTGACAAGGGTTTGCATATTTCTGCATTCTTTATCTTGAAACCATACCACAGCTATGGTAACAAGCCCAGGTTTGCCTGCTGCAGAGTGACATACTGTATGCAGCAAAGACGGTCACATCTTGGCCAACCCTAGACCAGCCAGTCCCTAGCTGACCTACCAGCTGACCATAGACCCATGAGTGAACCTAGCCAAGACCAGCAAATCCTGTTCCTAATTAGCAGAACCTCCCTGTCATCCCATAAATGCATAAGAAGTAATAAATGTTAACTGTTTTAGGCTACTAAATTGGGGTTTGTTACACAGCAAAAGCTGACTAACATACGTGGGAAAATGCAATGAAGGACTTTATGTAGTGGACGTAAAGCATCTTTAAAAGGTATAATTAATTCACGCCCTCAAATTTCTGTGTTTCATATCCTAAATCACTACCGATGATTGTAGAAGGTTTTCAATCTGTGTATCTGAGTAATCTTCATTTGAAAACCTGATGTGTGACCTGAAGTCCTTTCTACAATGAATAGAGCAATAAAGAGACAGAGAAATCAAATAGCAAAACAAAGAATTTTGCTGTGCTGTTCTAGACACAGCTGCCCTAATAGAGAAATGTGCAGTTTCTACTTTCCTTGCAGTTTTTCAGTACAGAATTACTTTAAAATAAATCCCAATGAAAGCAGTAATCAATTATGTCAAGAAGAAAACAAAGTTTGATCTGAAAATACTAACAGAATCTAACATTTTAGAAATAAATTACCATGTCATGTCCTGTGGCAATATTGTATCAAATTGCTTAAAGATAAATTGTATAATTAACTCCTGAGTCTCTGCATGTGGCTTATCCTTTTTGCAGATTATCAAAGGCAAACATTTAATTTCAGGTTTTATCGCTCTTTTCTCCACCTTTTTTTCCCTTTATATTTTCTGCTACCTTTCTTTCTACTATCAGTCACAGTATTCTAAAAGAACAGAAATTTAGTGAACACAATGGTGGTTCACTTACTCTGTATCATAGAAGAATAAGGTGTTCAATATAAGTAAATTTCAAAGTTAGCCTAAAAGTTATCCAAACACTTTTGAAAAAAACAAACAAACAAACAAAAAACCTGTGACCATTCTGGTATAAATACTTCTAAAATGTATTTTATATTTATATTTTCCTTCATTATTAAAGAGTGTTCTTCTTTCCTTAAATAAATCTCTGTTGTACAGGGTGCTTTAACAGATTTTAAAGGATGCAAAGGTGAATCAAAACAGTATTCCAACCTCAAGTGGTTTACAACTGAAGGAGGTAGGATGGGTAATTAGACATGTACACAGATGATTCTAGTGGTAAGAATCACAAGAACGGTAAAGACAAAGTGATAAATAAAATAAAATATTGAGTTTCTCTAGTGACACTAGAGAAGGTTTTGTTAGGCTGTATCTTGAGGGCAAACAGGCTGGAACTAGGGTTAAGCAAGTGAGGCACTTGCCCCAGTGCAAAATTTAAGGGGATACCAAAAAACTCAGTAATCAAGATATGCCATATTTTGGTGCATTATTTTAAAAAGTAAAAAGTAATGCAAAAATATTCATGATAAACAAAATGTCAAAATTTTAAATAAAGACAATCGGTAACAGTATCATGCAGTCATATTACAGCCTGAGGCAAAAGGACAAGTCAGTAAAAGGTTATTTGCATTGGTGACTAGAAGAGAGTCCACTAACTGGAAAGTTACATCATTTTTAAAATTACAGTCTACTGTGAAAAAATTATGGTCCACTGCAAGACATTATAATTTTTGTCATTGCTTGCCTCTTTCTACAACTTTGTGTGCCACACCCTGAGTAGAATATTGAGGAGGTAGATTACATGTCTATGACAACTTGCTGATAGGAGCAGATATTGGCCTCCTGCACTTTCTCTCCTAACCAGTTAGGATTTAGATGGAATCTGAAACCTGATCTCAACCATAAAGTTGTAAATCTAAATACTGAGTCAGAATTATACTGCTCTAACAATTACATTAATGCATTTTTTCCCCTATACTTTTCTGCTAGAGACAGCTCTCTCTAGACAGCCTAAAGTATGCATCTGCCTTGGGGGAAATTAGAATTGTTAAGCAGGAATGCAAAGAGAAAGAAAGCTATAATTTGGCTTCTGACTTGGACAATAAGATTCTCAAATACGCAGCAAGACTTAAAAAAGAAAAGGCATTTCTAAATTCCCTTATCTCCCTCCTTTAATTTATCCAGAGAAGAACTGACTAAATAGAGTGTTTTCCATAGTGAAGATAAATACCCTGTCTACCTTTGGCCAAGGATGTGGGGCTTGATGCCCTACGTAAGAAGGGTATGATACATAGAAAGTGAAATGCCCAACTTTTGCTGCTTCTGACAGAAAGAGATTTAGGGAGGAAACAAAAAAGGAAACAGATAAGCTCCTCTCTGAAAATGGCAAGTTTCAGATTGGGAGGAAATGGAAATACCAGAGGGGGATTTTCCAAATTCAATTCTAAGGCACAAGAGGACATTGTCTCAAAGTTTTCCCTGGCTCTAACTTCAGGGACTGTCCCATTAAAATCAAATAAGAACATGGGTAGCCAGAATGAGAGCCAGGGTCCAGCTTTTCTGAGTCTTTTAAGGTGTGGAGAGAACACAAAAGTACCCCAGTCCCCAGGGGAGACAGAAAAGGTAACTGAGATGAAGGCCAAAGAGATTTTTGGAACCCACCATGGCAAGGAACATGGTCACCACAACTCAGGGACCATGTGGTGGACTGCTGAAGCCATAACCAGCACAGGATGTGGTAGAGACTTAGTGTGCCAGTGTGAACCATGGTAAGGTCAAGTAAACAGGTAGGCATGTAGGGTACACAGGCTATACAACAGGTTCCACATAGTCACATATGGGAGACTTTTTTTTGAGACAGAGTTTTGCTCTTGTCACCCAGGCTGGAGTGCAGTGGCGCCATCTCGGTTCACTGCAACCTCCGCCTCCTGGGTTCAAGCGATTCTCCTGGTGTTTTCTCAACACTCTCCCCAAATCCCCTTGGATCACTTTTACAAGTTCTGCGTGCCCATTTATGTGTGTTTTTGCCTCCAATGCCCACACCTGAGTCTCTTCTTTGGAGATGTGCCTTCAGGCTATTGGAGCAGCTTTACTTACGGGCATTAGAGCTAGAAGTGTCATGGGAGGGCCCTTAGGCAATGATTGATGGGAGAGTGAGTGAGTTGTGTGGAAGGAGCAGGAAAGCCCATTCTTTTCATTTCAAGTTCTCAAGTTGGGACTACCTTGGGAAATAACAAGATTATAGCCCTCTCCTTCAGGGTCAGGTTGAAACTACCATTCACCTGACTTTCCTGACATTGCACCATTGCTTGGCTGGCTCCCTGTCCATGTCCAGCTGTTTCTATTCTCTCTCTTTCTCTCTTTTTTTTTTTTTTTTTTTTTTGAGACGGAGTCTCACTCTGTTGCCCAGGCTGGAGTGCACTGGCGAGATCTCGGCTCACTACAACCTCCACCTCCCAGGTTCAAGAAATTCTCCTGCCTCAGTCTTCCAAGTAGCTGGGACTATAGACGCCCACCACCATACCCAGCTAATTTTTGTATTTTTAGTAGAGATGGGGTTTCACCATGTTGGCCAGGCTGGTCTGGAACTTCTGACCTCAGGTGATCTGCCCACCTCAGCCTCCCAAAGTGCTGGGATTACAGGCGTGAGCCACCGTACCCAACCGCTTCTTCTATTCTCTTGGATCCTTCTATTTGTTACTGTTGCTCTTGTTTTATTTGACCTTCTGGAGATGAATGCTCAATTTATTTATTTTTATTCTTTTCAATGTAATAACATTTAAGTCTATGAAATTTCCTCTGAGTGCAGTTATGACGTAATGCTGTGAGTTTTAATATACTATTCATTCAGTCTTATGTTTCTACATATTCTGTAATTACCATCTTGATTTCCTCTTTGACCTAAGAGGTAATTGGAAGACTATTTTATAATGTTCAAGTGTTGAAGTTTCTATTTGGTTAAGTATCAATAGACATGAAAACACATGTCCCCATAAAAGCCTGTACCTGAATGTAGTAACATTGTTTATAGTAGCCAAAAAGTGGAAACAACCCAAATGCCCATCACTGATTAATGGATAAACACAAAATGTGGCATATCCATAGACTGAAATACTATCTGGCAGTAAAAAGGAATGATGTGTTGACACATACTACAACATAAATGGACCTTGAAAACATTTTCCTAAGTGAAAGATGCCTGTTACAAATGACCACATAGTCTATGGTTCCATTTATATAAAATGTCAAGAATAGGCAATTCCATAAATACAAAAACTAGATGAGTGGTTGTCAGGGCTGGGGTAAGAAGTGAATGTGGGGCTGACTGCTAATGACTGTGGGGCTTCTTCTTGGGATGTTGAAAAGTATAAAATTAGTGGATATGGTTACACAACTTTGTGAATATACTAAAAATCACTGAATTGTGAACTTTAAGAGTGAATTTATGTGACATAAATTATATTGCAAGAATCCTGTTATGTAAAACAAAAAAATACTGTTGTAGCAAAATATTTTAAAATTAATTGCTCCTATATTCATGTAATCTGAAGAAAGAAGTAGCCAGAAAAAAATGTATAACTGGAGAGAGAATTTTTTGGACATTTTTTGGACAGAGTTTTAAAAAATATACATACATAAAAGTGCAGAAATGATGTGAACAACCTGTTGAATTTTCACATGATGAATGCACTAGTGTTTAACAACCAACTAGGTTAAGATATAGGACTTTTCTGTGACCTGTGCCCTAGAAGTCTCCTAGTACTCTCTCCCAGGACCTGGTTAAGAGTATTTCTTTAAAGAATCCTCACCTCAAGGTCTGCTTCTGAGAAATCCAACATAAGACAGAATGGATTCCAGGATCCCTTTACTCTTCCCTCCCCTCAAACCTCCAAAAGCCATATTTAAGAGAGAAGAAGGAAATCCAAGAGGCTAAGCTTTACCCTAAAAGATTATAATCAGAAGTTGTCATGTGAATATACTAAATGATTAAACTCAAAGGAGATGTCTAGAACTGAAAAAGATTGAAATAGCAACCAGCAAGTGGAATTGTCACAGCTACTCTAGGTGTTGGGGGACCATGAGAAAAGCTACTGCCAGTAGCTTTATCTGATGCCATCTGAGTTCATCAGGTAACCCCTCCAGAGAGACACTCTGTATTATATAAAGCATGGAGCTCAGTGACTGGCACATAGCCATGCCCACTGAAGGGTAGTTGTTCACCACTGCCTAGCACTATGATCCCAGATAAGTAATTTAACCTCCACTGGCCTTTGAGTCTCCAACTATATAAATAAAGGAGGCAAATGCTGAATGAGTTGTGGTTTTCACATCAATGACAATCCAATTGTAACTGGTTCAAAGAACTTCCACTTTCACATCAGAATGGACAAATGGTTATTCTTATTTATAACCAGTACAATGTAGGCCCTGGCCCTTGAAGGACTGTGATAAAGTCCCCTGTGACAGGCTTCCAGAAGGCAGAGAAAGGGGTCAAGTTCCACTGTGGCCATATGCTGTCTAAGACTGTCAGGGTAACCTTTGAAAGGCAAATCAGTCTGTTGCTGGAAGAATATGCCCAGACGTCCCTTTAACAATAAGTGAAACTCTCTATCCTTTGAAAAAGACATGGATGTGTTCAGCTTAAACCAATAGTTGGAGAAGGCTGCTTTAAAAAATCTGATAATCGGCCGGGCGCGGTGGCTCAAGCCTGTAATCCCAGCACTTTGGGAGGCCGAGACGGGTGGATCACGAGGTCAGGAGATCGAGACCATCCTGGCTAATACGGTGAAACCCCGTCTCTACTAAAAAAAAAATACAAAAAACCAGCCGGGCGACGAGGCGGGCGCCTGTAGTCCTAGCTACTCGGGAGGCTGAGACAGGAGAATGGCGTCAACCCGGGAGGCGGAGCTTGCAGTGAGCTGAGAGCCAGCCACTGCACTCCAGCCTGGGAGGCAGAGCAAGACTCCGTCTCAAAAAAAAAAAAAAAAAAAAAAAAAAAAAAAATCTGATAATCTAAGATACTGCAGTGGGGTTAGCTAAAAGAGACTAAAGCTAACGAATATCATGCTAGTGAGATTGTTCCTACAGTTTACTATTCAGCCTTGATGTTGTCAAAATTTATGGGATGATAAAACCCACCTCAACAGAAGAATGAATTCAAAGATCTTTTGCCTAATACTCAAGATCATTCATGATCTGGTTCTTCATACTCCTCCAAAGGCATTTTCCACCAATTCTGTTGGCTGCTAGGTAATAGAATACTGCTCTGCTACTCCATCAAGAGAGCTCCCATGTTTTTGCACCTGCTATTCTCTAGGGTGAACTTTTAATCTACTTCTTATTTAAGAATTCCTATATTTTTTTAAGAGTTAAACTCAGTTAATAGTGAAGCAGATTGGATCCTGGGTTTTTTAAAATATACCTAAAAAGACAGTTTGTGTGGTAAGTGGGGAATCTGAATATGGCCTGGATATTAGATGAAGGAAAGAATAGCTAATAGCTTTATGGTTATGTAGGAGAATGTTCTTACTTTTTAGTAAATGCACATAAATTGTTTAAGATAGAATGGTTGATGTCTATAATTTACTTCTAAATGCGTCAGAAGAAAAGTATAGAGAGAAGATAAAGCAAATATAGAAAAATATAAACAATTTTTTAATCTAAATGATAAGTATTGAGGTGTTCACTGAATTGTTTTTTTTTTCAACTTTCCCTTATGCTTGAAAATAGTCATAATAAAATGTATGGACATGAAGGGAACCAAAGTAAGTTCCTGGTGTTATCCTAAACCAAATATAAGTAACATGTGGATTTTCAAAAAGTTACCTCAAATGTCATCTCAGTGACGACTGTCCTGACCTCTGAATTTGGGGGCCCACATCTTACCCAAGCACTAGTACTTGTCACAGTGTAGGGCATTCTCATTGACATATGCAGCAGAATAATTTGTCAGCTTTTTTTGTGTGTTTGGTTCTATTTTTTTCTCTCTCACTTCCCAGAAACAAGCAGGACTCAGGAGAGTTTCATCCAAAGTGTCAAACTTTGGGAAGACGTCTTGAGGAACTGTAAAGTCCTATTACAAGTGTGTTTAGTCAAGTTACAGGTACAGAAACTTACTTGTGTTAGAGTTCAGAATACCCCAATACTGAAAACTCAGGTAGTCACATATAGAAGCTTCATGAAAAGAGTGGTGAGCAAGAAGAGTCTTGAGATGTGACATACAATTTGGATTGGGAGAAGGTATTCCTGAGAGTGTAAATGGTTTGAATAAATATGGGGAAAACAGAATAGCCAAAGTCTGTTTGTATGACAATGAATAGAATTCATTAATTCATTCAGCAAGTATGCATTGCTACCTGCTGTGAATAAAGTAATGTGCTAGGGACTGAAGATATAATGGTAATCAAAATAAACAATGCCTGATGTCCTTGATTTGAGTTTGAAAAACCTCAGGGCTATGGACCAAATACACCTCACTACCTTTTTTTTTGTAAAATTTTATTGAAACACAGCCACACTCACTTGTTTACATTCTGTCTGTGGCTACTTTTGCACTACAACAACAGGGTTGAGTAACTGCAACAGAATCTAAAATATTTACTATTTGGTTTTTTGCAGAAAAAAATGCTGGCTCTTGCCCTAGAGCACATGGCATTATAGGGAGACAGATACTAGTTAAATAATTACAAATAAATTAAAAGTGCAGCATTGATAACGGCCATGAATGTGAGCTATGTGGTACCACGGAAGCACACATAATAAAGGAATTTGATCTAATAGGAGCAATAACAGAAGATTGATTACATAGTTTAAAATTGAGGTCAAAGCTAAAGGATGAGTAGAAGCTGACCAGATAAAGCAGAAAAATAAGAACTCATCTCAGACAGAGAGAATATTCCATGTAGAGGCTCTATAGGAACAAAAAAGCTTTACTGTGGCTATATTTCAAAAGGTGAGGGGAACACAGTACAAAATGAGAATGGAGAAGAAGGCAAAGGCCAGACTATGGAGGATTTAACAAGCCAGGTCGGGAAATTGTCTTTAAGCTTAGAGTAAATAATCCTTTCACGTGTTTTAAGCAGATGAGTGATGGGATCTGTTTTACTCTGAAACATCACTCAAGTTCATGTGGAGAAGAACTAGGAATAGTGTGAGAGTGTATACAACAGTGTGTATATGTAGACCAGTTAGGCAACTTTGGTAGCTCTCTATGTGTTAAGTCAGGCAATCTGAAACTATATTTCCCATGTGGTTCTTGGTACTGTTGGCCACAAGAGACATTATGCATGAGAAGACAAAAGTGGAGCAGCAGCCTTATGTTTCAAGCTCTGAGGGTCAGCAGCAGTGTGGCAGCTCATACTCATTGTTGCTCATCTGCCAGCTCATCTTACTGGCATGCGGCAGTGCCAGGACCCACAGTTCCTCCAGCTCCCACTAGATCTCCTCCCTTTGGGTCTGAGTCCTGGGCCAAGTGTACATGCAGCTTGAATAGAGAGGAGTACTGGCCTCTCCTGCAGGCCCCCTACAGCATTGTGGATGGAGAAAGTAAAACATAGAGAGACATAAGTTCTATTTTGTTCTCATAGGATCCATTTTGTTCTCAGTTTATCCTTGCTTTCCTCCATATCTAGCTTCCCTTTCCAACTGCCAGTCTGAATGACCTAAGTCTTGGGACCAGCTCCAATTGTGTATGATCTCGCCTCCTGTAATAAATCTGTTGTTGCTGTTGTTGTTGTTGTTGTTGAGACGGAGTCTCATTCTGTCACCAGGCTGGAGTGCAGTGGCATGATCTCGGCTCACTGAAACCTCTGCCTCCCAGGTTCAAGAAATTCTCCTGCCTCAGCCTCCCTAGTAGCTGGGATTACAGGTGCCTGCCACCACACCCGGCTAATTTTTTGTGTTTTTCGTAGAGACAGGGTTTTATCATGTTATCCAGGATGGTCTTGATCTCCTTGTGATTCACCTGCCTCAGCCTCCCAAAGTGCTGGAATTACAGGCATGAGCCACTGCACCCAATCTAAATATTTTCTTGTATATCACTCATGGTGTTTCTGTTTCTATGGTAGAACTCTGACTAATACAGGGACTGTTGCAGTAGCTTAGATAAGAGATGACGGTATCTTGAATAGGGTGATGATGGCAGATGTGGTATATTTTATTTGGCTCCTACCTCCATTTTCCTTCCATGAGAGAAGACTGTACAGCTATGCCTTGATGCACTCAGGCATGGCTTTGTGACTTGCATTGGCTGGCAAAATGGTGGAGGGAGGAGGATAATGGTATTTCAGAAGAGCATTTCTGAACAGAAGATCCAAGATCCAACAAAGGACTAATCATGTTCTCTGTTTTCTCTGCCACACCATCAGCAATGTTCTAGAGAGAATCTGCTCCATCAGCCTGGGTCACAGAGTAAAAACAGGCAGCAGACCACAGCTGACCTACAAACTGAAATGCAGTGTGGGCAATTGTCATTGTGGAAAGGTAGTGTGGCTTTTGTCAGTTAAGCCATGGATATGGGGAAGTGACCAAATTCAAGAGCTACACCTACAACTAGAAGAACTTGATGGATTAGACGTGAGGTAGAGTGAGGTGTCAGAAATGACTTCCATAACTGGACAGGTGCTGGAGCAATGCGGTGTGATCATAGGTATTGCAGAGGATAGAAGAGTTCGGTAATCAACAGTGTTGAATTCTACTAAAAGCCATAGAATTGTGGAAGCAAATGTGATAGGAGCACTGAATAAGCATTTTCATGAGCCATACTGAGGAAAGCTGAAAGCCTGGAAACTCCCCATAACCAGTACAATGACAGTGGACCAGCAGCAGGAGATGGGAAAAGGGTAAGATGGGCAGGCAAAGCACAATCCTGGGTAGGTATGTGTAAGGCAACTGGGCTGGTCCGATTGGCCATTATGATGATAACACAGGGCATCTCTCTTCTGGCCAGTTAAGCCTGGCAATAACCATCTTGAGTTAAGATAAAACTGTCCCAGGCTGCATCTAGGGACCACAGTCAGCAAATTAGAAGGCTTCAGTTATGGGGCTGAGGTTCAGAGACAATGTGCAAGTCCCTGGGAAGTCTGGTAAAATCAGGGTTCCCCTGTCTTTGTGGTTTGAGTGGCAAAGCAAGTTACCAAAACAGGGATTCAAGCAATGAGGAACAAGATAGGACAGTCATTGAAACTTGCAAACAGGTTGTGCAGTTAGTCACAGAACACACATTAAAGAGAGGAGAGACCAAAGCCAGGGAAATAGTCCAGACATGGTGTTGAGTAGTGGCAAAAATGAGGGAATAAGAGCTATTATGAAAGGATCAACAGAATGAATAGATAATCCAATACAAGTGGTAAGGAAGCGAAAGGGTCAAGGATGACAAATGTTCTCAACTCTGTAGGCAAGTGCATTGTGCTATCTTGATACTTTGTTGACTTAGCAAAACTAGAACTATATTTCCTAGCATTCTCTGTCTGTGAGGTGCAAAAGGCAGAAGCAAAACAGCAAGTATGCTTGTCACCCCCAACGGTGAGCGTGGGGTGCTGGACACTGGCAGTTCATGCACCTTGCCGTTGATCTGCATGGGGCAGTACCTGACTCACAGCTCCTCCAGCTTCCCCCAGTATCATCCTTCAGTATCTCTGAGTACTGCCCCAGTGCAGTGTAGCTCCATGTAAAAGGGCACCAGGGTCCCCTGCAGGTCACCCACAGCAACACCAAGGTTGGACTTGGTAAGAGATAGATATGGGTTCCAGTTCACCTTCACACATTTCAGATTGTCCTTTCTCTTGTCCACATCCATCTTTCTTTCCTGATAGCTGGTCAGGTTGACCTATTAAGAGTTTGGGCCCTTGGCCAGGCACGGCGGCTCACACCTGTAATCCCAGCACTTCGGGAGGCCGAGGTGGGCGGATCACGAGGTCAGGAGATAGAGATCATCCTGGCTAAAACGGTGAAATGCTGTCTCTACTAAAAATACAAAAAATTAGCCGGGCATTGTGGCAGGCACCTATAGTCCCAGCTACTCGGGAGGCTGAGGCAGGAGAATGGCGTGAACCCGGGAGGCGGAATCTGCGGTGAGTGGAGATCACACCACTGCACTCCAGCCTGGGTGACAGAGCGAGACTCCGTTTCAAAAAAAAAAAAAAGAGCTTAGGCCCAGCTTCAGAATTAGAGCATCAGCTTCTCTAGACCACCAGCTCCCACAACTATGTAAGGTTAACCACCTTACTAAGTCACACACAACGGTTCTGTTTTTCCCATTGATCTTGACAGAACATAACATTTTAAAGCCTCTTAGGTGCTGATAGTACAAAGCCTTAATGTGTGGGTTTTCTCTGTCTTTTTAAAGAATGTTCTTCATTACAAAAGAAAGAGGTGAACTGACTTTTTGGAAAGTCACAGCTATTATGGTTGAGAAATATATGCCCATTTACTATTTATCTATTAAGGCAATCCTTATGTAATGACATATATATACATATGTTATTTGCTTAACTTTTCTCCTATGAGTCACACAGAAGACCTTAATTAACTAAGGCCTCACAGTGAGTCTAACCAAAAGTATAGAAAATGCAATCAACTCCCTTTTCCCATTCGAGTTTGTCTCTCAATGCAAACATGATCCCCAAGATTTCCCTTTGCAACCCCACACCCACTCTGAGTTCCCTACCCTCAATTAGAAACAGAAGTAAGATGGTTAAATGCTGGCTTCTATTTCTCCTTCAGGAAGTTCCTATTTCTTTCATCTTCTTGTGATGCCCAGTGCCCCCCGGTTGTTCCAGTCCCCTACCATCAACACCAGGGTTTCATACAGTTTACGTTTCTCCCAAATGGCTAAAGGTGTAACATGGATAGTTAGCAAGCCCAACATTCACCAACTTGGTGTATAATACCATCTTGCCACTCTTTTTTTTTTTTTTTTTTTTAGGCGGAGTCTCGCTCTGTCGCCCGGACTGGAGTGCAGTGGCCGGATCTCAGCTCACTGCAAGCTCCGCCTCCCGGGTTCACGCCATTCTCCTGCCTCAGCCTCCCGAGTAGCTGGGACTACAGGCGCCCGCCACCTCGCCCGGCTAGTTTTTTGTATTTTAGTAGAGACGGGGTTTCACCGTGTGAGCCAGGATGGTCTCGATCTCCTGACCTTGTGATCCGCCCGTCTCGGCCTCCCAAAGTGCTGGGATTACAGGCTTGAGCCACCGCGCCCGGCCCTTGCCACTCTTATATTGGCACCTTGAAGCCTCTATTTGTCAAATCAGATGAATCCAATTATTTCCAGTTATTTTCTGATAGGTGCAGAGAAATTCACCACATTCGGGAGACAGTCCTGGGGTTTTTCATTGCTTGTTAATGGGACAGAAACACAAATACCTTGCTAAGATATCTAATAAAATAATTTGGGCCAAGGTGTTAAGAACAGAAATAGTCCAGGCAGGTTCAGTGAGGTGATATCCTAGGACTACTGCCTTGGGCAAGCAGTGAAGGGGAGAGAGAGGAGGTCATCCAGTCATGAATATATTAGGCTTAATTCCAAGAATATACACAGAACTCCTGCAACTCAACGACATAAAGACAAACAATCCAATTAGAAAATGGGCAAATAACTTGAACAGATGTTTCTCCAAAGAAGATATACAAATGGCCAATAAGCACAAAAAATACTTAATATAATTAGTTATCAGGGAAATGCAAATCAAAATGACAACGACATACCATTTCACACTTATTAGGATGGCAGTAAACAAACAAACAAACAAGAAAATAACAAGTGTTGGCAACCATGCAAAAAAATTAGACCATCAGACATTGCTGGTGAGAATGTAAACCAGTAAAGCCACTATGGAAAACAGTTTAGCAGTTCCTCAAAAGATAAACAGAATTACTATAAGACCCAGCAATTCTACTTCTAAATACATATACAAAAGGGTTGAAAACAGGAACTCGATCAGACATTTGTATGACAAGGTTCATTGCAGTATTGATCACAATGGCAAAAAGGTGAAAACAACCCAAGGGTCCATTGACAGATGAATGGATAAACAAAAAATGGGATATATCCTATAGCTATACAATGGAAATTATTAATCCATAAAAAGGAATGAAATTATGACACATACTACAACATAAATGAAACTTTAAAACATTATGCTGAGTGAAATTGGCCAGACACAAAAGAGCAACTACTGTATGACTCACTTGTATGAGAAATCTAGAATAGGCAAATTCGCAGAGATAGACAGTAGATTAGAGGTTACCAGGAGCTGGAGTGAAAGTAGATTAGAGGCTACCAGGAGCTGGAGTGGAGTGAGAGGAAAATTGAAAGTTATTGGGTACAAAGTTTCTGTTTAAGTTTTCAAATGTATTCTTTTTCTTTTTTTTTTTTTTTTTTTTTTTGGAAATAGATAGTGGTGATGGTTGCACAACATTGTGAATGTAATTAATACTACATAATGTAAAATTGGTTAAAATGGCAGTTTTAGGTCTTTTACCACAAAA
>NW_016806392.1:3630759-3639491 GCF_001698545.2 Rhinopithecus bieti | reverse complement strand
TTTTTTTGGAAATAGATAGTGGTGATGGTTGCACAACATTGTGAATGTAATTAATACTACATAATGTAAAATTGGTTAAAATGGCAGGTTTTAGGTCTTTTACCACAAAAAATTTAAACCCATGAAGCCAACAACTTCATTTACTATCTTCTCAAAATTTCCATTGTCAAACAAATTTCACTGAAATTAATAGGAAATGTGCAGTTCCTGTTGATGAGCATAAGTAATGGATTATTAATTTATGTTAGAGGCCAAATAAAAATGTTATCTAATACAAATATTACCACCATATGGCATTAATTCACAGGACACTTGGCAGACCACTTTCGATTCAGAATCAGGCTTTACAGACCACCCATCTAGGAGAAAATGTATTCTGGAACATATATATTCTGACTCTAAAAAGATGGATTTCTATTTCCCTTCTGATTTAATTATAATTCTCTTTTAGACAATCTTATAATATGTGGATTTATTAGAGCTGAGATTAGTTTTCAAAAGAAAATAAACACAGAAGATAATGTGACCTTTGAGTAAAAATTCAATTTAATTTATTATTGTTCATAATAATCATTTTAGCAGAAAAACCTGCAAGTTCTGGCTGTCTCATGTTGTTACATTATTAACCAGGTCATCATAATATAGATTATTTAGATACCGCCAATAGATTGCAGTAAAATTTTGAAACATGGGAATACAGGTAACATTTTTTTGAATCATTGGTCTTTTTTGATGATGAATATGTATTTGATCATGCAGAAAAATGTATTTAGCAGCCCATTAGAAATTCAGATGCAGAAATTCTTTTCATCTGATCATGTAGAAATGGACTAATACAGGTAATATGAACAGAGAAAGATAAAAGATATCATGTTGGATATTTAACAATCCACTACTCAAAGATAAAGTTTTCTAATAGCCATTAAAATGAAAATCAAAGAATATATAAATTTTAATTTAGTATAGCATTGTATCACATCATAGCTTATGAGAAGTTTCCAAGGAATCTAGCAATAGATAGATTACTGGTCACTTATTAAGAATTTGGAAATGCCAAAGATACAGAAAACTTTATTGCCTCAAAAAGATTTAAAAAAAGAAGTTAAATTCCCTGTCATAAAACCTGATGAAGAACTGTAACAAACTTAGGCACTTCTGAATAAAACTGCAGTTAAGAAAGCCAATTATTTTCATAGGGAGAATAAATTTTCCTATGATAATTCAAGTAAAACTGGTAAATGGATAAATGCCTTAGTAAAAGGATAAGAGAAGGCTCAACATAAGAGCAATTTATCCAAAACAAGAGGACATAATGAAAAAAAAGATAAGGAATATCTTTAAGGTATATTATAAGAGAATACAAATCTAAAAACCTGGTAAATGTGGTTTAGCTTTGGAAAGTTTGGAAGAAGGAATTTTTTTTTTCTTCTTAAATGTAAATTTGTTTAAAGATGACCAATGACATCAGGAAGATGGTTGAATAGGAGTTCCCAATGTAATTCTGTGGCAGAAGCATCAATTTGAACAACTACCCACACTAAAATGCTTTCACAAGAGCTAAGGAATCCAAGCAAGAGAATATACTGCTTGGGTGGAGCACAGAAATAAAAAAAAAAAAAAAAAAAGATGCACTGAAGAAGGAAGGATAGGACAGTTTTACATTGAGCAAGCATGCTACACCTCTCCTAAGGTCAAACAGCACCATGTGGAGAAAGCTACTTTCTCTCTCCTTTGCATGGCAAATGGAGAGTGAAATGAGCACCAGACTTTGCGGCAAACCCCAGCACCAGGCCCTCTTCAGTGAACCTTGGCAATAGACCAGCTACTGCAATCTCAGGCTTCAGGCCTACCCCAGCACCAGGACAGCATTTATGGTCCAGGCTGCAGGCCCACCTCCTGGACTCTGACTCCTAGGCTACCCTAGAGTCAGACCAAACCCCATAGCCCCAGATTCCAGCCTGCCCACAATCGACCAAGGCTCCAAGCCAATGCCCACACCCAGACTAGAGGCTTACCCTAGTAGACCTTGGCACTGGACCAACCCCAGGAAACCCAGGCTTCAGGCCCACAGCTGTGGTCTCAGGCTTCAAGCTGGTCCCCATGAACACAGGTGCCAGGCCCACCCAGTGGATCCTAGTGCCAGGCTAACCCTGGTGATCACACAACCCAGTCCATCCCTGCAATTCAGACTCAAGACCTACCTCAGTGCCAAGTCAGCATCCTGGGAACTAGGCTTCAGTCCAGCCCCTGTGGACATACGGTCCAGTAACACAGTCATCAGGTCCACTCCAATGGACACTAGCCCGAGGTCAGCTGCCATGGACCTGGGAGAATCAGTGGACCCAACCCATGAATGCAGGCACCAGGCTGGCCTCTACAAACCCAAATGCCAGGTACATCTGCCCACTAACTTTGTCACTAGGCCATGCCACTGAAAAAAAACAGCAGCAAATTCATCTATGGAGCCCACCAGAGGGCCTTTTCAGAATCTATGCATAGGCTAACTGATGAAGGGTATTCCTTGCTAAAGCCAGTCTGCATAGACTGGAAGAGATACTTACTTTTTCAAATGCACAGTCACCAATGAAAAGTCACAAGGATCATGAATAACCAGGAAAACATGGCATAACCAAAGAAACAAAATAGAACACCATTAACCAACTCTAAAGAAATGAAGAACTGGCTGAGCATGGTGACCTATGCCTGTAAGCCCAGCACTTTGGGGGGCCAAGGTGGGTAGGTTGCTTGAGCTCAGGAGTTTGAGACCATCCTGGGCAAAATGGCAAAACCTTGTCTCTACAAAAAGTACAAAAATTAGCCAGACATGGTGGCATGCACCTGTGACCCCAGCTACTCAAAAGGCTGAGGTGGGAGGACTGCTTGAGCCCAGGACATTGAGGTTGCAGTGAGCCATGATTGTACCACTGCACTACAGCCTAGGCAACACAGCAAGACCCTATCTCAAAAAAAAAAAGAAGATTTATGAACTACCTGATACAGAATTCAAAATAATTGTCTTAAAGTAGCTCAGTGAAATGTATGAGAACACAGATAGACAGCTAAACAAAATCAGAAAAACAATGCATGAACAATGTTAGAACTTAAAATATAGAGAACATACAAAAAGAACCAAAGGAAAATTCTGGAGCTGAAGAACACAATGATTAAACTGAAAAACTCCACATCCAGCTTCTACAGCAGACTCAATCAAGCAGAAGAAAGAATCAGTGAGCCCAAAGACAGGTCATTTGAAATTACCCAGTCAGTGAGGGAAAAAAAGAAAAAGAGTGAAGAAATTCTGAGAGACTTATGAGAAAACATCAAGTGAACCAATTTTTGCATTGTGGAAATATAAGAAGTAGCACAGAAAGAGAGAGGGGAGAAAGCTTATTTAAATAAATAATGACCAAAATTTTCACAAATTTGAAAAGAGAAATGAACATCCACTTCCATGAAGCCCAAGGACCCCAAACAAATTAAATATAAAGAGATCTTCACTGTCACACATTATAATCAAATTCTGAAAAGTAAAGACAATAAGAGAATTTTGAAAGCAGAAAGAGAAAAGTGACTCACCACATACAAGAGAACATCCATTAAACTATCAGTGGATTTTTCATCAGGAACTTTGCTGCCCAGGAGAGTGTGGAATGATATATTCAGAGTGCTAAAAGGAAAAAAGGAAAACACTGCCAACCAAGAATACCATATATCTGGCAAAGCTGTTTTTCTAATATGAAGAATAGATAAAGATTTTTCCCAGACAAACAAAAGCGTGGGAATTCATCACCACTATACCTGCCTTATAGGAAATGCTACTGGGAGTACTTTCCATTAAAATAAAAGGATACTAACAAACATCATGAAACATATTAAGCCAGGCACTGTGGGAGGCCAAGGCAGGAGGATCACTTGAGCCCAGGAATTTGAGACCAGCCTGGGCAACATAGCAAAACCCCCTCTTTACAAAAAGTAGAAAAAATTAGCTGGGCACAGAGGTGCTCACCTGTATTCTCAGGCTGAGGTGAAGGATCATGTCAGCCAGGAGGTAAAGGCTGCAGTAAGCTCTGATTGCACCACTACATTCCAGTTTGTGGGGGAGGGAGGGAGGGAGGGAGAGAGGGAGGAAAGAAAGAAAGAATGAAAGAATGAAAGAACAAAAGAAAGAGGAAAGAACAAAAGAAAAAAAAAGAAAGAAAGAAAGAAAAGAAAGAAAGAAAGAAAGAAAGAAAGAAAGAAAGAGAAAGAAACTATAAAGCTTACCGTAAAAGCAAGTATGTAGTCAAATTCAGCATACTTTAATACTATAATGGGGTACATAAATTACTTTTAACTCTAAAATAATGGTTAAAAAACAAAAGACAAAAGTATTAAAAATAACTATAGCTACAATAACTTGCTAATGGATACATAATATATAAAAATTGTACATTGTGACATTGAGAACCTAAAATGTGGAGGAAGAAGTTAAAAGTGTAGACTTTTTGTATTTCGTCAATGTTAAGTTGCAGCAGATTAAAATAGACTGTTATAACTATAAATTGTTCATGGCAAACACAAAGAAGAAAACCTGTGGTAGGTGCATTAAAGATTGAGAAAAAGAAACCAAACCATATAACTAAAAAATATCAAAAAATCATGAAGGATAATAGCAAGAGAGGAAAAACACAACAATGGAACTACAAAACTTAAAACAATGAGCAAAATATCAGTAGTAAGTTCTTAACCTATCAATAATTACTTTAAATGTAAATGAATTAGGCTGGGCATGGTGGCTCATGCCTGTAATCCCAGCACTTTGGGGGGCTGAGGTGGGTGAATTACTTGAGGTCAGGAGTTCGAGACCAGCCTGGCCAACATGGCGAAACCCTGTCTCTACAAAAAATACAAAAATTAGGTGGGTGTGGTGGCACACGCCTGTAATTCCAGCTACCTGGGAGGCTGGGGCATGAGAATCACTTGAACCTGGGAGGCAGAGGTGGCAGTGAGCCAAGATTGCACCACTGCATGCCAGTTTGGGTGATGGAGTGAGACTCTGCCTCAAAAGAAAAAAAAAATTAAATGAATTAAATTCTCCAATCAAAAGATATAGAGTGGTTGAATGGAAAACAAACAAACAAACCAGCAAAAAAACAACAGATCTACTCTCTTCCTCCTCCTCCAGCCATGAGAAGACATGCCTCCTTCCGCTTTGCTTTCTGCCATGATCAGTCTGAGGAAGATGGCAGATAGGAGACAGGGCTAACATACAGCTCCCATTTGGATGGACGGAACAGCATGTGGAGACTCACACCATGAGCTTTTGCTACAAGAACCACCACAGGAATGTACTAGGAAAACTGAAAAAATTCACAGAACCTTTGAAAGAAGTGGTATGCTGCTGCAAATTCCATGAGACAGGCAAAAAACTGTGAGTTCCCAAAGAGTGAGAGGGGGGAAATCAGCTTCCAAACACGTATTCCCACTGGGGAATCTGAAAATCCACATCACAGGAGAATAATTTAACCTTACTCAGAGCTGAAACTGATTTAGGGAGCCACATGAAATATGAAAGTAGAGGCAGCAGCAGGAAGAGCCTTGAAGGCACTCATAGCCTCCAGCTGGAAGGCATCCCTGACTAGTATCACACACGGGTGCTTGGGAAGGCAGACAGCAGAATTAAGGTGGGGTCACAGGATGAAAGAAGCTTCCAACTGAAATTCATAGTAATTTCAACTGGGCACAAATTTTCTTGAGCAGAATCCAAGGGGCAAATGAGAACTACTGCAGATATGAGTACAGGAACTGCCACTGAAGGTGTGGGCAGTACAAAATCAATGTACACAAATCAGTAGCACTGCTGTACACCAATAACAACCAAGCTTAGAATCCAATCAAGAACTCAATCCTTTTTACAACAACTGCAAAAAAATAAAATAAAATACTTAGGAATATACCTAACCAAGGAGGTGAAAGATCTCTACAAGGAAAACTACAAAATACTGCTGAAAGAAATGATCAATGACACAAACAAATGGAAACACACCCCTTGCTCATGGATGGGTAGAAACAATATTGTGAAAATAACCATACTGCCAAAAGCAATCTACAGATTCAACACAATTCCAATCAAAATACCATCATCATTCTTCACAGAACTATAAAAAACAGTCCTAGGCCAGGCACAGTGGCTCACATCTGTAATCCCAGCACTTTGGAAGGCCAAGGTGGGTGGATTACCTGAGGTCAGGAGTTCAAGACCAGCCTTGCCAACATGGTGAAACTCCATCTCTACTAAAAATACAAAATTTACCCAGATGTAGTGGAACACGCCTGTAATCCCAGCTACTCAGGAGGCTGAGGCAAGAGAATGGCTTGAACCCAGGAGGCGGAGTGAGCTGAGATGGCACCATTGCACTCCAGCCTGGGTGACAGAACGAGACTCCATCTCAAATAAAATAAAATAAAAAATAAAAAAATTCTGAAATTCATATCGAACCAAAAATGAGCCCACATAGCCAATGCAAGACTAAGCAAAAAGAACAAATCTAAAGGCATCACATCACCCAACTTCAAACTATACTACAAGGCTATAATTACCAAAACAGCATGGTACTGTTATAAAAGTAGGTATGTAGACCAATGGCACAGAATAGAGAACCAGAAATAAAGCCAAACACTTACAGCCAACAGATCTTCAACAACGTAAACAAAAGCATAAAGTGGGGAAAGGACACCCTCTTCATCTAATGGTGCTGGCATAATTGACAAGCTTCATTGGTGAATTCCACCAAACACTTAAAGAAGAGTTAACGCCTACAAAACACTGCTGAATGAAATCACAGATGACAGAAATGGAAAAATATTCCATGCTCATGGAATGAAAGAATCAATATTATTAAAATGGGCATACTGCCAAAAGCAATCTACAGCTTCAATGCTCTTCCTATCAAACTACCAATGTCATTTTTCATAGAATTAGAAAAAAAACTATTTTAAATTTAATATGGAACCAAAAAAGAGATGTATAGCAAAAGCAATCCTAAGCAAAAAGAACAAAGCCAGAGGCATCTTATTACCTGACTTCAAACTATAATATAAGACTAGGGTAATCAAAGCAGCATTGTACTGACACAAAAACAGAGACATAGACACAAAAACAGACACACACTTACCACCATCTGATCTTAGACAAAGTTGACAAAAATAAGCTATGGGCAAAGGGCTCCCTATTTAATAAATAGTGCTGGGATAACTGGTTAGCCATATGCAGAAGAATGAAACTGGACTTCTACCTTTAATCATATGAAAAAATTAGTTCAAGATACATTAAAGATTTAAATATAAAACCTCAAACTATAAGAGTTCTAGAAGAAAATCTAAGAAATATTATTCTGGACATCAGCCTTGGGAAGGAATTTAAGACTAAGTCCTCAAAAGCAATTGCTACAAAAACTAAAATTGACAAATGGGACCTAATTAAACTAAAGAGCTTCTGTATGGCAAAAGAAACTATTAACAGAGTAAACAGACAACCTTCAGAATGGGAGAAAATGTTTACAAATTATGCATCCAACAAAGATCTGTTATCCAGAATCTATAAGAAACTTAAACAATTGAACAAGCAAAAAACAAATAAAAAATGAGCAAAACATACGAACCCCACTAAAAAGTCAGCAAAATGTATGAACAGACACTTCTTTAAAAAGGCATACAAGTGGCCAAAAAGCATATGAAGAAATGTTCAACATCACTAACCATCAGAGAAGTGCAAATTAGAACCAGAATAAGATATACCATCGCATATCAGTCAGAATGGCTATTATTAAAAAGTCAAAAAATAACAGACGCTGGCAAGGCTATGGAGAAAAGGGAACACTTACTTACTGTTGGTAGCAATGTAAATTAGGTCAGCCACCGTGGAAAGCAGTTTAATGATTTCTCAAAGAACTCAAAACAGAACTACCATTTCACCCAGCAGTCCCATTACCAGGTATATAATGAAAGGAGAATAAACATTTTACCAAAAAGACACATGCACTCATATGTTCATCACAGCATTTTTCATAATAGCAAAGATATGGAATCACCCTAGGAGACCATCAATGGTGGACTGGATAAAGAATGTATATGTAGTATTCCATACACACTGTGGAATACTATGCAGCCATAAAAAAGAATGAAATCCCATCCTTTGCAGCAACATAGATACAGCTGGAGGCCATTATCCTAAGCAAATTAATGAATTAATGCAGCAACAGAAAACCAAATACCATATATTCTCACTTATAAGTGGGAGCTAAGCATTGGGTACACATGGACATAAAGATGGCAACAATAGAATTGTTGACTCTGGTGACTACCAGAGGAGGAAGACAGGGAAGTGGGACAAGGGCTGAAAAACTACCTCTTGGGTACTGTGCCCACCAGCTGGCCGATGGGATCATTCATACCCCAATGTCAGCGTCACGCAATATATCCATGTAACAAACCTGCACGTGTACCTCCTGAATCTAAAATAAAAGTTGAAAATATATTTTAAAAAGGAAAAGTTAATGCTAATCCTTCTCAAACTCTGCCAAAAAATTTAAGAGGAGGGAATACTTCCAAATTCATTTTATGAAACTAACATCCTGACACCGAAGCCAGACAAGGATACTACAAGAAGAAGAAAAAAGAATTACACACCAATGTTCCTGATGAAAATAGACGTAAAAAATCAAAAAAAAAAAAAAAAAAAAAAAAAAAAAAAA
>NW_016806392.1:3625198-3629875 GCF_001698545.2 Rhinopithecus bieti | reverse complement strand
AAAAAAAAAAAAAAAAAAAAAAAAAAAAAAAAAAAAAAAAAAAAAAAAAAAGACTAGCAAACTGATTTCAACACCACATTAAAAAGTTCACATACTGATTAAATGGCATTTATCCTTGGGATGCAGGGATGAGTCAACATACTGTCTTTGTGCTTCTATAACAGAATACCTGAGACCAGGTAATTTATAAAGAATGTGAATTTATTTTTCACAGTTCTGGAGGCTGACAAGTCCAAGATTAAAGTGCCAGCATCTGGTTTTTGATAAGGGCCTTCTTACTGTATACTCCGGGGGAAGGAAAGCTGAGTCCTCATGTGGAGGAAGGCAGAAGGACAAAAGGGATGAATTCCCTCTGTCAAGTCCTCTTATAACCCCATTCTCCTAACCTAAACACCTCTCCAAAGGCCCCACCTCCCAGCACTGGTGCACTGGGGATTAAGTTTCCAATAGTCACATTTTCAGGGACACACTCAGATCACAGTACATACACACGTGAATAAGTGCGATACACCACATTAACAGAATGAAGGACAAAATCATACGATCATCGCAACAGATGCAGAAAAGGCATTAATAAATTCAATGTATTTTCATAATAAAACTTTTAATAGACCAGGTATGGTATCTTATGCCTGTAATCTCAGCATTTTGAGAAGACAAAGCAGGAGGATTGTTGGAACCCGAGTTTGAGACCAGCCTGAGCAATATAGACAGACCTCGCCTATAACTAAAAAAAAAGAAAAAAATTAAGAAAACAATGCCATTTACAACAGCCTCCAAAAAAAAAAAATAAAATACTTAGGCATAAAATTAACCAAGGAGGTGAAAGGGTATACACTCAAAACTATAAAAGGTTTATTAAAGAAATTGAAGACACAAATAAATGGGAATATATCTTGCATTCATGAATTGGAAGAATTTAATATTGTAAAAGTGTCTGTATGACCAAAAGCAATCTTCAGATTAAATGCAACCCCTATTAAAATTCCAATGGCATTTTTCACAGAAGTTAAAAAAAATTTAAAATTTATATTGAACTACAAAAGACTCTGAATAGACAAAGCGATCTTGACCAAGAACAAAGCTGGAGGCATCACACTACCTGATTTCAAAATATATTATAAATCTATGGTAACCTAATATCATGCTACTGGCATATAAACAGACATACATACCAATGGAACAGAAGAGAGAGCCCAGAAATAAAGCCACACACTGACAATCAATTGGTCTTTGACAAAGGTATCAAGAACACACAATGGGGAAAAGACAATCTCTTCAATAAATGGTTCTGGGTGTCAGGCCTGGTGGCTCACACTGCTTATCCCAGCACTTTGGAAAGTTGAGGCAGGAGGATTGTTCAAGCCCAGGAGTTTGGGGCTGCAGTGAGCCATGAGCATGCCCCTGTACTCCAGCCTGAGTGAAAGAACAACACTCTGTCCATAAAAAATAACAATTAAGTTTTAAAATTATGCCGGGAAAACTAGATATCTACACATAGAATAATATAATTGAACCCTTATTTTACACTAAATTAAAAAATCAACCTGACATGGATTAAAAACTTAAACAGAAAACCTGAAACAGAAAATCTGTTAAAAGAAATACATTTGAAAAAAGCTTCTTGACATTGATATGGGCAATAATCTTTTGGATATGACCCCAAAAGCACAGGCAACAACAGCAAAAATAACAAATGGTATTGCATCAAACTAAAAACCTTCTTCATAGCAAAGGAAACAATGGCGGAGTAAAGAGACCACTTACAGAATGGGAAAAATATTTGCAAATCATATATCTGACATGGGGTTAATATCTGAAATATAGAAAGAACTCAACTCAATAGCAAGAAAACAAATAACCAGATTTTCAAACAGGCAAAGGTTTTGAATAGATATATCTCAAAAGAAGACATAAGAATGGTCAAGAGATATATGAAAATATGTTCAGTATCACTAATCATCACTGAAATGCAAATCAAAACCAGGATGAAATATCATCTCATACCTGTTAGAATGGCTATCATCAAAAAAACAAAAGATAACAAATATTGGAGAGGATAGGAGAAAAGGGAACCCTTCCACAACGTTGCTGAGAATGTAAATTGATACAATCATTAAGGAAAACAGTTTGGAGAATCCTAAAAAATTAAAAGTAGAACTATCATATTATCTAGAAATCCTACTTCTGGCTGTACATACAAAGGAAATGAAATCAATATCTCAAAGAGATAGATATCTGCTTTTTTTTTTTTTTTTTTTTTTTTTTTTTTTTGAGATGGAGTCTCGCTTTTTCACCCAGACTGAAGTGCAGTGGTGCGATCTCGGCTCACTGCAAGCTCCACCTCCGGGGTTCAAGCCATTTTCCTGCCTCAGCCTCTCGAGTAGCTGGGACTGCAGTTGCCCGTCACTATGCCTGGCTAATTTTTTTGTATTTTTAGTAGAGACAGGGTTTCACCATATTAGCCAGGATGGAGATATCTGCACTTTCATGTTCACAGTAGCCTTATTCACAATAGCTGAGATATAGAATCAACCACTGACCAATAAGTGGGAAAAGAAAATGCAGTATGGCCGGGCGCGGTGGCTCAAGCCTGTAATCCCAGCACTTTGGGAGGCCAAGACGGGCGGATCACGAGGTCAGGAGATCGAGACCATCCTGGCTAACACGGTGAAACCCCGTCTTTACTAAAATACAAAAAACTAGCTGGGCGAGGTGGCGGGCGCCTGTAGTCCCAGCTACTCGGGAGGCTGAGGCAGGAGAATGGCGGGAACCCGGGAGGCGGAGCTTGCAGTGAGCTGAGATTGCGCCACTGCACTCCAGCCTGGGCGACAGAGCGAGAATCCATCTCAAAAAAAAAAAAAGAAAGAAAGAAAATGCAGTGTATATTTACAGTGGCATATTATTCAACTGTAAAATAAGAAGGAAACCGTGTCATTTGTGACAACCTGGTGAACTGGAGGACATTAGGCTAAGTGAAATAAGCCATGCACCAAAAGACAAATGCTGCATGATCTCACTTACATGTGGAATCTTAAAAAGTTGACCTCACAGGAGCAAAGAATGATGATTTCCAGAGGCTGAAGGGGTTGGGGATATGGGAGATGTTGGTCAAAAGGTATAAAGTTTCAGTCATGCAGGATAAATAAGTTCTGGAGATCAGCATAGTGATTATAGTTAGTTGTATTGTATACTTGAAGTTTGCTAGGAGAGTAGATAGATCTTAAGTGCTCTCACCACAAAAAACGATGATAACTCTGTGAGGTAATGGATATGTTGATAGCTTGACTATGGTAATCATTTCACAATGTGTACATATATCAAAACATCATGTTGTACACTGTAAATATACACAATTTTTGTATGTTAATTATAATACAGTAAAACTGGAAAAATAAAACTTTTTAAATAATAAAAAAAAATGAAAGAGTCTGCCTACCATGAAATTGTGCCTATAGTATCACTCAAAATTTTGGAGAGATCTAAAATCAGACCCACAGTTTCTGGTGACACATTTCAATATTATGAAGTGTTAACCCCATTTTGAAGTCAATGTATTCTATTAACTTACTCCCAAATCAATTAACTGCACTAGTCAAGACTCTGTTAATGATAAATCATAAAACTAACTTCAGTCACCTTAAGCAAACTAGCAGCTTAGTTTGATTGCCATGACTTGGGAAAACATTCAGAGCAGCAAGTGCTCGGCTCATGGACTGGTGAACTGGACTCACCACTGCCTGGATTTGCTTTCTCTTTCCATTTGTCTCCAGTCTCTGTTTGCCTCTAATGTCTGTGTCCACCTGCAGTTGGAGAGAATGAAGTTAAGACAAGTCAGAGTTAAAGTAATCAGAAGCAAGAAAAAGAACAAGAGTGATGAAACTGGCCCAGTTGTTCCATAGAACTGATGCTTGGCCAGGCACGATGGCTCGTGCCTGTAATCCCAGACTTTGGGAGGATGGATCTCCTGAGGTCAAGAGTTTGAGAGCAGCCTGGCCAACATAGTGAAACCCCGTCTCTACTAAAAACAAAAAAAAATTAGCTGGGCTTAGTGGCAGGTGCCGTAATCCCAGCTACTTGGGAGACTGAGACAGGAGAATCTCTTGAACCCGGGAGGCAGAGGTTGCAATGGGCCAAGATCACACATTGCACTCCAGCCTGGGCAACAAGAGCGAAACTCCCACTCAAAACAAACAAACAGGGGCAGAGCAAGATGGCCGAATAGGAACAGCTCCAGTCTCCAACTCCCAGCGCGAGCGACACAGAAGACCGGTGATTTCTGCATTTTCAACTGAGGTACTGGGGACATCTCACTAGGGAGTGCCGGACAATCGGTGCTGGTCAGCTGCTGCAGCCTGACCAGCGAGAGCTGAAGCAGAGCGAGGCATTGCCTCACCTGGGAAGTGCAAGGGGAAGGGAATCCCTTTTCCTAGCCAGGGGAACTGAGACACACAACACCTGGAAAATCGGGTAACTCCCACCCCAATACCGCGCTTTAAGCAACGGGCACACCAGAAAATATATCCCTCACCTGGCTGGGAGGGTCCCACGCCCACGGAGCCTCCCTCATTGTTAACACAGCACTCTGCAGCGATCTAACCGCGAGGCAGCGATCTAACCGCGAGGCTGGGGGAGGGGCACCCGCCCTTGCTGAGGCTTAAGTAGGTAAACAAAGCC
>NW_016806392.1:3611247-3621618 GCF_001698545.2 Rhinopithecus bieti | reverse complement strand
GTCCTTTGTAGGGACATGGATGCAGCTGGAAACCATCATTCTTAGCAAACTATCACAAGAAGAGAAAACCAAACACCGCATGTTCTCACTCATAGGTGGGAACTGAACAATGAGATCACTTGGACTCGGGAAGGGGAACATCACACACTGGGGCCTATCATGGGGAGGGGGGTGGGGGGAGGGATTGCATTGGGGGAGTTATACATGATATAAATGATGAATTGATGGGTGCTGACGAGTTGATGGGTGCAGCACACCAACATGGCACAAATATACATATGTAACAAACCTGCACGTTATGCACATGTACCCTAGAACTTAAAGTATAATAAAAAAATGAAAATAAAATAAAATAAAATAAAATAATATTAAACAGTAAAAAAACAAACAAACAAACAAACAAAAAAGAACTGATGTTTATGGTTTCTTTGAATAAACATATAAATAGACCCTCCCAGTCTTGAAACTTGAGGAGGTTATGTTTTTCTTATCTGAGTTCCTATCTCGGGAAACCAACAATCAAGCCTCCCAGATAGTATCAAGGAACTGAAACTTACCAGATCACCACATCTGGACAATGAGACATCAGACCTCTTGCCTACCAGGATTGCATAACTGATCATCTGCTTCCTGTTGACTGACTTCTCTTCCTTACCCCTCCCTAATTCCTGGTTTCCTGCATGGTTACATTTCTTCCCTGCTATATAAATCCCTAATTTTAGCTGGTCAGGGAGATGGATTTAAGAGTGATCTCTCATCTCCTCAGCTGCTGTAGCCAAATAAAGCCTTCTTTCCTGGTAACACTTGTTGTCTCAGTTGGCTTTCTGTCTGGTAGACCAAACCCTTGGCATTTCAGTAACAGTGAAAAGTGTCCATATAGGAAGAGAGTCCCTAGTTTCAAACTCTTAGATTTCCAGAATCATGGTTCCTGAACCACAGTGATTCTTTTTCTGGTTCTGTGGGCTACTGCTAGATCCTTCAAATGAAGTCCACTTTTGGCTTAAGCTGTTTTGAGTTGCGTTTCTGTCACTTGTGACCCAAAAAGTCCATAAACCTTTTTTTAATCAGACAAATCCACACTACTAGAATCTACCTCTCTGAATAGTGCTGGTGTGTCCAGAATTTATTGCTTCTGGTTCGTTCCTGGTGTCGCTGACTTCAAGAACAAAGCCACGGACCTTCGCGGTGAGTGTTACAGCTCTTAAAGATGGTGTGTCTGGAGTTTGTTCCTTCGGATGTTCAGATATGTCCAGAGTTTCTTCCTTCTGGTGGGTTTGTGGTCTTGCTGACTTCAGGAGTGAAGTGGCAGACTTAGCAGTGAGTGTTACAGCTCTTAAAGGTGGCACATCCAGAGTAGTTTGTTCCTCCTGGTGGGCTCATGGTCTCATTGACTTCAAGGAATGAAGCCACAGACCCTCGCGGTGAGTGTTACAGCTCATAAAGGTAGTGCGGACCCAAAGAGTGAGCAGCAGCAATATTTATTGTGAAGAGCGAAAGAACAAAACTTCCACAATGTGGAAAGGGACCGGAGTGCTGCTGGCTGGGGTGGCCAGCTTTTATTCCCTTGTTTGGCCCTGCCCACATCCTGCTGATTGGTCCATTTTACAGAGCACTGATTGGTCCATTTTACAGAGCACTGATTGGTCTGTTTTACAGAGTACTAATTGGTGTATTTACAATCCTTTAGCTAGACACAGAGTGCTGATTGGTGCCTTTACAATCCTTTAGCTAGACAGAAAAGTTCTGCAAGTCCCCACTCAACTCAGGAAGTCCAGCTGGCTTCACCTCTCAATCCCCCCTCTAAACAGGACACCTCAACTGCTGTTGGGAACTGGGCAATGACCTCTTCCTCCTGGATAGGGGCGAAGAAGGGGCCCTGCAGTTGTAGTGTCCTCCAAAGGGGAACTCTTTAGGCCAGTCAAAGGGCCAGTGGGTTGGTCCAGGGGTCCTCAGTAGAAGTTTCATGTGAGCTCATTTGGGGTTCCATTTGTAAGACCATCTGTAGCTTGATGTCCTCGATCCTAGAGGAAACAAATTTGACAAAGAGGTTAAAAATACAGGGCCCGAAGGCGAGTAATAGCAAGAGGGCTGTCATGGGACCTAGAAAGGGGTGAAGTCATGTCACCCAACTCCAGAGGTTGGTATAAGAGTTTGAAAGTCTTTGTCTGATTTCAGAAGCTTTTTCCTGTAAACTCCGGGTGGCATCTCGTACTATCCCTGACTGGTTAGTGTAAAAGCAACACTCTTACCCTAAGAAGGTGCAAAGTCCTCCTTTCTCAGCAGTGAGGAGGTCTAGGCCTCAGTGGTTTTGGGGAGTCACTGCTGCCAAAGAGTCTATTTGGGATTGTAGAGTAAGGATAGATTTTGTTATTTCGTGCAAAAAGTCTGAGAAATCCCTTGAGAGTGTGTGGTAGTGGGATAAGGAAGTAGATAAACTGGCTATTCTGGTTCCTGTAGCAGTAGCCATTCCTAACCCTATAAGTGAGGGTATTAGTTGTACAGCTCTGCGCTGACGGACTTGAGCTTTGAGGGGCATGGATAGGGTCTGATTTCCACAAGATTAGAAGTTAGGATAATACATGTTACACTGTTAACTTTTAGCAAATTTTACTTTTATTGAAAATCTTGTAAGTCTGGGAATTCAATTATTCTTTGCTATTAATAAGACCTCGTTCAGTCCATATTAACTTAGAATTAGTATAGATGGCTCCTTCCTGATTCTGTAAGTACCTTAAGGTTTAGCTGAGTGCAAACAGCTGGCATTTTTGAGCAGACCAATTATTAGGCAGTTTTCCTAACTCTACTTCTATAAGAGTTTCCTTATCACTTACTGAATACCCATTGTGTCTTTTGTCCTTAACAACCAAGGAGGAACCATCTATCATCCTATCCTGAAGGGAGTTTGTCCTAGGGCTGGTCGGACCTTTGTATGGTAATTAATTAATATTTAGATTCTCCTGTTAGGAAACCTTCTGGGTTAAGGATTTTCGATAGGAAGGCTATGGGTTGTCAGTGGCCTCAGTGTTTTTGGGCTACGCCCTTGTTTACACTGACAACAAGGTGGTATTGGAGTATTACAGGGTTACAGAGCAGACCTTCAATTATCAATCATAGGTTTTAAATTTACCCTGGCTTTTAAAGGAATAGGGTACATTGTTTTTTTCTTTACTACTTCCATCTCTCTTTCTTTCTCTTTGACTTCTTTGTGTCCCTCTTTCTCCATTTCTGACTTCCTCTTTGTCTGTCTCTTCCTCTCTTTCTTTGACTTTCCGTCTCTGTCTTTCCTCTCTCTCTGACTCCCTCTTTATCTCTGTCACATCCTCTCTCTCTGACTCCTTCTTTGACTCTGTCTCTTCCTCTCTGTGTCTCTCTCTTTGACTCCTTCTTTGTCTCAGTGTCTTCCTTTCTCTGTCTCCATCTCTTTGACTTCCTTCCTTGTCTCTGTCTCTTCCTCTCTGTCTCTCTCTTTGACTCCTTCTTTGTCTCTGTCTCTTCCGCTCTGTCTCCTTCTCTTCGACCTCCTGTCTTTCTCTTTCTCTCTCTCTCTCTCTCTGTCTCTTCCTCGCTCTCTCTCTCTCTCTCTGACTTTCTGTCTCTTTCTCTCTTTCCTTTCTACTGGTCTTTCCTTGCCTCTGCCAGCAGCTTATGCTGCTGTTCTCCCCTCTCCTTCCCCTTTTTGATGGATTCGGCAGTGTAGAACTGCACCTTCTTGGGTTTTTGCACTGTGTGGAATAACTCCCTGATTTCCTTGTGGTATTTAATGGGGGTTTCCCCAGAGGTTAGGAACTCCCTTTCTTTCCATATTGCAGCATGGGCATGTAGGATTAGATAAGTGTACTTGCTATCTGTATGCACATTTATTTTTCTTCCCTTTCCCAGTTCTAAGGCTTGGGGAAGTGCCACTAGTTCTGCTAACTGGGAGCTTGTCCCTGGGGGAAGAGGCTTACTTTCACGTACTGTTACATCACTAACTGTGGCAAAACCTGCTCTTCATATCCCATTCTCCACAAATGAACTTCCATCAGTATATAGGTTAAGGTCAGGATTAGTTAAGGGGACTTCTAAGAGATCCTCTTGGGTGGCATAAGTCTGGACTATAATTTGTTGGCAGTCATGCTCGATTGGTTCCCCATCCTCTGGGAGAAAAGTGGCAGGATTGAGGGCCGCATGCATGCGTATTTGAAGCATTGGTCCCTCAAGGAGTAGTGCCTGGTATCTAAGCAGGCAGTTGTCTGATAGTCATAAATTTCCTTTGGCACCTAGTATGCCATTTACATCATGAGTAGTCCAGACAGTGAGATCCTTTCCTTGTATTATTTTAATAGACTCTGGCACTAAGACGGCCACTGCTGCAACTACCCATAAACAGTGAGGCCAGTCTTTTGTTACTGCATCAATTTCCTTACTTAGGTATGCCACTAGTTGTGGGGCTGTCCCACGAGTCTGAGTAAGGACCCCAAGTGCTATTCCCACTCTCTCTGTGACATATAAAGAGAAGTTTTGTCCTGTGGGAAGGCTTAATGCTGGAGCTTGTACTAGGACCTGCTTTAAGGTTTTGAAGGCTGTTTCTCCCTCTAGTTCCCGTTCTACTGGATGAGTATTTGCCCTCTGGGTCTCCTTGATTAGAATATAGAGGGGCCTGGCTATCTCGCTGTACCTGAGGATCCATAGTCGGCAAAAGCCGGTGATTCCAAGGAACCCCCGTAACTGTTTTAATGTCTTAGGGTGAGGATAAGCCAGTATAGGCTGTATTCGTTCCTTGCTGAGGGCCCTGGTCCCTCTGGCCTAGATATTTGACTTGCTGTAGGCAAAGCTGTTCCTTCAACCTAGACACCTTGTACCCTTGATTAGCTAGAAAATTCAAGAGATCTAGAGTAGCCTGCTGGCATGAGGCTTCCAAACTGGTAGCCAAAAGTAAATCATCCATATACTGAAGGACCAGAGTGCTTGGACTTGAGAAGTGGCCTAGATCTTGGGCCAGTACCTGACCAAACAGATGAAGGCTATCCCTAAACCCCTGGGGTAAGACCATCCACGTAAGTTGGGACGTGTGATCTGTGGGATCCTCAAAGACAAAGAGAAACTGGGAGTCAGAGTGCAGGGGAATCCAGAAGAAGGCATCCTTGAGGTCCAGAACAGTGAAGCATTCTGCTTCCTCTGGTGTTTGAGAGAACAGGGTTTAGGGGTTGGGTACACCTGGATATAGAGGAATTACTGCGTTCTTGATGAGTCTAAGATCTTGCACTAGTCTCCACTGACCATTCAGTTTTTGTGCTCCTAGAATTGGGGTGTTGCAGGGACTGCTCCATTTCCTTACTAAGTCTTGAGCTTTTAAATGTTTAACAATATCCTGTAATCCTTTATGAGCTTTAGGCCTTAAGGGATATTGTCTTTGATAAGGAAAAGCGGTGGGGTCTTTTAGCCTGATTTGGACTGGGCGGGCATTTTTTGCCCTTCCAAATTGTACTTCCAATGCCCAGACTTCAGGGTTGATTCCCTCCTCAAGTAGGGGACAACAAATGGATAACTTGTTCCCCACATTCATGTAGATTATAGCTCCAGCTTTGGCTAATATATCCCTATCTAATAAGAGTGTGGGACTTTCAGGCCGGGCGCGATGGCTCAAGCCTGTAATCCCAGCACTTTGGGAGGCCGAGACGGGCGGATCATGAGGTCAGGAGTTTGAGACCATCCTGGCTAACACGGTGAAACCCCCCGTCTCTACTAAAAAAAATACAAAAAACTAGCCGGGCGAGGTGGCTGGCGCCTGTAGTCCCAGCTACTTGGGAGGCTGAGGCAGGAGAATGGCGTAAACCCGGGAGGCGGAGCTTGCAGTGAGCTGAGATCCGGCCACTCCCCCCCAGCCCGGGGACAGAGCGGGCCCCGTCTCAAAAAAAAAAAAAAAAAAAAAAGAGTGTGGGACTTTCAGGCATAACATGAAAGGCATGTGAAAAGACAAAGTCTCCCAATTACAACTAAGGAGGTGGGAGAAATACCTGGTTACAGGCAGTCCCAGGATTCCTCGAATGGTAATGGACCTTGAGGACAGTCATCCAGGACAGGAGATTAACACTGAGAAGACCATGCCAGTGTCCAGAAGGAAGTCAATTTCCTGGCCCTCAATGGTTAAACGTACCCAGGGTTCAGTGAGGGTGATGACATGAGCTGGCACTTGCCCTGGGCACCCTCAGTCCTGTTGTTGGATCATCTAGTTGGGGGCTTCCAGCCCAGAGAACCTTTGCCCTTCAGGGCAGTGTGCCTTCCAGTGATTGCCTCAGCATAGTGGACATGGGTGAGGGGGGCGGCTTGTTTCTCATTGGACAATCTTTTTTAAAGTATCCTTGTAAACCACACTGATAACAAGCCCTACCAGGTGATTGGCCTGCTCCATTTTTTGTCATCTCTAAACCACCAAGGTTTGTTTGTCTGAGGGCCATGACTAAGGCTGCGGCCTTTCTCTGATCTCGCTTTTCCTTTTTGGCCTGTTCCTCTTGGTCCCTATTATAGAACAATGAGGTTGCCAGGTTTAATAATGGCTCTAGATTTTGTTCAGGGCCCAGGGCTTGCTTTTGGAGCTTTCTCCTGATATTTGCAGCTGATTGGGTAATAAACTTATCTTTTAGTATCAATTGACTCTCAAGGGAGTCGGGTGACAGGGGAGTATATTTCCTTAAGGCTTCCCATAGCCACTCCAGGAAGGCAGAAGGATTTTCTTCCTTTCCCTGAGTTATGGTGGGCATCATTGAATAACTCATAGGCTTTTTCCTAATTCTCCTTAGTCCTTCTAGAACACAGGTCAACAGATGTTTGTGACTCCAGTCCCCATGATCTGAGTTGAGGTCCCAGTGGGGATCCATACTGTGGATAGCTTGCTCACTGGTAAGAAATATGTCCCTTTCTTTGGCTGTCATTCTATCATTTACTTGACTAAGATACCAGGCATATCCAAACTCTCAGGCTGCAGCTAAAGCTACATTCTTTTCATGAAAGGCCAGGGTTTGATCTAACAACAGCATGACATCTCTCCAAATGAGATTGAATGTTTGCCCTAGACCCTGTAGGACATCTATGTACCTATCAGGATCATCTGAAAACTTTCCCAGGTCTACCTTGATCTGCCTTAAATCGGAGAGGGAGAAGGGGACATGGACCCGGGTTGGGCCAAATTCCTCTTCCCCTACAACTTGAAGGGGACATAACCGATAGCCCAGGGGTTTTTTGTGGTCCTTTGGAGATTTCTTTGCTTGTTTCCTTCTGGGCATGGGAGATTAGAGGAGGCTTACCATTAATAGGAAGGGGAGCTACAGGGAGGCTAGGATATGGAGGTAAGCTGAGAGGTCCTCCTGTGGGATGTAAATTGCACGCTTTGCATAGTTGTCGGTTCTCCTTCAATGAAAAGAAAGCTTGGACATAAGGTATTTCACTCCATTTGCCTTCCCTCTTACAGAAAAAGTCAAGCTGCAGGATAGTATTGTAATTCATACTTCCCTCAGGTGGCCATTTTTTGGCATCAGAGAGAGAATATTGGGGCCAGGCCATAGTGCAGAAAAAAAGTGAGCTGCCTCTTTTTCAGGATTTGCAGGTCAAATTGGTCTCAACGGCTTAGGATGCATTTCAGGAGGGAGCCTGTTGATACCTGAGTGTTTCTCATCTGAAAGACAAAACCACTCGTGGTTTTGGTTTGTTTGTTTCCCCCCGTCCAAGAACCTGCAACAGTCCCTGGACCCTGCTGATCAGAATAGTTGTGCTCACCAATGCAGCAGCAGAAACACCTCTTACCCAAGAACCCGCAAAGGTCCCTGGACCCTGCTGATCGAAATAGTTGCACTCACCGATGCAGCAGTAGGAACACTAGTTTTCCTCCGAGACCACGGGGAGGACCAAGGAAGGTCAGATTTAGTGGCCCTTACCAACACATTCTTGAAAACCTGTTAGAGTCCTAAGCATTTTCTCCTGTTAGTATTGAGACCTTACTCCTGTCCTATAAAGATGTTATGCCCCAAAAATGAAGTGAAGGGCCATACCCTGAGGGAGGAAAGGAATCTCCAGGGTTGGAAATGACGCCTTTCATCCTCACTTGTATGAATAGGAAGGCTATAATTTCTGAGGCTCCCCATATCCTAGCTTCAGGAATAGCCTTTGTTAGGCCTGCTTGTCTGAGGAAGGATTCTAAAAGGGTAGTTGATCTCCCCACCTGACAGGGCTTTGGGCAAAAATTATGTCTTTCTGATTGGTGAGCCCAGGTGCCTAAAGAAGGTATGAGAGTCCTGAAGTTTATACTAGAAATCATTCTAACAGGAAAAACTAGAAAAGCATCAGAGACAGGGAGTGGTTTTTAGAAGTGGGACTAGCCTCAGAGAACAGAGGTGAGAGGAAGTTTGTCTGACAGGCATTAGGACCCAGGAGGCAAGGGTCAGGATAGATAGGATAAATGGGCGAGTCTTGCTTAGGCAACATGACATTAAGAGTTCAGCTCATGGCTGCAGGGTCAATGAACTTGTTTTTGGGACCCTGGAGCTGAATGGCTTTCCTCTCTGTTGACCCTCAGCTCAGCCCAGAAGTACAGGAAAAGCGGAAGCTGGTTCCAGGCAAACCAACACTCCCAACTCCAAAGAGTCGGGGGTTGTTAGAGACTCCTTTCTCAGAAAGCCTAACACCCATGTCTTTAGTCCAGTGGCCGCGCTAGTCACTTTTAACTGGCCGACAGGTGGCCAGTACTTAGCCCCCGAATTCTAAGGAAAAATAGGACAGAATAGCAAGCGAAAGGGGTCCGATGGTACTCACCACTTGGCGATAGGCGATAGTCCTTTCGTGGTCACCAAAATGTGTCCAGAATTTATTCCTTCCAGTGGGTTCTTGGTGTCGCTGACTTCAAGAATGAAGTCGCGGTCCTTTGTGTTGAGTGTTAACAGCTCCTAAAGATGGTGTATCTGGAGTTTGTTCCTTCAGATGTTCAGATGTGTCTGGAGTTTCTTCCTTCCAGTTGGTTCGTGGTCTCGCTGACTTCTGGAGTGAAGCCACAGACCTTCACAGTGAGTGTCACAACTCTTAAAGATGATGCATCCAGAATTGTTTGTTTCTCCTGGTGGGTTCATGGTTTCACTAACTTCAAGGAATGAAGCTGCAGACCCTCGCGGTGAGTGTTACAGCTCATAAACGTAGTGCGGACCCAAAGAGTGAGCAGCAGCAAGATTTTATTTTTTTATTTTTTTTTGAGTCAGAGTCTCGCTCCGTCGCCCAGAGTGGAGTGCGGTGACACGATCTCGGCTCACTGCAAGCTCTGACTCCTGGGTTCATGCCATTCTCCTGCCTCAGCCTCCAGAGTAGCTGGGACTACAGGCACCCACCACCACGCCAGGCTAATTTTTTGTATTTTTAGTAAAGATGGGGTTTCACGGTGTTAGCCAGGGTGGTCTCGATCTCCTGATCCCGTGATCCATCTGCCTTGGCCTCCCAAAGTATTGGGATTACAGGCATGAGCCACCGCACCTGGCCAAGCAGCAGCAAGATTTATTGTGAAGAGTGAAAGAACAAAGCTTTCACAGTGTGGAAGGGGACCTGAGCAGGTTGCTGCTGCTGGCTGGGGTGGCCAGCTTTTATTCCTTTATTTGGCCCCACCCACATCCTGCTGATTGGTCCATTTTACAGAGTGCTGATTGGTGTGTTTACAATCCTTTAGCTAGACACAGAGTGCTGACTGGTGCATTTTTACAGAGTGCTGACTGGTGTGTTTACAGTCCTTTAGCTAGACACAGAGCATTGATTGGTGTGTTTTTACAGAGTGCTGATTGGTGCATTTACAATCCTTTAGCTAGACAGAAAAGTTCTCCAAGTCTCCACTCGACCCAGGAAGTCCAGCTGGCTTCATCTCTCAAAACGACTTGTGGAAATGCCTTTAATTTAATATTAAGAGGGAAAATCAGAATAAAAATGGCAACTCTACTATGTAGAAATATGCATACACACAAAAACACTTGCAGTAAAAAAAATGATCACAGTGGGTTGGGTACGGTGGCTCACGCCTGTAATCCCAGCACTTTGGGAGGCCAAGGCGGGTGGATCACAAGGTCAGGAGATTGAGACCATCATGACTAACAAGGTGAAATCCTGTCTCTACTAAAAATACAAAAAATTAGCCAGGCGTGGTGGCAGGCACCTGTAGTCCCAGCTATCTGGGAGGCTGAGGCAGGAGAATGGCGTGAACCTGGGAGGCAGAGCTTGCAGTGAGCTGAGATCGCACCACTGCACTGTAGCCTGGGCGACAGATCGAGACTCTGTCTCAAAAAATAAGGGGGGACTATCTGCAATGTAATCACTCCAGGGGTGTCCAGGAATGCATGAAAGCAGGTGGTTAGTAGGGACTCTGGTCTT
>NW_016806392.1:3602808-3611125 GCF_001698545.2 Rhinopithecus bieti | reverse complement strand
AAAAAAAAAAAAAAAAATGCTCACAGTGGCTACCTCTGGGTAATGAGAATAATGCAGATCATAGCTTTTTTTTCCTTTATTTTTCACTGCATTGTCTGTATTTTTATAATAAGTATATAATACTTTATAATCAGAAAACGATTTCATACAAAGAAAGTTTGAACAATAACATCAATATTTTAGAAAGTTACAATGGGGGGAAAATCATTGATTGTGACAACCAGATGATCATTGGTGACAGTTTTAGCAGAATAATGATGATGGAAGCTACTTTAAAAATACAAAATATTCCACACATATAAAATGATTTAAAGAAATAGAACAATATTAATATGGTTGAAACCATCTGTGTACTTCTCTTTAATAACATTTCCCTTTTTTCTCTGCAGAAAGTAGAGATTATTCCAAATGTTGTGCTTAAAGCCATATTTTGGAGAGTTAAGTGAGCAGGTGTTGAGAAAATGGAGGCAGGGACTCTGGAAGCCCCTTTCACTTTGGTAAACGGGCCATTGGGTGGTAAAGTGGAAGAGAACAATAGAACAATAGCTTGAGGAGAGTACAGAGTGGAGAGAAGGTGTTTAATTTAGAGTAGAGCAGAAGTGAGCATGTTTCCAGCAGAAGTCAAGGTAAAGATTAAAGATGCAAGAGAGATAGGAAGCTGTGACTAAGAAAATCTACTCTCAAAACGGCGAGAATGGTTGAGATAGGCATTTTGGGGAGAACTGCAGCTACATCCCTGAATGATTCATTCTGGTCATTAAAACAACTCCATTATTCAATTTAATGGGTGTATTTCCCTTGTCCTTCAGGGTAAAATACATGTTACATTAGCATAAACCTTTTGTTTAATCAGACAAATCCCATTGGAAATTTTACAAAAAGAGAGAAATGGTTAAAACTCAACAAAACATTAACAGAACATACAAAGAGAAAAATGTTGCTGCAATTCCTTGAAGAATTGAACTCTGTAAAAGAGAAGATTTCTTCATTTTATTTCAAATAGTTCCACATGCATACATCAATTTGTGGTCCCATTTTACATTATTATTGAAAATGAATAAAAGAGCTACTTGGCTGTTCAAGTTGTTACTCTATTTTTCTCAACAAGATTATGCAATAATACCTAAATTTTTAACCAACAGAATGAGTTGGGTTATGGAACAAATTATTCACAGAGATAGGACTCACTTCATAAAAGGTAGACTCTCATGAAACAGTATGAGCAAGGTTAGAATGTTATTAGTTGCACCCCAAATATTTCATTCCCAGCTCTGATGATAGTGAAATGCACTGAACCAGCATTTGATAATATTAAAATGGGTATGTGCTTTTGAAGGATTTAAAAGATTTGATCTTAAGAAGCTATTTACAATATTCAATCGATATGCCTCCTTATATACATCTTTGAAAGCATTTATTAAAATTAATCAGCATTGGCCAGAATTCTTATTTAAAGAGTAGAGTGATCCACGATAGTAACTGTCTCTATAACTGTATTTGCCTAATATTAAATTGCTTCATACATGTTTTAGGCAAAATAATAATGTATTAAGCTATTACGAACTCAGGTAGCACCTGATTACTCGTCACTAAAAATTATTTACCAGTAAAAAGTACTTCGAATTCTCTTCCATCTAAAAAAAACATAAGCAGTATACAACGTCTTTTATTCTGAGAGATATCCCATGGACATACATTTGAGTCTCAATATCTTACGATTAGACACATAAAGTCACAGAACAGGTCTTCAAGAGTGTTTTCAAACTGGTTCACTTATGAAACAGTCAATATTATTCATATATAATTTTCATAGGATAGATATTTGTTTAAAACACCAAAATTTTCCTATGTGGAAAATATTATTTTTCTCATTTTAATAAACATTTGGAAAATATATTAAAGTTGTTCTGTATTTACTACCATCGCTCTTGGGTAAGTTACCAAACCTCAAAGCCTAGACTAGCACCCACAAAGAATGTTTATCCATAGCTGTCAGTCATTCACTGGTAGGTCCCACCCGGACACCCACTGATAGATCATCACACCCATAGAAAAAACTTAGTTATCACTGAGCATGAAGGACTTTGTGAATGTATACTAATGACCAGTAATCTTCCACTAGAGTTTCTGTTTCCAGTATGTTTGGGGTAGGACCTAAGAATTTGTCTTCCTTCCTTCCTTCCTTCCTTCCTTCCTTCCTTCCTTCCTTCCTTCCTTCCCTTCCCTTCCTTTCCTTCCTTCCTTCTTTCCTTCCTTCCTTTCTTTCTTTCTTTCTCTCTCTCTTTCCTTCCTTCCTTCCTTTCTTCCTTCTTTCTTTCTTTCTTTTTAATGCTATATTCCATGCCAAAAGGAATTCGTAGTTTTAACAAGTCCCAGGTGGTGCTAAAGCTACTGGTCTAAGGACCACACTTGGAGAACTACCAATATAAATAATATGCCTAAATGCATAAATCCCTAGAACACATATGCAATGACAGTGCTATTGACTTAACTTTTGATGACCTCTCATCTACAAATACAATAAGATTCCTCTTGTTCTCTTAGATATGCCCTAATGTTCATCTCAGCCTGGTTGACACAGCAATTTTTGATGTCCTAAAGGACTTACAATTCAGTATAGGGTACTTGTTATCTCACTGTCTTCCTCTCTGCAGTTGACCCAAGACCATGGGGAAAACCAGATGTCATCTAGCCTCTGATTAGTGGGGTAAATTTGTCTCTTTTTTATGAATAAAAAATCATATTTTGTGGTAGACTCCAATGGCATTTCCTGCAAGGAGATTCTTTTATTCCCTTAATATGAAAGAAAATTGTAGTCTATTAATAAGGAAAAGGGATGACTCTAAAATCATGAATATCGTGAAAGCAATAGACTAAATAGAAGTTTTGTGGAATTTGATATCTTTATTATTCAGATTCCTGAAGGAAATGCAAGCCTTTCTAGATATTTTAAACAGATATTTCGTATAGATAATCAGGTGTTTGCAAAATCATTGAATGAGTTGGAGTATCTGGCATCAAGAAGTCTGATCTAGGAATCAGAAAGCCCTTACCAGCACTATCTCTCAGCACCCACAAATCTGGTGATTAGATACTGGAACACCAAATCTGGCCTCCTCAACTCCCTCTAGGTGAGAGTCTCCATGACTTTGCTCTTTAAGAGAATAATATGGCCTTTACTTTATTTCTGCCTTCCAAAGCTAAGCCGTGTGCATCTAACTGACAGAATTCAATTTGTATCCTGAACCCTAGTTTTAGTTCTTAGATTTTCAGCCCCTGCAGGATAGTAAGGTACCCGAAGATTAGAGATGGACACAGAACAAGTTGATACACATGCCGATATATTTCCATGACAATTATTCACTACCACGTGAAAAGGTCTATATTTGTCCCAGTTATTTCCTGTTCCCACTTGTCCTTCTCCTCTAGCACGCATACATATTCACATACACACAGGCATACATACACATGCAACACACAAGCACAGCTAGGTATGTTCTACCTTCCTTGTTTCTGTGAAACTCACTGTCATTTGGGTCCCAAATCTTTGCATTAATTTTTATTCTTTTCATAATAAAGTTTTCAAATTGCAGGAGACATAGGTCATGTAGGCCTGTTTTCTACTTTAAAGATAAGGAAGCTGAAGCCAAGAGGCAGATGTCTAGTAATTGGCTGAGTAGGGAGAAGAATCCAGTTCCAGTTTCTCAATCCTATTCACCTTCCATAAAACATGAACTCTGTCACTGAATTCTGTTGATTATTCTTTGTAGGTCCCTTATTGTCATCCTCTTCCTTCATAGTGCCACCATCCTAGCTCAAGTCTTCAACATCTCAAACATGGATTCAAGCAAGAGACCCTGAGATTATCTTCCTGCCCCCTGCATCTCTCCACTTTAATTTGCTCCATATTCTGATGCCATCTTCATTCTCCTAAAAATGCTTCACTTCCATCACGAAAATGGCATAGATGTTGCTGACAGAATGAAGTTTAAGTTTTCAGTCTGGCCCACCAATAGCCAATCCCCACTGTATTATCCAATTTCACTCTTGTATAAGAGGATTGGGACCTTAGCCACTTAGTGATAGGGTATGTCCTTTAAATTACCAGGACAAATCAAGAATAAGAAGTGGTTAAGCATTAGGTCAAATACATAATTAGCAGTCAGATTTGATCTTTTGGTTAAAGGACTGCCAATCAAAATATGATAACTTAGAACAAGGTACAATTCAAGGCCTCTTAGCAGAGTTATGAAGCTGAATGGTAATTCAGCAATAAATGGAGCAATAAATAAGTAAATGGTGTTTTAAATCAAAAGGCCTAATTTTTATTTCAAGTCCAACACTCCCTATATGACTTTGAAATCCATTACTTAACCTCTGTAAGACAATTTTCTCATCTGTAATATAAAGACAGTGATAACTACCTAGAAAGGGGTGTTCTTAAAAATAAATGAAATAACATGTCTGAAATAATTTTGGATAGTATCTAGCATATATTATTAATTCACTCTTTTTATTATTCCTTCATTCCTTTATTTATTCACCTACAATGTACCAGGTACTAATCAAAGCGCTTTTTAGATACTACTCAAGAATAAAGTGAGGAACAAAATATGTGAAGTCTCTGGCATTAAGGAGCTTGCAAACTAGTGGAGGAGGCAGACAATAAATAAATGAACATAAATATAATTACATAATTACAAACCGGGATATGTGCCATGAAATTAAAGAATAAAATGGCATGAGAATGACCAGCAGCAGGAGGGACCTAATTTAAATTGAGGTGGTCAGGGAAGGCATCTCTCAGGAAATACCATTAAAACTGAGGCATGAAGGAGAGGAATTAACTAATTGAAGAGTAAACAAAGAGTGTGACCAGTAAATGCTAATTATTTTCTGCATCTGCACTGTGGATGATAGCCCCTTTAGTTAATCTTCAAGTGGAAATATGAAAGCCAATACCAAAAATGATGGCTGAAAGAGTTGAAAGCAGTCACCTTGAAGGTGAAGAAGAATGAAGAAGGATCAGTGATGTTCTGGAGCTGGTTCACACTGGCTCACAAGAGCTGATGGTGCACATCTCTTCTGTCACATTGGTAGACTGAAATTGGCCCCGGATGGAGTATTTACAACATGGAAATCAACATACATTACAAATGAAGGGTTTTTTCTCCAGAGAGCTTGTTGTTAATTTTTTTTTAATTTTTAATTTTTGTGGGCACATAGTAGGTGTATATATTTATGGGGTACATTAGATGTTTTGCTACAGGCATGCAATGAGAATAATCATATCATGGAGAATGGGGTATCTATCCCCTCAAGCATTGATCTTTTGTGTTACAAACAATCCAGTTATACTCTTTTAGTCATTTTTAAATGTACAATTAAGTTATTATTGACTGTAATCCTCTATGAAATACCCATTAACCATCCCCACCCCCCCCCAACCTCCACTATAGTATGCAGCCTCTGGTAACCATCATTCTATTCTCTATCTCCATGAGTTCAATTGTTTTGATTTTTAGCTCTCACAAATAAGTGAGAACATGCAATGTTTGTCTTTCTGCGACTGATTTATTTCACTTAACGTAATAACCTTCAGTTCTATCCATTTTGTTACAGATGACAGCACCTCATTCTTTTCTATGGCTGAATAGTACTCCGTTTTTGGTTGTTAAATATTGGCCAGTACACCACTGGCAAAGGCCTTCCATACTATTTGATATTTTGAACCATATCCTTTAGTAAAGACAAAAATTAAATACATAAAAGGCTGGGTGCAGTGGCTGATGCCTATAATTCTAGCATTTTGGGAGGCCAAGCCAGGCAGATCCCCTGAAGGGAGGAGTTCGAGACCAGCCTTGCCAACATGGTGAAACCCCGTCTCTACTGAAAATACAAAAAATTAGCCTGGTGTGGTGGCGCATGCCTGTAGTCCCAGCTATTTAGGAGGCTGAGGCAGGTGAATCGCTTGAACCTGGAAGGTGGAGGTTGCAGTGAGCCGAGATCGTGCCACTGCACTCCAGTCTGGGCGACAGAGTGAGACTCTGTCTCAAAAAGGATAGATAGATAGATAGATAGATAGATAGATAGATAGATAGATAGATATTTAAATACTGAATTAGAACATAACATTTTATTATTATTATTATTTTTGAGACAGAGTCTTGCTCTGTCACCTAGGCTGGAGTGCAGTGGCATGATCTCAGCTCACTGCCACCTCTGCCTTCAGGGTTCAAGCGATTCTCTTGCCTCAGTTTCCGAAGTAGCTGGGATTATAGGTGTGCACCACTATATCCGGCCAGTTTTTGTATTTTTAGTAGAGACGGGGTTTCACCGTCATACTCTCTATGTTGGCCAGGCTGGTTTCAAACTCGTGACCTCAACTGATCCACCTGCCTTGGCCTCCCAAAGTGCTAGAATTACAGGTGTGAGCCATCGTGCCTGGCCTAGAACATGAAATTATTTTAAACTATGAATAGTATATCAGTCAGGGTCCAGTCAGGAAAAAAGAAAACATGCTAAGTACTTCAAACAGAAGATATTTAATACAGAGAATTGTTATACAGGCATTTAAAGATTGAGGTGGGAGGCTGAAGTAATTTGGAGATTAAAAATGCCAGGGAAAGTTATCACCTCTAGGACTGGAAAAACAAATAGGAACAGATAGCATTAGAATATGAAAGTTCTAAAGGGTTGTAAGATAGGAAGGGACAGTTCCATACAACCTGATACTCAAATCTATGAGGAAGAAGTGCAGCCAGGTGGGCGCGGGAAGGCCAAGGAGACAGAGCTGGAAGACAATGAAAATGGTATTCTGGAGATAGTGTGAGAGGTGCTAGGATAGTTGATGAAGGATGGGTGGGTGGGTGAGGGATTGTGGTGGGACTGCTACTCCAACAGCATGGCTGCTGCATGTACCTCTGAGGGGCAGCTGCAGGACTGGCTTTGGAAGTGCCACAAGAAGCCTGCAGCTATATAGCTCTCCTCTCCTACTGGAAGGAAGCAAACCTGAACTAGAAGCCAGGAAAGGGTCCATTATCCCCTCTTCCTCTCCTCCACTATTCCATCAATTGTCTCCTATTGGTAGAATCTCTCTGGAACTGAGCTGGAAGATGCAGTTTTAGAGTCCCAGTCCTACAGGTGTGGAGCTGAGAAAAAAAGACAACGAACTGGCAAAGTGGTGGTGTTTGTTTTCACAATTTATAGTTGAAATTATATGGGACTGCAAGGACTGGTTCACAGGCTAAGTTGTCAAGGTATGTTTTGCTATCAGAATAGTCAGAAGAGTCTCATGTGCCTGGTGGGAAACAGGCTGGGAAACAATTCTCCATGGTTCTCTTGTATTTCCACATGGCTTATGAGCAGGGGCACTGGCAACTTTTGTTATCCACAAATTTTTCAAGAATGTTCGTTTAACAAATAGCCTTGGAAGATGAATATAATACTTCCCTCTGGAACAGACAGAAGGTTTGTTTGCTGTCCAATATAATAAATATCCTGTTTCCCTCCTGGGCAAAAGTTGGACAGATTTTGCTTGCATGAGGCCTAAAGAAAAAGATTACAAAACATTGGGGTTTCCTAAGCTGTGGTTCCTCAGCTATGATAGAAACTCTTGCATATGCAGCCGCCTGATTTCTTCAATATCACTCCCATGGGACTTGTGGGGCAAGAGGAACCTATCCACGTGGATATGAAGCTCATGCTGTTCTTGTGTCATGATTAATAAAGTCCTTTGTCTCTTACCCAGAAGTCCCCTGGTTCTATCAACATTCATGTGGCAGGCTGACCTGCTTGTCTGCAAGAAGGGTGCATCTCAGATCCTTCCGTTTTTGACAGAACCTTCCATTCAATTCATCGGACACTTTGCTGTGAAATGATTGCTTACCCAGCCTTCGTGGACATGTCCAGTGTACACAAGATGAATTCTCTCTGCTCTCAAGCAATTCACAGTGTAAAAGGAAAGAGTTGCTTTCCCACCACCTCCATCACCACCACCATCACCACTTGTGCCATCAACACCACTAATACCATATCACCACCACCATTACCACCATTGGCAGAGAAGAAAAAACTGATTCAAGTCAGTTACCCTATGTCTTTCTGCTGTCAGTCTTCTAAAATATAGTTAATAAATCTTTACCTGCCATTGTCTTCTTTCTTACTGCTTTTGCCATTTGGGTTTATTCTTTGCTGTACTTCTAGTAGAGTTTTAGAAGGGGAAAATTGTTAGAGGTCTTCAGCCTCTTCATATTTTGAGCAGAAATGCCTAAACTCACTCCTTCCTTCCCTCCCTTTCTCCCTCCCCCTCCCTCCC
>NW_016806392.1:3599000-3602530 GCF_001698545.2 Rhinopithecus bieti | reverse complement strand
CTTCCTTCCTTCCTTCCTTCCTTCCTTCCTTCCTTCCTTCTTTTCAGACAGAGTCTTGCTCTGTCACCCAGGCTTGAGTGCAGTGGCGCAATCTCGGCACTCTGCAAACTCCGCCTCCCGGGTTCACGCCATTCTCCTGCCTCAGTCTCCAGAGTAACTGGGACTACTGGCGCCCGCCACGACGCCCGACTAATTTTTTGTATTTTTAGTAGACACGGGGTTTCACTGTGTTAGCCAGGATGATTTCGATCTCCTGACCTCGTGACCCGCCTGCCTCGGCCTCCCAGAGTGCTGGGATTACAGGCGTGAGCCACTGCGCCCGGCCTAAACTTTTACTTTCTATCAGATGTGCTTATGTGTTTTTGTATTTCCGTACATACTAATGAGCTAGAATCTACAGTGTCCTCCCTTGCAAAAAGAGCTGTCTGGATGTTATTTTAGGAGTAAGAATGCTACCTAAACTTTCACCAATAAAACCTTTCTCAGAAAACTTTTTTCTCTTTGGAGACTTGTTGGCCATCATTAACACTGGCATCCAAATGGGCTTTAGGTCCTTTCGATAAGGAGGAGAAACCAGAGACCTCTATTTGTCATCTTGAACAATGATTTGCAATAGAGTACTTCCTGGAAGAAAGGGCTGAAGATGCGATCTGAAGATACCACTGACCTAATTTCCAATTGTAGGTAGGGCAGGCAGAATGTTTTTTCACTGAGCTGAGGTGTGTATCTCTACAAGTCTCGAACTTTCCAGGAAGTAAATAATGTATTGAACTCAATAATCTTACTGAAGCTTGAACTATTTCTGATCCATCCCTTGCAATGAAGAGAAAAAGCACAGCTTCTGCATCTTCTGCCCATTAAACAAGATTAGTTTACCTTTTCACCAGCTTAAATGAAATTGCAACTCAATGGTCCTCCTAGGACTAACCAAATAAGAAAATAGTGCTCTAATCAATGTTACTGCTTACTCTTAATAGTTTTCTGATATTTGGTCTAAATTTTATTGCTGTCAGTTGAGTATCTCTTTTTAAGCAATTCTAGTTGCCTCTCAATTATGTGCATATGTTTCATGTAATATATCTCCTTGTGGTAGATGGGTAAGGGGACACTAAGAATGACATCGGTTACTGAGTTTTTCTTGTTATTACAATCAATGGTTTCTTTGTGATCATTTTGTTAAACTAGGCATGTATTATATTTTTTATTTTGAGTTCAGTGAAGTCAATGCTTTTGGCCACTTATCCACATGTTCAGAATTTTCCTGTCATCTGATGAGAAAGTTGATAACAATGTCTTTTCATCAAGGTGCTTTTAAGGTAATTTTAATGTTTTTGTTTAACATGGCTCAAAGAGCAACCCAAAAAATCAAGATACAGATGCTGATTAAAACACATGGCTGTCTGCTTCCCTGCATGTTGGCCTGGTGCCTGGAAGGATTGTGCACCAGCAGGTGGATAGGATTGTGGCTGATACACCTGACGTGAGAATGGACTCTAATGAAACCCAGGCTGCACTCCAGTAAAAATCAGGATCTTCATGTCTTTGACTAAATCACTTCAGATCAAGCCTCTATTATGGCAGAACTAACTATGGGTTTCAAAATTAAAATCAAGAAGGACTTCAGTATCATTATGCTATTTCCACACATTGTAGGAATTTCAGACTTGGGGGATGATATTGTGAAAATTAAGAAAAGAAAAACCACTGTGGTAGATTGACTGCACAAAATGACTCCAATTCTTTACCCCTTCTTTGCCATATCACTTTGTAGTGCCCTCTCCCTCTGACTCTTTCTTGACCAGGTAAATTGCTTGAGCCAATAGGATATTATCAAGTATGGTGCAAGCAGAGGCTTGAAAGCACTTGCTTGTCTCTCTGCACAAAATGACTGCACAAAATGACTCCAATTCTTTACCCCTTCTTTGCCATATCACTTTGTAGTGCCCTCTCCCTCTGACTCTTTCTTGACCAGGTAAATTGCTTGAGCCAATAGGATATTATCAAGTATGGTGCAAGCAGAGGCTTGAAAGCACTTGCTTGTCTCTCTACACTCCTGCACTTCTGCCACCACCGTAAGAAAATGAGTGGGCTAGCCTGCTAGTGGATGAGACACATGCTTAGTTCCCCCAGTCACCTAGCCAATAGTGAGCCAACCACCTGACGTGTCAGTGAGTCCAATCTGGAGCAGAGGAACTACCCTACCAAGCCCAATCTAAATTGCGAATCAACAAACTAATAAGCTAAATAAATGCTAATTAATTTAGGCCACAGAGATTTGAGCTGGTACCACTGAGGATTATCACAGTAACTTACAATTCATACTACTATTGTCCAATTCAAAAAACGTTCGCTGTGTGTCTAGTAGGCTCTGAGATGATGCAAGCATGAGTAAGGCATAATAGTCCTTTCCCTCAACATGCTTACAAAGTAGTAGAAAAGACTTGTAAACAAATAACATTAGTGAAAGTAGTGCTAAGTATAAGCACAAACGTGATGCTGTGAAACATTACTCAGTTTGAACAATTGTAAAGAATCCTTACAATGTGAAAATGTATTATGTTACAAGGGGTACATATGCATATATAGACATATGCGTGTTGCCTGCACAATATGGTACCCAGAATCAGGGATATCCACTCAAACTACCATAGCAAATGGTATGTTTACTAGTGTCAATGTGGGTGTTTACTGGTTTGATGCCTAAGGTTCATAATGTTCACATGTCTGCCTGTTCAGGATTGAGGGAAAGCTTCCTTGTCAGCTTGAACCCCAGTCAGGAAGTCTCTTGCGCTTTCAATGGGAAGGAAATAAAATACTATTCACCTCATCAAGGTTTGTGCAAAGCTGTAAAGAAAGGGAAATAGCACAGAGGCAGCTGACTGGCAAATAGAGAAGGATCCAATTAGAAAGAAGAGCTGAAGCATCATTGTCTCGTACCTTGCTACTCAAAGTGTGCTCTATGGACCAGCAGCATCAGCTTTACCTGGGAACTCATTAGAAATGCTATCTCAAGCCCTGCGCCAGACACAATGAACCAGGATCTTCATTATAGCAAGAACCCCAGGTCATTCTTATGCACATTACAATTTGAGATTAAAGTTTGAGAAGCACTGGTCTAGCCCCACTGAGCTTCAAGTGACCTCATCCAAATATAAAGATATGGGAGCACCGAATGCAAGCCTCAGTTTTTTTGCATTTGTGTGTGTGTGTGTGTGTGTGTGTATGTGTGTGTGTGTGTGTGTTTTGAGACAGAGGCTCACTGCAACGCCCAGGCTGGAGTGCAATAGTGCGATCTCAGCTCACTGCAACCTCTGCTTCCCAGATTCAAGGAATTCTCCTGTCTCAGCCTCCCAAGTAGCCAAGATTGCAGGCACACACTACCATGCCTGGCTAATTTTTGTATTTTTAGTAGAGACGGGGTTTCACCATATTGGGCAGGCTGGTCTCGAACTCCTGGGAGAGAGAGAGAGAGAGATTGATTTATATATATTATATATCTTTTATATATATAACATATTATATATATTTAT
>NW_016806392.1:3540731-3596496 GCF_001698545.2 Rhinopithecus bieti | reverse complement strand
TATATATATATAAAATATATATTATATATATGTTGTGCAGTATGTATACATGTATATATGTATATGATTTTTCAGATTGGGATTATACTGCATATAATTTTGTATTCTGTTACCATTTACGATAACATATTATATTGTTAGTGTGTTCTCAAATTACTAAAATTCTTTTTAATTTCTATATTATATTCCATCTTATGGATGTGTCATAACTAACTAATCATTTCCCTATTTTTTAATGTTTACATTATTTCCAATGCTTTATCTATTATAACTCTCTGATGAACACCTTTCTACAAAATCTTTATCTGTATTACCATGAACTTTTTTGTTTTTTTCAGGTTACTTGTTTTTTCTTTATTTAGTTGTGATCGTGGAGACTATCCCAATTTTCCATAAAATCATCTCTCAAAACTGCTGCAGTATCATGGCATAAAAAACTCAAAAGTGCCAGTAGGCATAAGGACTAGAGTTTTTTAAATCATAAACCATAATGCTGGATAATGTTTGAATGAGAACATTTGATATGGATGATACGGATTGTTAGATAAGAGATACCAAAATGTCACCAATTACTTCTTTTGGATAGATAACTGGAAATAGAATTATTGGATCTAAAGGTGTGAATTTATGTAAGTAGCTCAATGTATGTATCCCCAGGTTACTGGGAATTTGCAACTAATTTATAGTTAGAGTGCTTGTCCAACACATGTTTACCAGTATTATCTTTTATTAGTCTTTGCATATTGGTGAGACCAAAAGAATGGTATTTTTCTTTTGTTTTAATTTGCATTTTCATAAGCTTAATGTCCTTTTGTACTTCTTCTGTGAGTCATTGCGTTCCTTTTTCTTGTTTTTCCTACTGGAGCATTCATATTTCTCTTACTTGTTTGTGAGAGTTCCTTGTTGATTAAGTAAATAAACCTTTTGTTATTTTGTTGGAAATACTTTTCTGAATTTGCATTTGCCCTTATTTTTACAAAAATGCTTTATAACTTACAGAAGATTTAAATTTTAATGAAATTGAATCTATTAATATGTGATTTCTGAAGCTGTCTTTATGCTGAGAATGTCCTTCCCCAGGACAGATTAATTAATTGATTAATTCTTCTGATCTTTTAACGTTTCTATTTTTGCATTTAATTTTTTAATCCACCTAAATTTTCTTGGGGTCCTGTGCGATGAAAACCTAACTTACTCTCTGTACCTCACCCTGACTTTGCACTGACCACCACCAAATTTAGCCAATATTCCTAAAATGAACAAAAATGTTCAATGACATTTTGGGAAATAGTACTATAGTATTTTATTATTAAGAATGATTTAGGGCCGGGCGCGGTGGCTCAAGCCTGTAATCCCAGCACTTTGGGAGGCCGAGACGGGCGGATCACAAGGTCAGGAGATCGAGACCATCCTGGCTAACCAGGTGAAACCCCGTCTCTACTAAAAAATACAAAAAACTAGCCGGGCGAGGTGGCAGGCGCCTGTAGTCCCAGCTACTCGGGAGGCTGAGGCAGGAGAATGGCGTAAACCCGGGAGGCGGAGCTTGCAGTGAGCTGAGATCCGGCCACTGCACTCCAGCCCGGGCAACAGAGCGAGACTCCGTCTCTTAAAAAAAAAAAAAAAAAAAAAAAAGAATGATTTAGGCTGGGCATGGTGGCTCCTGCTTCTAATCCTTGCACTTTGGGAGGCCAAGGAAGGCAGATCACATGAGGCCAGGAGTTTGAGACTGGCCTGGCCAACACTGTGAAACCCTGTCTCTACTGAAAAAAAAAAAAATACAAAAATTAGTCTGGGGTGGTGGTGCACATCTGTAATCCCAGCTACTCAGGAGGCTCAGGCATGAGAAATGCTTGAACCTAGTGGGGTGGAGGTTGCAGTGAGCCAAGATTGCACCACTGCACTCCAGCCTAGGTGACAGAGAGAAACTCTGTCTTACAAAAAAAGAAAAATAGAAAGATTTAGGCTATTGTTTAAGATTGTTATTAAGCAAACATAATTTCATTCTTGTTTTACTAAGAGTTTCTATCAGGAATAAATGTTCACTTTATTAAATAACTTTTTCAGCCTATACTGAGATGATAATGAATTTTTTTGGTTTGTCATGATGATATGCACATAAGATTTCCTAATATTAAAACATCTTTGCATTACAAGCCTAAATACAACTAAATCATAACAGATTGTTATTTTAATATAACTGATTAATTCACTGTATTAACATGGTGATTTTTTGATCCTATTACATAAGCAAACTTGTGTTTTGCATTTTTAAAGTTTTGTATCAAAGTTATGTTAGTTTCATGAAGTTATTTGGATAAGTTTCCATATATATAAAACATTTCCATGTAATTTCTCTTACATCCACTTTTTCAAAACTAAGATTCATTTACTTTTATTTAATCTCTGTTCAAAGTACCTCATGAATCTATCAATTCTTTCATTTGTTTTATGTATTAACCTCTGTTTTTATCTTTATCAATTGCATACTTCTGTCTTGTCCCAGTTTTTCTGGTTGAATTGTTTTCCTTTTGTTTTCTGTGGGCTTTAGGGGTACTAAAGTATAATACATTTACATAAAAATGCACAAGCATACATGTAAAGCTCAAATGAAAATCATCAGAGTCAGTTAATTCCATCTGCCTCTTATAAAAAGGAAAACATGTTAAATGGAACATTATTTCCTGGACACTTGAAAATGCACAACTTTGGGCCGGGCGTGGTGGCTCAAGCCTGTAATCCCAGCACTTTGGGAGGCCGAGGCGGGCGGATCACGAGGTCAGGAGATCAAGACCATCCTGGCTAACACGGTGAAACGCCGTCTCTACTAAAAAATACAAAAAACTAGCCGGGCGAAGTGGCGGGTGCCTGTAGTCCCAGCTACTCGGGAGGCTGAGGCAGGAGAATGGCGTAAACCCAGGAGACGGAGCTTGCAGTGAGCCGAGATCGCACCACGGCACTCCAGCCTGGGTGACAGAGCGAGACTCCGTCTCAAAAAAAAAAAAAAGAAAAGAAAGAAAATGCACAACTTTTATTTGTGATGCACAAAATCTAATGTTATATTTATTAAATCAGCCTTAATTGTTATATTATTCAAACTACCAGAACTCGTTTGGTTACAAGTAGCAGACCCCACTTGAACAGTCTTAGGGCAAAGGAAGATTAATTGAATAGACTGAATAGCGTTAGCGTTCCTGTTAACTTGCAATCAAAACATTGTTAAATTTGTCTGGGCCTAGTGGCTCACACCTGTAATCTCAGTGCTTTGGGAAGCCAAGGTAAGAGGATCACTTGAGACTAGGAGTTTGAGACCAACCAGGGCAACATAATGAGACACTGTCTCTACAAAAAATAAAGTAAAAAACTTAGCCAGGCATGGTGGCATGCCTATTGGCCTAGCTACCTGAGAGACTGAGGCAGGAGGATCAGTTGAGCCCAGGAGTTCAATGTTACGGTGAGCTATGACGGCACCACTGCCCTCCAGCCTGGGTGACAGAGTGAGACCATGTCTCCAAAAACAAACAAACAAAGAAAATTCCTAAATTAATTACAATGTATTCTAGGAGACTTTCTCAAGTTTGCCCCCCACATAGTTGGTTTATTATTTTGCAGCATCGATTTTGCTGTTTTATTCCCTTCCTCCTTTCTATGTAGATTTTAATTTGGCTTTGTATTTGGGGCTTTCTTACCTTCTCTTTCTCATTTCAATCAGTTTCTTTTTATAGCTATCTTTATGTCAGCCTTGTCATTTCTGTTCTCTTCACAAAGAAGCCATGTCCTTGGGCATATTTTGGGGATTTCGAGCAGATAGATTGTAACATTCTAATGTGTTTATTAGACATGATTTTTTTCCAGAGCCATAATCTTCTTTTGAATATTAAAAGGTGGTGTTTCTGTTCCCATATGCTACAGTATTTTTTCTTAGACCCCTAAGTAGAATTTTTTCTGTCTCTCCGTTTTGGAATTTGGAGAGTAGTGTTGTTTGAGCCCGTGTTCACCAGAACACAGAGTGAATTAAGTGTCGACAATTCTCAGACCTAAACATGAAGTTCAAGTTGCTGTGCAGAGTTTCTAATACAGTGCATATTAACCAGGGATGATATCATTCCCAAAAGGAGGATTTCGAAATGTGGGTATGTAGCTTAGGTTGTATGGTCCTGGCAGGCAAAATAATGCCCCCTATCCCCACAGAGATGACCATTCTCAAATCCTTGGCGCATATGAATGTTACTTTCAATGGCAAAAGAAACTTTACCAACGTGTTTAAGGTTATAAACCTTGAAATGGAGAGACTATCCAGCATTATCCAGTAGGACCCAATCTAATCACAAATCCTTCAAAGTAGAGAACCTTCCAGCTTTACAGGCTGTGGTCGAAGAAAGATGTGATCATAGAAGAAGGGTCAGAGGAATATTACATGAGCAGCATTCAAATTGCTGTTGCTGACTTTGGAGAGAGAGGAGGATCACCACAAGCCAAGGTGGTAGGGAGGGTAGGGTCTAGAAACTGGGAATTGCCTTTTCCTAACAGCCAGCAAGAAAATGAAGACCTTGGTTTTACAACCTCAAGGAACAGAATTCTGCCAATAACCCAAATGAGCAGGAAACAGATTCTCTCGTAGAACCTCCAGAAAGGAACACAGCCTGCCCACATGCTGATGTTAGCCTGGTGAAATGAGTGTTAAATGTTTGACCACTTAATAAGAAGATAATAACTTATGTTGTGGAAGTGGTTAACTTTGTAGTAAATTATTATGGCAGCCATAGGAAATGAATACAGATTGTCTCAGTAACAGGTTATGCAGATTTTCATTTTTAAAGATGGCCCAATATTACCCTTGACACTTTTCCTATTGAAAAGTGTATCTGCCTCAACCTCAAATCAGGGTGAACTTTAACTTGTAACCAATAGAATGCAGTGGAAGTAATGTTGCATGATTTCCAAGGTAAGGCCAGGAAAGCCCATGAAGCTTTCACCCTTTTCCCTGAACACACATACTCAGAGTCCTGGGCTGCCTTGTATAAATCTGATTACCCTAAGGCTACCATGCTGTGATCAAGTGAAGCCACATTGAGAGGCCTCACGGAGGTGCTCTGATAGGTAGTCCCAGTCTTTGAGTCTTCCAGACCATATGCCAGACATGTGACTGAAGGTGCATTTAGATGATTCCAGCCCCTAATAGTTGACTCCCTCAGTCTTTGAGTTTTCCTAGCTGAGGACCAGATGAGGTAAAGAGACAAGTCATACTTAATGTGTCCTAATTCCTGACAAGAGAATTGTTGTTCTACTCCAGTAAGTTTGGGGTGGTTTGTTATACAACATTAATAACTGGAACACAGGAGCTACTACCTGAATTAGGTGCCTCTGGGCCTATAAAGTCACCTGTCCCACACAAGAAAGAAAACCACTTACCCTCTAAAACCAATAGATTTCCCATTGAGAAATGGTGCTCTAAGATATTATTATATGTCTACTGATCTGATGTTGCGTTTTTTCCCCCACTCTCAACACTGGTTTCTCTTAATAAGCAGTTTGAAATTCTTTTATGAAGAGTGTAGCATATGACCAAAATCTATTTACCCAGCAGGCAGTTTTCCTCATTCCCTTTTTGTTTCTATCCTATTTATAGCACTTTTCATTAGGTTACTAAGAATCCCAAGATTGAACTTGTCTCTCTTCACTTACTCCTCTTTCTGCTGTGTTGCATGCTGGGAGTTGCCTCTGAATGCACAGGGAGATTGACGCTAATGAGATTGGATGCAAGAAAGGGAAGGTGAATGATAGAACTGTAGTTCTTACTGGCTTATTGATGTTTGTTTTATGGCCAGTAAACTACCCACACACTGGAGTTAAATGCAGACAATAAGAGTGTGCCAAATATTTTCCTGGGTTGTTGACATCCTCTGTCTTGTATTGTTTCGAACGGAGAAACTCATATATGGTAGTTTAAGAATATGTTCTCCATCCATCATCATCAATAAAACAGCTAGTTGAAATTTCACCTGGACTTTAGCAACTTGCTTTCTCTCATTTTAAGTCCACAGCACCATATGCCAATTTTTCTCATTTTCTGTATCTTTGTGGCATTTTAATGGGACATTGGAAGGTGGCCTATCAGACATCCCTAGACAGCTCCTTTGTGAACCCAGATTGTAGATATACTTTTAAAGGCTTTTGCCCTAGGGCTATACCTTCAATATATTAACATAAGGTATGAAAGTTAAATGAAAGAATAGTCTGATACATGGAATTAAACTCTAGTTTTTCAGAAATGCATCTGCTCATGTCTTAAGGCATACATACATGAATTGATAATTGGATATCAGGGAGTGTTGACTAAATATATGACACTTATCATAACACTACAGAATTTGGAAAAAATGACATTGTATTTGAACGAATAGCATTATGCCCTTTACATATTTTTGATAGAATAGTATTTCATCTTCTGATATTTTTATGTGTAAGATAGATTTAATTAATAAATTAAAGATATCCTAATAGCTAATGTCCTTCAAATAGCCATATTAAATGGTTTTTTTTTTTTTTTTGAGACGGAGTCTTGCTCTGTTGCCCAGGCTGGAGTGCAGTGGACAGACCTCTGCTCACTGCAAGCTCTACCTCCCAGGTTTATGCCATTCTCCTGCCTCAGCCTCCCGAGTAGCTGGGACTACAGGTGCCCGCCACCTCGCCCGGCTAGTTTTTGTATTTTTTGGTGGAGACAGGGTTTCACCCTGTTAGCCAGGATGGTCTCGATCTCCTGACCTCATGATCCGCCCGACTCGGCCTCCCAAAGTGCTGGGATAACAGGCTTGAGCCATCGCGCCCAGCCCATATTAAATGTTAAGTTGCAAATTATTCTGTATTAATCCATTTTAATTGAACAGGTAAACAATTATTAAGCTGAAAACAGATGATCATAAGAGGGTTTGATGAGTTAAAAAGTAAACAGAAAAGGCCAGGCGTGGTGACCAATGCCTGTAATCTCAGCACTTTAGGAGGCAGAGGAAGGCAGATCATTTGAGGTGGGGAGTTCGAGACCAGCCTGGCCAACATGGTGAAACCCCATATCTACTAAAAACACACAAAAATTAGTTGGGCATGGTAGTGCACACCTGTGATCCCAGTTACTCAAGAGGCTGAGGCAGGAGAATGGCTGAACCCAGGAGGTGGAGGTTGCAGTGAGCCAAGATTGTGCCACTGCACTCCAGCCTGAGCAACAGAGTGAAACACTATCTCAAAAAAAAAAAAAAAGGTAAACAGAAAAAATATCAGTTTGTCAGGCTCATGAGGCAAACTCATTTGTGAGGAAATAGATCCCAACAAACAACTGTCAGTTAAAGAAAACTATTGAAAATTGAAACACAAACACAGGAATAAAATATTAGCATTGTCCATATTATATATCTAAGAAAATATGTAAATGTGTTTCTTTTTATTTGGATTACAACATTGTAGCCTTTTAAAATGAAACAAAATTACTTTTCTAGTTACTAATTAACATTCAGTTGTATTATGCTATATGTTACTTGAGGCTTTGTCCACAAGATAACATTTCCAAAGTCATTTTTTTTCTAATTGAACTCATAACCCTTTCATCACCCTCATTCCTGAGTATGCATGATTTCCCATTACAGTTTATCATTAGGACTTCTGTTTTTGTAGTATACGGGCACAAAAGGCTATGTTATATTTGCCATGGGAACCATACTATTTAAGGCCCTGTGCTTATAAAATCTTTACCCTACATACATTATTATAAAGTAGATTTTATATTTTATAGAGGATTGCATACTAAAGTAGCATGAAGCTGTACCAATGCATGACCTGTGTTGTCAGTTACATGATATTGTAGCTTGTTCTTTCAAAGTGGCAGTCAGGGATCTCATTGTGGTGTCACAGGCAACTTGACAAGCTTGATCAACCAGCACAGCTGGCTACATGTGCTTGCTTGACTTTGTTCATTTTTCCGCATTCTTCAATCCCTCCCTACAGTGGAGTTTTATTCACCATGTCCTCTGTCATGGGATTTTGCATTGCTTCCCTCTAAAGTAAACAGATATATTACCACATCATATTGATATTGGGTTTGACCATGTGACTTGTTTAAGACAATAGAATGTGGGCAGAAGTGATAATGTGTCAATTTTCAGTCAAAGCCTTAAGAGACCTAGAATGTTTCCGCTTGCCCCATTGTACTTCACTCATTTGCCATGAGCAGAACATGAACATGCTGTGTGTAGCTTCTAGTCCCAGAAGGAAGAATACATGTGGAACAGACCTGAACCCAACCCAAAGCCTGGAGTCCAGCCTAGCCTACTTTGGCCCAGTCAAGCTCAAGTGAGATCATGTGAAACACAGCCAACCTATAATCCTTAAGCAAGAAAGATAAATGTTTGTTTTTGCAAGTCATTGAGATATTGGGGTTGTCTGTTTTGCAGCATTGTTGCAACAGTAGCTAATCAATATCTTTCCCATTGTTGATTCTTATGCATTTGTCTACCTGTGTGCATGTTTAGTGCTTTTGGCTGTCTATTCAAATGGATGGAATCAAGTGGAACATGCCAAGGACCAATTGAGACATTTTTGCTGTAAATTCTCCAGGTTTGCAGAGAGATGTTACATATCTTCAATGGTTTTATTTCAGTCATCTTTTTAAAGGATTTCAAGGTGGGCATTCAGCTTAACAAAACTGGCTGGTGATTCAGGATTTTAACTATTTCTGTTGATGAGTTGTGACTTAACCATTCAGATTGTTAAGTACTTTGATGAATAGACTCTCTTCCTCTTATATCATGTCGTGAAGCCCTAACACATGTGAGCAAGCATTTGAGCATTCTCATGAATTAGCATGAGACCCTAACCAAGTTTATTAATGTAAGTGGACCACGTATTCATATCTTTTTTATGTGTACTCATGTCTACAGTAGATAGAGTCTAGGATAGCCTTTAATTATTTCTGCCTCCTGGTACACATCCTCATATAATACCCTCCCTTGAGTGTGGAAGGGACCTGTGTCTTCCTTCTAACAAATAGTATATTGTATGGTAAGTGGGATGTCACTTCTGTGATTATAGTATGTAAGATTTAACGTCTGTCTTGTTAGGAAACTTGCTTTCTCTCGCTGGTTTTGATGAAGCAAGCTGCTATGTAGTGAGGCCCACGTGGCAAGAAACTGAGGGCAGCCTCCATCTGATAGCTAGCAAGAAACTGAGGTCCTCAATCCTACAACTGGCAAGGAACTGAATTCTGCCATCAATCATGTGAGTCTGGAAGCAGATATTTTTCCCAGTGAAGACATGAGATAGACTGCAGCCTCAGCCAGCTACTTGATTGCAAACGCATGGGGAGATCCTGAAGAAAAGAACCTGGTTAAGCCATGTGCAGACTCTTGACCTACAGAAACTGTGAGTTTATAAATGCATATTGTTTTAAACAGCTATAATATATAAATAATGTGTTCAACTATAGCAACTTGAACAAGCAACTATATTTCCATAATATGATACATATTTACTTTTTTTGTTTTTTATTTTTTTGAGACTTGTCTCACTCTATTGCCCAAGCTGGAGTGCAGTGGCATGATCTTGGCTCACTGCAACCTCCGCCTCTCAGGTTCAAGTGATTCTTGTGCCTCAGCTTCCCGAGTAGCTGGAATTACAGGCGCCCGCCACCACGCATGGCTAATTTTTGTATTTTTAGTAGACACGGGTTTCAGCATGTTAGCTAGGCTGGCCTTGAACTCTTGACCTCAAGTCATCTGCCTGCCTCGGCCTCCCAAAGTGCTGGGATTACAGGCGTGAGCCACTGTGCCTGGCTATTTACTTTTATTCATTTCAAACATTTACTCAATACTACCAAATGCAACACACTTCTTAAAACACTGAGGATTCAGAGACAAATAAGAAATACTGCTTGTCCTTAAGGGGCTCATAGTCTATGGAATGTCAGACATTTAAGCATTTAAGCAGCTGCTTATAACACATTGGGGCAAACACTCTAACGGGGATGTGGAATTAAATGTAATAAGCCATAGCTTTTTATTTTTTTTTTTGAGATGGAGTCTTGTTCTGTCGCCAGGCTGGAGTGCAGTGGCGTGATCTCAGCTCACTACAACCTCCGCCTCCTGGGTTCAAGTGATTCTCCTGCCTCAGCCTCCCCAGTAGCTGCGATTACAGGTATGCACCACCATGCCCAGCTAATTTTTGTATTTTTAGTAGAGATGGGGTTTCACCATGTTGGCCAGGATGGTCTTGATTTCTTGACCTTGTGGTCCGCCTGTCTCGGCCTCCCAAAGTGCTGGGATTATAGACATGAGCCACCGTGCCCAGCCCATGTTGCTTATTTAAGGCTTTTTTTGGCACAACATTTTAAGCCTGTACCTGGAAAAAATGTAGGAGTCTCATCTGGCATAAGAAACACTATAAAATCATGTTGAAAAATGTTTATTAGGGAAACACCTGTGCATACCAGACCAAGAATAAGTAACCCAATGGAAATAAATGCTATTACAGAGAACAAATGATGCAAGGAAATGAATTTACATACTTAATTGTGATCACAACTCCATTATCCTTTCACAAAACTGTTGAAAATCAACACTGATAATCTCCCATCAAAGAGGAAGGATAATGTTTTGAAATAAGGTGCTTTCAGAACAAAAGTTAAGACATTAGTTTTACTGCTGTGCTATTTAGGCATACCAGTGGGCATATCATAGGAGACATTTGGGCAGTATAGCAAAATACCTTTGTCTTTTGATATCCAAAATAAAGTCCAGAATTTGCTATTTTGTATGTGCAAGCATTGAATTTCGATAATTATCGTTATATGTAGAATAAGCTGCTCTTCTTGCATACCGCTTTTGCTGATGAAGACTCAGAGATAATACTTATGAATTGTTATTAGTAAGAATTATTGACAAATAATTTATCAATAATAATGTATTATAATTATTGATATAGCACTATACATGCATAATTATTTTATATAGAGATATATAAATTTAATGGTTTCTTTGTGCTAAATAGCTAACAGGAGATTCTCTCATTTAATGCTGTTAATGCTCACAACAACATAACAAGTTAGGGACTATTATTATCCCTATCTTACAGATGGCACTGGAGCCACAGAGGTTAAGTAACTTAATTAACTCACTTTAGGTTACATCATTAACAAGTAGGGGAGCCAGGATTTGAACTTGGACAATTCTACTCCTGAGTCTATGCACTTAACTTCTTAGTTTATACTCCCTCCTAATGTTTCTGACTGCACCGTGATCTTTAAAGACAACTTTGAGCACAGTTGCACTGGTGTTAATCAAAAGCATAGTGGTGCCAACATGAGCCTTGTAGTATCAAGGTATTTGACATTTCTCAGGTATCCATAAATATTGACATCATATCCTTTAAAGGCAAATGAATTAATTTATTTATGATTGTTAAATTGATCTAGATAGGCTTTCATGAGATTCTCTGCCTAATAACTTAGTTAACAGAATACAATCATATATATATATGGGATTGTATTCTGTTAACTAAGTTAACATATATATATGGGATTGTATTCTGTTAACTAAGTTATAGTACCTAATACCTTATATATTGTATTAGGTAGAGTATGCAGCTTTAAAGCAAGACAGAAAAAATTCAGTGGCTTAAATAAGGTAGAAGTTTATTTCTCTCTAATTTAAATGTGTAGTGAGGCCGTCTGGGTTGGATAATCAGTACTTTATCAATACAGGGACGCAGTTTCCTCCAATCTGGTTGCTCTGCTAGGCTCTGCACATTGGAACCTGTGTCACAACTATATCTGTGTTCCCAGTAGCAGGAATAGAGAAAGGGAGGCAGTGTAGGGCACGAAACTTGTGTATGGAAGCGTAGGGAAGAAGAGAAAAATAGATTTGGAAAGGAGGAGGAGTGAGCCGTCTATCACACATAGGTATATAGACACTACATACAAATCAATTTCTGGTTTTAGCATTTTGAGGGCAGACTCTGAAGAATAATTTCACTTTCATTTTCCATGACTAGGATGAGATTTAAAATGACTTTACAGCCACTCCCTAATATCACCGATCAATTAGTTGCGTACCTCATACTCTTTACTTACAACGTTAGTTTATTAGGTGAAAGAGTTTTGAAATTATGGATGAGAAGAATGATATATACATGTGCTGGGTAACTAACATAAGGAATGGAGTGAACAAATATTGTTTTGTCTGCTAAGTATCTCTCCCTGCTCTGCCAAATAGCCATGCTCCTTCTTTAGGAAACAGACTCCTATTCCTTGTGGCTGTTGGTGGGAGGGTAAGCAGAGGAGGTGCCCCTTGCATGTCTCTGCTATGCATATAGTCACCTCCTGAGGAAAGATGCCCTAAGTAGTTCTCTCTGCATAACAACACTCTGTATGTACCACAGGATGACCTCAGCCCTGGGGCCCCATTAACGTGATCGCTTCCTGTGTCTTGTCAGCTGAGGGGTAGTTGAGTTCCCTCCTGCTGTTGCTCATCTCTGGAAAATCTCCCCCATTGCATGTTTGCTGCTCTGCACATTCGAAACTGAGTCACCACTATATCTGTGTTCCAGGTAGCAGGAATAGCTCTTCCATCACCTGTTAACTCATTCCCTGTACTAGAATTCAACTGTTGTAAATAGTTGAAGTGGTTTCTCTTCTCCTGGTTGACTTATGAAATGGCCTACTCTGTTGGGTGGTTGTTACAGGTCCAGCCACACACAAAGACTCACTAGCTCCCTTTTAATCCCAATTCTCCATTATTTCAGAAGAGAAGCTGATTGGCCTCAGTTTGTTTTAGGTTATTGATAGAGGATTGGGAGTGGAGAGAAAGGAGAATTGATTGAGGGATAGTGGTTGATAGTTCTTTTTTTTTTTTTTTAAAGACAGAGTTTTGCTCTTGTTGCCCAGGCTGGAGTGCAATGACGCTATCTTGGCTCACTGCAACTTTTGCCTCCTGAGTTCAAGTGATTCTCCTGCTTCAGCCTCCCGAGTAGCTGAGATTACAGGCATGCGCCACCACGCCCAGCTAATTTTGTATTTTTAGGAGAGACGGGGTTTCTCCATGTTGGTCAGGCTGGTCTCGAACTCCTGACCTCAGGTGATCTGCCCACCTTGGCCTCCCAAAGTGCTGGGATGATAGTTCTTGTTATGAGCTGGACAAATAACTCCCAAACTATCTGCTCCAGAAACACAGAATGGTATGGCCGGGCGCGGTGGCTCACACCTGTAATCCAAGCACTTTGGGAGGCTGAGGTGGGTGAATCACGAGGTCAAGAGATCGAGACTATCCTGGCCAACATGGTGAAACCCTGTCTCTACTAAAAATACCAAAAATTAGCCAGGCGTGGTGGTAGGCACCTGTAATCCCAGCTACATGGGAGGCTAAGGCAGGGGAATTGATTGAACCCGGGAGGTGGAGGTTGCAGTGAGCCGAGATAGTGCCATTGCACGCCAGCCTGGGCAAAAAGAGTAAAACTCTGTCTCAAAAAAAAGAAACACAGAATGGTGTGTGGGGTATCAAAATGGCCATATTACCCCACAAAACTTTTATTGTTAGCCTCACAATATTTATCACAATATTAATCATTTTTGCAGTCAAAATAACTCAAACAATCTTTCTTATTTTTTTTAATTAATTTTTTTTGAGACAAGGTTTCACTGCAGCATCGACCTGCTGGGCTCAAGTGATCCTCCCACCTTAGTCTCCTGAGTAGCTGGGACTTCAGGTGTGTGCCACTATGCCCAGCTAGTTTTTTGTGTGTGTTGTGTAGAGGCAGGGTTTTGCCATGTTGCCCAGACTGGTCTTGGACTCCTGAGCTCATGCAACGCACCCACCTCAGCTTCCCAAAGTGCTGGGATTACAGGCATGAGCCACTGTGCTTGACCTTTCTTATTTTCTTAACAGTGAAATGCTTCAGCTTGTTGTTATCTCTATCTAGGGTTAGCTGCATTTTAATAGATGCCTCTAGGGGATGAAACGTTCTTTAAAACCCAAAACCCAAAAGAATTAAAAGAATTTAGATGTCTTGATATTACTAATAACTGTGACCTGTAGCTACAGTCTGAGGATGAAAAAGGAAGTCCTAGAATGGGGTTGTGTTTCAGTTCATTTTGTAAGTCCCATCGTGGTATTTGCTTCTCAGAGGACCTGAACTGAAACCCCATTCTGGGACTTCCTTTTCATTTACATCAAAGCTTTTGGTGTACAAAAGCTTTATTGAGAGAACATCAATAAAGGGAAAAAAAGCAGGAGCTGAACTGTGTGTGTGGGCAGAGGTGAAGACTTCAGACCACAGTGCAGGTCTGTAACCTGGGAAAGCTAAGGGGAAAGGACAGAAGAGTTGTTAAGAAGAGCTTTAGACTGTGGCACAGTACCAAGAAACTTTTGGCCATGACACTGGGAAATCCTTGAGCCAAAGCTGCCTGTTAGAGGGATCCTCCTTCGGCCTTCACTAATACCCCTGCCGCAATCAATCATTGAGTGGGACTGGCCCAGGAGAAGTGTGGCCTCAGCGTGAACTTGGTAGTGGATCCAGTGGGGCAGCTGCTGAGGCTGAAAGTCAACTACGCTTCTTGCAGCAGATCTGAGTCAGGCATTTCCATGGATGATGCAGAGGATAGCATGCCAGCTCCACACATGCTTATCACAACCTTTCACTTCCCACTGGACAATCCCATACTGTAGGCTGTACATCTTATTATCATGTCAGTGTATTCCACCATAGCAATTTCAGGATCTAATGATGGCCAATTTAACTGGGTGAGTTGAATGGAGTAGAGGAGAAAAGAGCCAGGAGAAGGTATGTGGATGGTGGCCTGACCAGAGTAGTCCCAGGCTGAATGTCCACATGGGTAGAGGCCTAGGAGAGAACCAATCCTTCCCAAGAGACTTTGAGAACATTTGCATTATTTTCTGCTTCATTTTCTGCCATGTCCCAAGACAGAGAATGCACATAGATGTTGAAGCAGAGAATCAGCAAGCACAGACTTGTTGCAATACCAAGTGTCACAATTTTTATTATTTATTTATTTATTTATTTATTTATTTATTTATTTTGAGATAGAGTCTCACTCTGTCGCCCAGGCTGGAGTGCAGCAGTGTGATCTCGGCTCACTGCAAGCTCCGCCTCCTGGGTTCACACCATTTTTCTGCCTCAGCCTCCCGGGTAGCTGGGACTACAGGCGCCCGCCACCATGCCTGGCTAATTTTTTTTTTGTATTTTTAGTAGAGATGGGGTTTCACGTGTTATCCAGGATGGTTTCGATCTCCTGACCTCGTGATCTGACCGCCTCGGCCTCCCAAAGTGCTGGAATTACAGGCGTGAGCCACTGCGCCCAGCCACAATTATTTTTTTAATGCTTAAGTTAGTTCACATTTAATTTTTCTACCTTAAACTCGAATTCTATTATAACTAACAAAATTCAAAATGAATTTTTATACAAAGTTTGTATTGTAAGGAGTTATTAATCATCAGCTTTATTACTTTTGTTTCTTTTTCCTAAATTAGATAGCAGGCCACTCTCTGCCTTGTCGGGTGCTCTGTATTGACTGGGGACTAACAGGTCCCTCAGATTGTCTCTTGGGGAGTAAGAACATGAGAAGCCTGAGAGAAGCTGGATCCTTACAGCTACTGTTGTAGCCTAAAGGATGGGGTCATTGCTGTGGCTCTTTATGATGCCACCTGAGCTTCCTAGTCTGGGAACCATCAGGATGCAGGTCATGGGAGATGACTGGGCTGTTTTCCGACATCTCCTTACTTCTTGCCTGATAATAAACCTCTAAGGTAGTCTGGATGCCTGAGTGACTTTTCTTTGCAATGTGGAAGAACTTGATTAATCCTCATAGTCAAGGACAGAGATGATGAGGATCTGAGGTGAGAATTGTTTTGGGGACTGGAGAAGAAAGCTGATTACTTGGGGACTGAATATTGCAGGGTAAGGAGTAAAGGGACACTCCCAGGTTTTCTGCTTCGGGAACTAGGGGAATAAATGCACAACCAGCAGAGGGTATGGGGGAAAGGACACAGGAAAAAGGTCAGGTTTGAAGCGTATTTGAAAAACTCAAGTAGATTGAGTTTGAAGTACCAGTGAGACGACTTGGGACACATCTCTAGCAGGCAGCTGAATATATAGGTCTATTCTGGTTATTTAATGATATCTAATCAACCACAGCAAAACTTCGTGGCTTAACACAACAACTGTTTTATTTATTTTCCCACAATTCTGCTATTTGGGCACTGGGGAGAAAAGCTCATCTCTGTTCCATGTGGTGTCAGCTGCGGCAGCTTGAGTAGGGCTGGAAAATCCACGTCCAAGACTGTCTCAGTCACATGCATGGCAGGCTGGTGCTGACTGGCCAGTAGGAGCACAGCTGGGGCTGTTGGCCAGGGGCCTTAGTTTTCTTCCATTTGGTCTCTCCAGGTGGCTTGGTTAGACTCTTCACAGTGTGGTAGTTTCAGAATAGTTGGATTTCTTACATGGTGCTTCCCACAAACGGCAAAAATGATAGCTGCTGTCAAAGTTAAAAACCAAACAGGTGAGGAAATAGACTTCATTCAGGCAATTACATTAGGGAGAGTACTTCAGATTTGAAGATCAGAGTGTCTCTGCAGGGTGGTTTTGCCCTATACTTTAATTATTATTTTAGAGCATGGTTTTGCTGTTGTCTAGGCTGTTCTCAAACTCCTGGGCTCAAGCAATTTTCCCACCTGAATCTCCTGAGTAGCTGGGAGGACAGGGAGTACAGTATACCACTATGCCTGGCTGCCTTATACTTTCACAGGGAGGCGTAGACAGGTTACAGGTAAGATTATTACAGTTGGGATGATTTTTGTAATCAGAGAATTCTTAGCTAGGAAATGTTTATCTCTACCTAATTTCAAGAGGGAAAAAGTAGTTCTAATCCTAATCATTCATGAGACAAACAGGAAGTTGAAAGGTGACTGACCTTCCCCACAGGTTCAGGAAAAAAGGAAAGGTATGTGTTTGGTCTTGTCACAGGTCATCTACTAGTTTTATCAGAGAAAGTAGACAAGGAGTCTCAAAATTTAAGTAATATGGAGAAGGATTGGTCTCTGTGGTAAACTGTTTCTCAGAACACAAAAATGTGGCGGAATGTCTTAACTATTTCTGTTTCCCATGAGTCTCTGGTAAAGTTCAAAAGTTGTCACTGCAGTGCCTTTTTTTTTTTGAGACAGAGTCTCACTCTGTGGCCCAGGCTGGAGTGCAGTGGCGCGATCTCGGCTCACTGCAAGCTCTGCCTCCTGGGTTCATGCCATTCTCCTGCCTCAGCCTTCTGAGTAGCTGGGACTACAGATGTGTGCCACCACGCCCGGCTACTTTTTTGTAAATTTAGTAGATACGGGGTTTCCCTGTGTTAGCCAGGATGGTCTCGATCTCCTGACCTTGTGATCCGCCTGCCTCGGCCTCCCAAAGTGCTGGGATTACAGGCGTGAGCCACCGCGCCCAGCCCTGCAAAGCCTTTTAAGGCCTAGGCCTAGAAGTGACAGAGAGTAATTTTTGCCGTATTTGATTGTTTAAGGCAGGTGACAGGTCCGGCCCAGACTCAAAGGGAGAGGACTATACATGGGCATGAATATTGGGAGACATAGTTAATTGCGGGCCATAAGAAAATAATCTACCACAGTGTCTGAATGTTGGGCTGAATATTTAGAATGGGATGCCATTAGCATAACCTACGTGGTAGCTGAAACTATGAGGTGGGATCACTCCATGGGTGTATACAGTGGTAAATGCAGAAAAGAGTCCATCAACTTTGCAAATATATGAGAATGGAATCTTGAGGGTTGTCATTTTCCTAGTTTCTCACAAGCCCCTGTTAATCCTATTTCTTCATATACATTCATCCCAGGATTTTCTGTCATTTTGTTGCTAGTCCCATTTCTTGACTGTCATCTCAGTATTCACCAGTCTAACAGCGATGATGACTGGTCTAGCCAGAACTCCCAATTAGGGAGCTTTTACATTTTATTTATTTGATAAATAAATAAATCTGGCCTGATTAAATCTGGCCACAGGCACTAACTTAACGTGTTCAGTTTCTGCAACAGAAAGAGGGGCAACAGAAAAAGAGGGATCCCCGTGTGAAGTGGGGTGTTTGTGCACAAACAAATGTCTCTCACACAGGCACCTTCCTCTGAAGCTAGATAACCTTAAGAAATCTGACGTTTCTCTGACTTGGTTTCCTTTTCTGGACTAAACAGTATCAATCTTCGTTGGAGTTCTTTGTGAAGATAAGCTAATAAAATACCATAAATCTCTTTTACTAAGTGAAGCATTTACCACTCTAATTAGCATTACGATTTAAAGGCTTTCATATTGGGGAAACAAACACCAGTTTCCCACGTGCTTGAGTTAAAGGGGATCTTAAATCATGATTATGCAGAGGCCAAGGGCAACGATACAACGTTTTAGACATTACCTGTGTTCTGACAGTCATCAGACCTTTAGGGAGATACAACACTCAAGACCCTGTCCAAGATAGAAGCCACAGTCTAGTATTGTGGGTTCATGAAAAAATAACTCCTAACCTTTATCTTTCTATGGGTTGTACTACAAGGTAGGTCTGCACAAAGTGCTAGTGACTCCTCTAAAGTAGAGAGGGGTAAGTTTCACGGAGAAAGTGGCAGATGAGCTGAGTTAGAAGCCTACTCAGTTACAGAAAAATGTGGAATGGAAGGCCATTTACCTGTGACAAGGAAATATAAATTCCTTGGCAGGACAGCCAGGATCTCAGGAGAGTCCCTGGGACCCTCTGCTCCCTTTCTCAGTCCAACCCTGGGAACGTAGTTGGTGGATATGAACCTCTGACTAAGACCCAGGAGGTGGTTCCCAGCCTCCAGCCGCGCACCGGTTGGAACCAGGGAGAGAAGGGAGGGGTAAAAGCGCTCAGGCGCATGCGCTCAGTAGCCTGCCGGCTCAGCCAAGGAGAGCTCTGCCCGCGGCTCACTCTCCACCTACTCGCGTCTCGCGCCTCGCGGGCCCCAGAAACCCGGATCCCAGAGCGAGCGCGTTGCGCTCGCGCGCAGACTTCAGGTCCCGGGCGGGCGCCTGCGCATGAGCTTCCCAGGCGCGCGGGCTGCGGGGTTATTAGAGGTGGAGCGCAAGGAGGGCGCGCGGCAGGAGGCGGCCGCCGTTACGGCGCGAGCGTGGTCACGTGGCCGCTGGTCATTGCCGCCACCCCCTCCCGCCCCGTTCTCTTTCAGGTCGGGCCGGGCCCGGCCGCTTCCGCGAGCGCCTGGCAGACTGAGGGAGAGAGAGAGAGAAAGAGGAGGGGAGGAGGAGGAGGATTCAGGGAATAGGAGCTGGGGAGCCCTTCTGCGCCACAGGTAAAACAAAATAATGATGATCGTAAAAAAGCCCAAGCCCTCTGAACGCCTCCGCCTTCCTCCAGTGCAGCCCCACATGCAGTCGCTCCCGCCCCGGCCTCCCACTCAGCCTCAGGACGCGTTTCGCCTCCCCTCGCGCCGCTGCTGCAGCCGCCGCCGCCGCCTCACGGGAGGGCCTGAGGATGCCGCCGCCGCGGCGGGCCGGTTGCCGCACCGTCCCCCGTTTGTGCTCCTGGGAGTCAGCGTCGGGGGTGGATGGCGGGAGGGGTGGACCTGTCAGCTCCCGGGCGGGCATGGCGAGCTGGGCGGGGTAGCTGCTTGTCGCCTACTTGCCTTCCCTGCCCCAGGAGGTCGGGGTCTAGACTGGAAGGCCAGCTGCAGTAAAGGCAGGGCCTGGCGGTTGGACTAGTGCTCAACTTCCTACTTGATAAATTTCCCTGTTCGTTTGGGCCCCGGGACCCACGCTTCCCTCCCTGGCCGGAAGCGAAGCGGGCACGGAATGCTCAAACCTTAAAAAATACAGTGTTTAGAAGAGAGAAGTCTTAACTTCACTTTTGAGGAAAGGAATCGTGACCTGGATTTAGTACGACTTAAGCTTATTCACACGTTAGAAAGTGAGGTCTTTCAGAATGAGAGAAAAAAAAAACCAAAAAAACAAACAAAAAAAAACTTAGCAGGGAGGGCAAATCCCGGTCCCCACCCCGACTTTTCCTGGAAAAACAGACACAGACCTTCAATACAAGATGCGATTCTACAAGTGACCTAGAATTTGTTCGATACTAGTTAACTCGTTTTAGTTACAGGAATTGTATAATCTGTGTTTAAAGTTAACATCCTGTAGATTTTTTTTTTGTTTGAATAGTAACTTTCTGGAAAGAGTTCGTTTGTCAACTCTGAATTGGACAAAATCCTAAGATTTTAACATGCAGGTTTCACACGTTTGGAGCAGATTGCACTGGAATTTCTAGACCCAGTAATTCTTTTGTAAACCTTTGTAAGTGTTGTGCTCTTGTACAAAATACTTAAAGCAGGAAGCAATAAATACAGGTATTGTTGAAAAATAAACCTTTGCTATCGGTGGCAAAGATATTCATTTATATATTGGGTTTTCTCTGGGGTTTTGAGATTCTATGTCTTGGTACTTTTCATACCATATCTCTGAATTCATTTGTAAACTTGAGAATTTTTAATTTGTACAGCTATCTGCAGTATCACAGAACACTCAAACCTTAATGTGGGTAGGAATCTCTTGGGGCTTTTATTAAAAATGCGTTTTCTGGTTCAGTAGGCCTATGGTACGTTTTGATATTGTACATTTCTAATAACGTGCTGCTGGACAAGGGACTATCTTTGAGTAGCAAGGAAGTGGATAACTTGTGTGCAAATAAATAAAGTGATGTATTTATCAATAAACATGTTCTTTTTAATAATTCACCCCCGGGTGTAGAGGTGGCTTGGGAGAAGGGGCAAATGGCAGGATGAACTGAGAAAGCTTTCAGAGTGAGCAGGCTGAGTCTGGATCCCAGGGGAGGGGACAGAAAGAGTGCAAATACTGTGTCTGTATGCTGTGTGGTGACTGCATCACTTGGTGTGTGAATTTTCCAGTAGAAGCTTGGTGTGCTATTAGGTGAAAGACTTGCTCAGCTATGCGTCGTTGGGTTTTATCAACATGTAGGCGAGGAATCCTGGTCTCTGAGTGTACAGCTGAGATGAAAGTTTCTTTCATTGGTGAAGTATTGGGTGTGTGCTCTCAAATGCGGCCTCAGTTGAGTAGTGCATTCCTGAGCTTTGGAAGCAAATGTGCAAACAATCGAGAGTCTTACAGTGGGTGTTCTAACTGGATTCAGGTTTTTTCAAATGTAATTTTTTCTCATTTAAATTAAAAAGTCTAGAAATGTCACAGAACTTCATGCACTTTATGGAAAATTGGTTGTACTATTTTTCTTTTTATTTATACTCCAATGATAACTGAGCAGAAGTTGTACTTCTAAATAACTCTGTGGAAGTTTTTAGTACCAGAATTTTTATAATTTTCATTCCAGTCCTTTGATATTTATGACAGTACTTCTGAAGCACTTACTAAGTGCTGGACACTGTTCTAAGTGCTTTACATAACTTGACTCTTTTTTTTTTTGAGATGGACTCTCGTTCTGTTGCCCAGGATGGAGTGCAGTGGTGCAGTGGCATGATGTCGGCTCACTGCCACCTCTCCCTTGTGGCTTCAAACAGTTCTCCTGCCTCAGCCTCCTAGGTAGCCGGGATTATAGCCGCCTGCCACCACTCCCGACTAATTTTATTTTGTGTGTGTGTGTGTTTTTTTTTTTTTTTAGTAGAGATGGAGGAGTTTCACCATGTTGGTCAGGCTGGTATCGACCTCCTGACCTCAAGTGATGTGTCTGCCTCGGCTTCCCAAGGTGCTGGGATTACAGGTGTGAGCCACTGCGCTCGGCCTACTTTTTTCTTTTTGAAAAGGAGTTTCGCTCTTGTCCAGGCTGGAGTTCAGTGGCGCGATCTCAGCTCGCTGCAACCTCCACCTCCCAAATTCAAGTGATTCTCCTGCCTCAGTCTCCTCAGGAGCTGGGATTACAGGCGCCCGCCGCCATGCCCGGCTAATTTTTGTATTTTTAGTAGAGACGGGGTTTCACCATATTGGCCAGGCTGGTCTCGAACTCCTGACCTCAAGTGATCTGCCTGCCTTAGCCTCCCAAAGTGCTGGGATTACAGACGTGATCCACCAGGATCACCAGGATCACCAGGATCACGCCAGGCCGCGCTTGGCCTGCTTTCATTTTAAAAGTCAAATTTGTCATCCGCCTCAGTGCTTGTAATCTTTTCTGAGTAAGATACTGAAATTTGCGGTTTCATTTTGCTTGCGCTTGTTCACTGGACCAGTAGTCACTGTTACATGTAAAAGTATCTACTTCCTCTGAAAGTTTTTTATTCCTTTATTTCCTGCCTGGGCTTGTCCTCCACCCTACATATATACATAGTAGATTTAGTGTTTGTTACCCTAACCTTAGGTTTAGGGATTGACTGGGTTTTCTGACTTTTTATTTGGCCAGTGAGGACGATACAGAAAATGAAGCATTGGTCATTATCACATTTTAACACTGAAAAAGTAAGGACAACCCCGGAATAAAAGATGATCTTTTAAGTTGAATAATTTGTGTTTCATTTAAAAATGAATATATAATCCCTTCTCTTAACCCCCTTTTTGTCTCAGACCACTGAAAGTTTGTCCTGTTAGCAGCAGTCTGAGAAGTGGTGCTTGTCCACCTGATCCTGAGACATTTCTCTCAACATGGGTAGATCATTGGAATGGCAGTGTGTACAGTGTGTGTACCAGAACTTGAGAAACGTGAAGTCAGCGTGGTGGGATGGTCAGCAGTGGAAGAGCTGGGAGAGGGGAGGGAGATCATTTGACGGAGAGGACTTGGGGGCTGCTTCTAGTAGCATCAATTCTCTATTACTAGAATAATGGTGAGTTTGGGAAGGATGTCAGTGTAACAACAAATCTCAGTGTAAATGCTTTCTTAGAAACCTGTGAAGTGTTTAGGAAAATGTTTATCATTCTACAAATGTTATGTAAACATTTAAAAATAATTCCTGTGCAGTGATTTAGTAACATTAAACATACAAATTGAGGGATAAAAAGAGGGTCAGAGGTTATTATCAGAGGTTTAAGATTGTCCTAAATTCTCTCTTATTCTTTTGGAATGTTCGGATAGAGTTGAAACCCTTGCTGCATGCCCACTTGCTGGCTTTTTTATTTCTTACCCTGATGCTGTGTTGTGGGCTGCATGGCCTTACCAGCTCTGCCGTGCTTACTGGGCCTCACAGCTGAATGGCCAAGTCATTACTTACGGTTAACCCAGGGAAGCATTTGTTGCACATCCAAATGATGGAAGACTTCTAATTGGTATTTTCAGCTATTAGTAATTTTAATATTTTTACAAATTCTATATGATTATGATATATGTTATAATGCTGGTCAGCTAGTTAGTCTCACAGTGCATCACTTTTCTCATCTTTAAAATGGGGAAAATAATAGTAACTTTGAGAATTAGAGAGAGAGAGAGAGAGAGAGAGAGAGAGAGAGTGTGTGTGTGTGTGTGTGTGTGTGTGTGTTTAAAGCCCTTAATGCTATCATGTCAGTGATAGTTACTGTGAATAATCTACAGTATGGTAGATCGTATCTGTACAATCAAGACTGACTATATCTTTGGAGATTATACAGTTTATTTGGGATAAGACTGTATGGGCCAAGAAAGCAGAGTTTGTACATTTTGGATGGAAATACAAAATTGGTATAGTAATCCTCTTATCCCTTTGGAGAATTAAATGCAAATAAATATAGTTTGACAGCGCAGATCTTTCAAAACAAGGAAGTAGGGCTGTAGAAAACAACATGTCTTTGGTGGTGGTGTGAAAGGACTGGTTAAAATCTTTCAAGGGTAGTGTTGCGAAGCCTAGTACAGGATCACCTTTTTTTCCGAATATCCATTAGTTTGGATGAAAAACATCTACAGATAATGTCATTCAGTCATTGTCCAGTGCTGCATGTGGTTTCTGTGGCTAACTCCATGAAAATATTTAGTAATTGCAGATTTACTGTTTTCTTAACTCAGTTGTCTAGAAAAGATGTTAACTGGGGTTTTTTTTTTTTTTGGAACAAAATAGTCTTAAAAGTTTTGAAATAGGCATTACAGATAATTACATGTTATCATAGTTTTTTGTTAAGACAAGAGTGTTTACCTTTACTTTTTTGCTAGTCATGAAGGCTACATGAAGAAGAGTGATTGACTTTTTAAGATGGATTGAATGTAATTTTATGATACTTTATGGAAGACTAATTGTTTAGTATGTATGTCTAAAGAAAATTCTGCTGTGAATGCATGTATTAGATCCAGTAATCACAGTATGTTAGGTTAGCCTGCCATTAGAAAAAAGAGCGCCCTCTCCCCTATTATAGAAAGTAATGTCTATTGTGGAAATTTTATAAAAACAAATGATGAAAAATATTATCTGCACTGTTGGGAATTTCTTTTCTTTCTTTCTTTCTTTTTTTTTTTTTGAGACGAAGTCTCACTCTGTCGCCCAGGCTGGAGTGCAATGGCCGGATCTCAGCTCACTGCAAGCTCTGCCTCCCGGGTTTACGCCATTCTCCTGCCTCAGCCTCCCGAGTAGCCGGGACTACAGGCGCCCGCCACCTCGCCCGGCTAGTTTTTTTTTTGTATTTTTTAGTGGAGACGGCGTTTCACCGTGTTAGCCAGGATGGTCTCGATCTCCTGACCTCGTGATCCGCCCGTCTCGGCCTCCCAAAGTGCTGGGATTACAGCCTTGAGCCACGGCGCCCGACCAGGAATTTCTTAAGGTTCTCTTTAGGCCTCTCTTGCCTTGAGAGATACTGCAAAATGAAAGTCAGTTTTGTATCACAAGTATTAGTTTAGAAAGCTGAGTAACACACGTTGGTTAAGCAGGAGTGTTTTATCTTCTGATGTTACTAAACTTTTTGTCCCTAAGTAAGATAAGAAGGTTGAACCAAAAGTACTTAGATTCCCACTTCTAATTGGTGAGTCTTCAGAATAACTAGACCAGTGAGAAGTAAGCCCCCACTTCTGACATAAGCACCATGGGGAAGATACAGCAGAGATAAACAGCCCCCACCTGATGGGAATTGGAATGAGCACGTATCTTAGGAACTGGCTGCAGAGGTATGCATTCAGTTTGCTGATAAGTGGGGATCAGAATCAACCCCTTTAGAGTTTCCCACAACTGGTGGGAAGTGTTTTTTTTTTTTTTTTGAGACAGAGTCTTGCTTTGTCGTCCAGGCTGGAGTGCAGTGGCACGATCGCGGCTCACTGCAAGCTCCGCTTCCCGGGTTCATGCCATTCTCCTGCCTCTGCTTCCCAAGTAGCTGGGGCTACAGGCGCCCGCCACCGCGCCTGGCTATTTTTTTTGTATTTTTAGTAGAGATGGGGTCTCACCGTGTTAGCCAGGATGGTCTCGATCTCCTGACCTTGTGATCCACCCGCCTTGGCCTCCCAAAGTGCAGTGTTTGTTTTTTAAATTGAGACGGAGTCTCTGTCACCCAGGCTGGAGTGCAGTGGCACGATCTCTACTCACTGCAACTTCTGCCTCCTGGGTTCAAGTGATTCTCCTGCCTCAGCCTCCAGAGTAGCTGGGACTACAGGTGCGCGCCACCAAGCCTGGCTAATTTTTTTGTATTTTTAGTAGAGACAGGGTTTCGCCATGTTGGCCAGGCTGGTCTCAAACTCTGAATCAGATGATCCGCCCGCCTCGGCTTCCTGGAGTGCTGGGATTACAGGCATGAGCCACCGCGCCAGGCCTCTGGGAAGTGTTTTGACTTTATATTGAGACTTTGGAGGTGTCCAGCAGCTACCTGGCAGAAGTTCTAGAGGAGTTCTTAACATGACATCTCTTGCCATCCTGGGATGGGATAGTGGTTTGATTGCCTTGGCTCCCTGGTGGAGCTTGGGGAACAAGGTTGGAGACGTGGAGTTGATAGGAGATGGAAAGGTGGTGCCACTATTTCCATCTTTGTCTGCTGCATATTCATTAAACTAGGCTCCTTTTACTTCCATGAGGAACAAGAGTCTTATGGTAAGAGTGTTCATTTTTAGAAATAGATGGGGTGACTTAAGTAGATTAGGGTCAAGTTGCCTCCTCACCCACCTTCATTTCTCTAAGGTTGGGGTTAATTTAAATCTCTTTATCCTATGGTATGTGTGTGTGCAAGTTTGTGTGTACCTATAGATCTACTTTTTAAATTGTAATTTTACTAAATTTTATTTTTTAGAGGAAAGGTCGCACCCTGTTACCCAGGCTGGAGTGCAGTGGTATGATTATGAGAGAGAGGACTAGCTGGATTTCCTAGACCTTGAAAGAATTCCTAAGCCTAGCTGGGGAAGATGACCACACCTGCCTTTAAACATGGGGCTTGTAACTCAGCTCACAGCCAACCAATCGGGTAGTAAAGAGGGCTCACTAAAATACAAATTAGGCCACAGCAGGAGGTAAAGGAATAGTAAAATTATATATCGCCTGAGAACACAGGGGGAGGGACAATGATTGGGATATAAACCCAGGCATATAAACCCCTTTGGGTCCCCTACCTTGTATGGGAGCTGTTTTCACTCTGTTAAATCTTGCCACTGCACGGTCTTCTGGTCTGTGTTTGTTACTGCTTGAGCTGAGCTTTCGCTCGCCGTCCACCACTGCTGTTTGCCGCCATGGCAGACCCACCTCTGACTTCCACGCCTCTGGATCCGACAGGGTGCCCAGCTGTGCTCCTGATCCAGCATGGCGCCCATTGCTGCTCCTGATCGAGCTAAAGACTCACCATTGTTCCTGCATGTCTAAATGCCCAAGTTCGACCTAACTGAGCTGAACACTAGTTGCTGGGTTCCACGGTTCTCTTCTGTGACGCATGGCTTCTAATAGAGCTAAAACACTCACCACATGGCCCGGGGTTCCATTCCTGGGAATTCGTGGGGCCAGGGAACCCCAGGTCAGAGAACAAAAGGCTTGCTGTCATCTTGGGAGTGGCCGCCACCATCTTGGGAACTCTGAGAACAAAGACCCACCGGTAACAATTACACCTCATTGCAGCCTTATATACTGTTTTAAATAAATTTGCAGTTGTTTTTCACCTAATATTTTATGATATTACTCATGTCATTAGTTTTCCACTTAACTTTTAGTGGCCCCATACTATTTCATTGTGTGAGTGTACCATAAGTAGTCCTCCATTCTTAGACACCTAGATTTCTTTCATTCTTTATTACAAATAGTGCTGCATTGAACATTATTATAGCTAATATCCATCTGTGCCTATGCATTATTTATTTAGGAGAAATTGTGGGTGGAATTGCTGGGTCAAAACATCTGCTAATCTTTATTTTTCATTTTTATTTCTTAAGACAAGTTCTTGCTCTGTTGCCCAGGCTGGAATGCAGTGGCACGATCACGGCTCACTGCATCCTTGAGCTCCTGGGCTCAAGTGATCCTCCCACCTCAGCCTCCTGAGTAGCTGGGACCACAGGCATATGCCACCATACCCAGCTAATTAAATTTTTTTTTTTTTTGTCGTAGAGACCATGTCTCCCTGTGTTGCCCAGGCTGGTCTCAAACATTGGGGCTCAAGCTATGCTCCCACATCGGCCTCCCAAAGTGTTTGGATTATATTTGTGAGCCACCATGCCTGGGGTGCCCATCTTTAACAGTTTTGTTATACATGGCCAAATTGCCCACCAAAAAGATTATGCCAGTTTACCCTTTATAACAAAGCCATTAGAGAGACCTTTTACTTGCCATTATTGGGATTATCATTTGGTTAAACAGCTTTATACTTTCTTCTCTTCCCTTACAAGTTTTAACATTTTATGTAGCTAAGTCTTGTTCTTCCTTTAGGTATCTTGTGTAGATGGGCTTTTCCTACCTTATGTTTACATAGTGATTAATTTTATTTTTCAACTATTTTCATACTTTCATTTTCTATTTTTGGTTTTGCAGTTATTCCAGAACATGTTTAGTTGTATAGTATGAGGTAGAGGGTCCAAAAAATTTTAAGCTTTTGATTAACCAATTTCCTCAATACTGTTTAATGAATGATCTCTTTTTCTGTGGATGTCAGAAACTTTACTATTGGGTCTTCTATTGTCTCACAGTATTTTATCTTTTATTTTTATAAATGGGATTTGTCTCTCTCCCCCTCCCCCCTCCACATATATATGTAGGTATATAAAACATTTATAAAGGTTTATATATAGTCTATTAAAAAATACATTGTATGAATGTACCATAAGTAGTCCTTCATCTTTAGATACTTAGATTGCTTTCAATCTTTATGACAAATAGCGTTACAGTGGACATTATTATAGCTAATATCCCGTCGTGCCTATGCATTAATATTTGCGAGAAATTGTGAATACAATTGCTGGGTCAAAAGATCTGCCCATCTTTACTTTTCATTTTTTTTGAGGCAGGGTCTTGCATGTTGCCCCGCCTGGAACGCATTTTCTCTCTTTAATGCTGTGTGTATTTTCTTAATCTCACTATTTCTGGTAAATAGAAGACTTTTTAACTTCTTTTGTATATTTATTGTGTAACCAGTCACTTTTTGAATCTCTTATTTATTATAATGACTTTTCAGTTAATTCTCTTAGATTTTCCAGGTACATAGTCATACCATCTGGAGCCAGACATTTTTTTGTAAGGGTTTTTTCATGATTAATTTTGACTGACGGAAATGGTGCTAGAATGATTTTTCTTAATTTTATTGACTTGAAATATAATGTTTTGATATGGTACCTGTGTATTTTATCTACTCAGCTCTCAAAAGGGTTTTAAAATGTCTAGAAAATCACTCTACCAAATGATCTCTAAGGACACTTCTAGCTCAGAAATTTTGTGATTCTACTTTTATGTCAAAAGATAAAAGATTCCTGGTAACATACATAGCTCTCTTCCTTTATAATTATTGTTGTCTGGCTTCACCCCCCCAAGTGATTACCCTGCACTTTTATTTCCTTAGAACTTAAAGATTTTTTTCTGTGTGGTTTAGCGTAAATTAAAAGAGAAAACTGACAGACTCATCCCTACTCAGACTATGAGCTCAGACTGTGCAAAATCATGTCTCGTGATTTTCTTCTGGTAAGATCCTTATGGTGAGTTGTCTCATCAAGCTGTGTTCCTGCCATGGACTACTTAAAGTTCCCCAAGCCACATTTAGTAGTTGTCAGAACTGAGGTTAACAGAAGTCATTGGGAAGTGATACATAGACCCGGATGCAGTGAAGGTAGGACAGAACGGGAGAGGTAGGAATGGGGAAGCACCTAGTATGAACTCTTCTTTCTCTGGCCCCCTTTCTGCTTCATGGTAATCTCTCTGGACTCCTTTGACTCTGCCCTCTTACTGAACTTTCTGGCTTCCTGTTTATTTTCCAGGTATACCTTGTCTCCTTTCTTTCAGAAAATTGCTCCTTACCTCCTTTCTACTTTGATCAGGAGTACTACATGCCTTCCACCAGTATGGGAAGTGGCCCTGATCAGTTCCCCTAATGTCCCCATCTTGTCACAAAACTACTACAAAATTTCTTGACCAGTGGCAATCATGTATTCCACCTTGCAAAGCGTGTGGCAAAGTATTGGTTAAAGTTGGGTTTCCTTATAACATGAAACTACTGATATGGAAACATTAATGAATGTTAATGAAAGGAGAGACAGATACTTCATAAAGACAAATGGTCAGATAATTATATATATATTTTAAATTTTATTTATTTATTTATTTATTTTTTTGAGACAGAGTCTCACTCTGTCACCCAGATTGGAGTGCAGTGGTGCGATCGTACTGCAACCTCCCATTCTCCTGTCTCAGCCTCCTGAGTAACTGGGATTACAGGCGAATGCCACCAAGCCTGGCAAATTTTTGTATCTTTAATAGAGATGGGGTTTCGCCATCTCTTCTGGTCGCCATCTCTATTGGTCAGGCTGTTCTTGAACTCCTGATCTCAGGTGATCCACTTACCTTGGCCTCCCAAAGTGCCGAGATTACAGGCGTGAGCCACCGTGCCTGGCCCAAAGAGTCTTTGTTGTCTTTGACCTCGTACCTGATTTCCTCCCTGAACTTTCAGATCTGTGTATCTGATTGCCCACTGGATAACTCCACTTCTTAATGGCTCACAGGAAACTCAGTTTAGTATGTCCGCAACAGAATTTACCTTCTTCTCTTACAAAAAATCTTCACAAGTGTGTGTGTGTGTGTGTGTGTTTTTAAATTAAATTAAATTTTATTTTTTATCTCAGCACTGCCATCTCACTAGTTATTCAAGCCAGAAACCTGACAGACACATTTTACTCCATTCTCCACATCCTCATGTACAGGCATCAAACTCAAGCCTGTAGATTGAACCCATTGTGTCGTCATCCCTCCTATGTCTTCTCTAGTTCAGGTCCCCATCATCTCTCGCCTTTGTTTCCCTAAGGTCTTCTGGTGTCCCTGCAGCCAGGTAGGTAATGTTTTTAAACTCTCATGATTCTCTTATTCTGTGGCTTAAAACCCAATATTCTCCATTGCCTCTTTCCAGTTTCATGACTCCCCCCCGCCCCCTTTTTTTTAATGAGACAGAGTCTCGCTTTGTTGCCAGGTTGGAGTGCAGTGGTGCAATCTCAGCTCACTACAACCTCCGCCTCCCAGGTTCAAGCAATTCTCCTGCCTCAGACTCCTGAGTAGAGTAGCTGGGACTACAGGCGTGCGCCACCATGCCCAGCAAATTTTTGTATTTTTAGTACAGATGGGATTTCACCATGTTGGCGAGGATGGTCTCAATCTCTTGACCTCGTGATCCACCTGCCTCGGCCTCCCAAAGTGCTGGTATTACAGATGTGAGTCACTGCACCCAGCCTCATGACTCCCTCTTTTGCCTCCCTTACGTTGTGTGATTTTGTTTAAAAGTAAAAAGTACTGAAATTCTTTGATTTTGGAACTGTTCATGTTTTTGCTTGCCTTGGGCATGGAGTAGTTTTTCTGTCCCTTTATCTTACTTACTTTGTGAGGTCTTAGCTTAAATGCCACTATTCCAGGAAGCTTCTTTATACTACCAAGTCTGTGTCGTGCTCTGCCTGTTTGGCGAAATACTCTATACTATAATATTTATGTATTACTCATAATACATAAATATGAATTATGAATTATAATATTTATTATGAATTATGATTACTTTTTTACTCATTAGTCTGTGTCTTGCTTTTGACTGCTCTGTGAGTACCAGGGCCATGTATAACATCTTTACTTTCATACTTTTGGTGGTGTGCTTGTTAAAAATAGATGTCCCATACCAGGTACTGTTCTGTGTTAAAAATACAGCAGTAAATAAGAGGCTGTTCTGGTTGTTAACTGCTCTGTGACAAATGGCTTCAAAACTTTGCAGCTTAAAGCAACGGTAATATTTATTTACTCATGATTTTTTGATTTTTATAGGACTCTTTGGGGATAGTTTATCTTTGTTTCATATGGTGTCAGCTCAATGGGGGTTAGATTGTCTACTTCCAAATGGCTTACTTACGTAGCTGGCAGTTTATGCTGGCTGCTCTCCAGGAGCTCAGCTAGGGCTATTTACCAGAGGTACTAAATGAGGCCTTTTCCTGTGCCCTGGCCATGACTGGTAGGTTCTAAGACGGAGTGCCCTAAGAACACGCATTTGGGCCGGGCGCAGTGGCTCAAGCCTGTAATCCCAGGCACTTTGGGAGGCCGAGATGGGCGGATCACAAGGTCAGGAGATCGAGACCATCCTGGCTAACCCGGTGAAACCCCGTCTCTACTAAAAAACATAAAAAACTAGCCGGGCGAGGTGGCGGGCGCTTGTAGTCCCAGCTACTCGGGAGGCTGAGGCAGGAGAATGGCGTAAACCCGGGAGGCGGAGCTTGCAGTGAGCTGAGATTCGGCCACTGCACTCCAGCCTGGGTGACAGAGCAAGACCCCATCTCAAAAAAAAAAAAAAAAAAAAAAAAAAAAAAAAAACAAGCATTTCAAGAGACTAGGCTGGGAGCTGATAGAGCATTACTTCTGCTGTATTCTGTTGGCTAAGAAGACAAAGAGTCAGCCCAGATTGAAGAGGAAGAAAATTAAACTCCATCTGTTGATGGAGAAAATGACAAAGAATTTTCAGCTATACTTAATTTGCTACACAAACTTAAAATACAAAAAATGAAACTACAAAAATTGTGGAACGAATTAATTCCTGTCTATACTTTCATCTTCCCAAGAATCAAAGTACAACATGAAGTATAATTTTTTTTTTTTTTGAGATGGAGTTTCACTCTTGTTGTCTAGGCTGGAGTGCAATGGCGCATTCTTGGCTCACTGCAACTTCTGCCTCTTGGGTTCAAGCGATTCTCCTGCCTCAGCCTCCTGAGTAGCTGGGATTACAGGTGCCTGCCACCATGCCCGAGTAATTTTTTTGTATTTTTAGTAGAGATGGGGTTTCACCATGTTGTCCAGGCTGTACTCAAACTCCTGACCTCAGGTGATTTGCCTGCCTCGGCCTCCCAAAGTGCTGGGATTACAGGCGTGAGCCACCATGCCTGACCAACATTAAGTACAATTTTAAAAAGTGACCCTTGTTCTCACTTTTCTTGAACAATTTTACTTAATGTTCTTTATTTCTGTAATTATTCAGATTATTTCCTAAGTTTGTTTGTTTTTGAGACTGTCTTGCTCTGTCTCCCTGGCTGGAGTGCAGTGGTGTGATCTTGGTTCACTGCAACCTCTGCCTCACGGGTTCAAGTGATTTTCCTGCGTCAGCCTCCCAAAGAGCTGGGACTACAGGCACGTGCCATAATGCCTGGCTGATTTTTTGTATCTTTAGTAGAGATGGGGTTTCACCGTGTTAGCCAGGATGGTCTCGATGTCCTGACCTCGGGATCTGTCCGCCTTGGACTTCCAAAGTGCTGGGATTATAGGCGTGAGTCACCGCACCTGACCCAGTTTCCTAATTTTTACATTTTAATTGAGCATGTAACTTAATCAGTGTTGTGTTCTTTTTTTTTTTTTTTTTTTTCAAGTTTCATCTTTCACAAATCCTCATGCACTGATTACCCTAAGCGTATTTCTGGAGTTGAAATTAGTGTATCTGAGGGTATGTGTAATAGAAATTTTGGTACTTAACTGCAAAACTGCCTTATAGAAAGATAATTTATACCTCAGCTTTTAGTGCAGGAGAGAACTAATTTGTTTAGAACATTGCCACCAGAGGGTATTGTAAGTCATTGATTTTGGTTAGTCTGTTGGCAAAAATTGGTAGATTGCTTTTATTTTTCTTTCTTTATTGCCTGTTTGAGCTCTGTATTTTGGGGGGTGTTCACTTTTTTTCTTACTGATTTTCAGGTGCTCTTTGAGTATTGTATCTTTAACTCTTTGCCTATTGTATATTGGAAGTATTCCCAACATTGTTTTAAATTTGCTATGTATTTTAAAATTCTTATTAAGAACTGTTACATTTTATGTAGTCTCATATATTACTCCTCTTCTTTATGGTTTTGGTTTTGGGATAATGTTGAAAAGACTTTACCTATTCCAAAATTATAAAACTGTTAACACTTGATTGATACTACATTTTATGGTTTCATATTTTATGTATAAGTCTTTGACCTATTTGAAAATATTTTTTCTGTGTACAGAGAAAGGAACCAAATTTATTTTTTTTCAAATGGCTTGACAGCTTTTGCAGCATTATTTATTAAGTTACCTTTTTTCCACAGATTTAAAGCACCACCTTTATTAAATTCAGAATGCCCATATGTTCTTGGATCTGTCTCTGCAATCTTGAATTTATTCCATCGAGCCGTTTGTCTCTATATGTATCAGTAACAAGTTCCTGTAGCTCTTAGTACATTATAATATCTAAATAGGACTAGACTTCCCTCATTATTCTCTTTCTGAATTTTTCTTGGTTGCTCTCACATGTTTACTTTCATGATTTTGATAGTTTTCAGTTGATTCTCTTTTGTTTTCTAGGTAGAAAATACCTACAAATATTGGTGAATGTTCCCTGTTCCTTTCTAATATTTATGCCTTTTTATTTTGTTGGCTTCTCGAATTCCTTTGGCTACCACTTTCAGAATAATTTTAATTAATAGTGATGGCAGCCAGGTTCCTTGTTTGATGCCTGATGTTAATAGTAATGTTTCAAATATTGCTCCGTTAAGCATTGTGCAGACTTTGGTTAGGGTGTGTGGGTATGCGTTTGTGTGCTCTTTAAAATCACATATAACATAATTTTCTGTAAGGTATGGATGTTGACTTTTATCAAATACCTTTTTTGGTTTCTCTTGACATAGTTATATTTTCCAACCTTTGTCCTTCCAATATGGTGAATTATATTAACTGATTTTTCTAGTATCAAAATATTCTTATGTTCTTGTAGTGAACATTTATCATATATTACTTTCTAATATAGTGTGGATTTCTACTTGTTAATACTCCTTTGGATGTTTGTAGCCATAGTCATTCATAAGTGAAATAGGCATGCAGTTCTATTTATGTGTTCTCTTTGTGAGGTTTAACATCACTATTATACTGGTTTCATCAAAATAATATCCTTTCTCTGTGCTCTGGAACAATTTAAATAGCATGTGATTGAAATAACTCACCTATTTGTGTAGGCCTGGTGCTTTTTGTGGAGTAGTCCTTTTTTATTCTCTTAGCTTCCTTGGTTATTTATGTGTTAGATTTCTCTCATTCCTTGGATCAATTTTGGTTATTCATATTTTTTCTCAAAAAAATCATTTATTTCATGTAGATTTGTGGACGATTACAGTTTAATAAATGTTCAGGTTATTTCTCCCTTTTTGGTGATTTCAGCTTTTGTTACTGTTGTTTATGACTCTGTTTCTTGGCAGAAACAAGGTTGAACTCAGTTCTCCTTTATTTGTCATCCGTTCACCACTCTGGCTAAGCTTCCAGTTGTTTCAAATACTTAATTTTTGTACTTTTTTTTTTTTGAGACAGTGTCTCACTCTGTCACCCAGGCTAGAGTGCAGTGGCGCGATCTTGGTTCACTGCAACCTCCGCCTCCTAGGTTCAAGTGATTCTCCTGTTTCAGCCTCCTAAGTAGCTGGTATTACAGGCATGTGCCACCGTGCCCGGCTAATTTTTGTATTTTTAGTAGAGATGGGGTTTCACCATCTTGGCCAGGCTGGTCTCGAACTCCTGACCTTGTGATCCACCTGCCTTGGCCTCCCAAAGTGCTGGGCTTACAGCTGTGAGCCCCCGTGCCCAGCCAATTTTTGTACATTTTAAGTATTGCTAGTGGGGGAGGGGGAATCGGTAGACCACTATATTCCACAGCCTTTATACATATTTCTATTTGAAGACTTAATTTCAGAATCTTATTATCTATTAGTAGCCGTGTAATATGATTGATCTGTTAGATTTGGTAAAATTCTATTCTAGACAGTATTGGTGGAATCAAGTTGAGTAAATAGGTTATTCTTTGCTGTGTCAGTGTTATGTAGTTCCACAAAATGAAACTTTTAGTGATTAAAATGTAAAAATATGAAACCTTTTGAAATAGAAAACAAGGTAATATGGTCAACTTGTTTACATGGACAAAGTAATTTTCTGAAAACAACTAGAAGAGAAGAATAAAATGTATTTAAAAGGTTTATTCTTTCAGAGCTAACATGCATAGCAGCAAAATAAATCATGAACAGAGTAAACAGACAACCTACAGAATGGGTGGAAATATTTGTAAACTATCCATCCAACAAAGGTATAATACCCAGAATCTATAAGGAACTTAAGCAATTGAACAAGCAAAAATCAAACAACCTCATTAAAAATTGAGCAAAGAACATGAACAGGCACTTTTCAAAATAAGACATGCATATGCAGCCATAAGCATATGAATAAATGCTCAATATCATTAATCATTAGGGAAATGCAAATCACACCCATAACGGGATATCATCTCACACCAGTCAGCAATGACTATTACTAAAAAGTCAGAAAATAACAAGCTGATGAGGTTTCAGAGAATAAGGAATGCTTAAAAACTGGTGGTGGGAGTGTAAATTAGTTTAGCCATTGTGGAAAAGTAGTGTGATGATTTCTCCACTTAAAATAGAGGTATCATTTGACCCAGCAACCCCATTATTGGATATATGCCCAAAGAAATATAAATTTTTCCATCATAAAGACACATGCATATGTATGTTCATTGCAGCACTATTCACGACCGCAAAGACATGGAATCAAATGCCCATCAGCGATAGACTGGATAAAGAAAATGTACATACACACCGTGGAATACCATGCAGCCATAAAAAAGAATGAGATTATGTCTATTGTAACAACATGGGTGAAGCTGGAAGCCATTGTCCCAAGTGAACTAATGCAGGAACAGAAAACCAGATACTGCATGTTCTCACTTGTAAGTGGGAGTTACACATTGTGTATACATGGACACAAAGAAGGGAACAGCAGACACTAGGGGCGACTTGAGGGTTGAGGATGGGAGGAGGAGGGAGATGATTATAAAAGTACCTATTGGGTACTGTGTTTATTACCTAGGTGATGAAATAATCTGCATACCAAACCCCTGTGACACGCAGTTTACGTATATGACAGACGTGCCCATGTACCCCTGAACCTAAAATTAAAAAACAAATTACCAGGACTGAATCTATATGAAAGCAGGAATTCAGGGCGAGAAGCAGAATATTAAAGACTACTTTTCTTCTGAGGACATTTGCCACATTCTGAGGAGCTTTTATTTTGCTTTTGAAGGCCTCACAAGGCACAGGATATAGAAATTGAAGCCCAGGTTGGCCCAAGTTGGGGAGTCTAATAAGAAATTCCTTCCCTATAAAACTGAGGCTCCAAAGAGCCATGCCTGTAGAGTATGGGTGAACCAAAATTTAAACCCCTCCTGTGCTCTTGCCCACAGGAGGCTGCAAGAAAAGTTGCCTTGGACCTAGAAAAAAAATACTTCTTCATTCCTAAGTCGTTATAACAACTGGCCTTCTCTCTCTTGGATTTGCAGTTCAAATTTTACTTTGCCTGGTACCAAAAAACCCCTCAAGCTGTGACTTAAAGGGGTTTTAGATGCCTCACAGAAAGAAATGAAAATCCTCTCAGAATACATTTTAATTTTAGGCTCCAGGGAATTTTCCATAGAATTAGTTCACAGTAAATTATAACCAAGCATACAAGGAAACATGATACGATGAGTAAGAGGCAGCAAAAACAACAGACAGAAATAGACCCTTAAAAAGTTTGGATATTGGAAATATTAGATACAGATTATAAAACAACTGTATTTATTGGTGGAAAAATATCTGCTGGGAACAGGAAACTTAACACATTTGAAAAAGACCTGAACAGTGAAACCTCTACAAGTGAAAAATGCAGTAATAACTATAATGAAAAAGCTGGGTGTAGTTAACAGCAGATTGGATACAACTAAAGAAAGAGATACTCAGTTACCTGGATATATGAGTGAAGAAATTATCCAGAATGTATCACAGAGAAGGAAATGGGCAAAAAGAAAGAGGGTAAGATATATATAAACACACACATGCACATATTACATAAAATGAGAAAGTGTGACACTTCTTTCATTAGTTTTCCAAGAGCAGAAGGGAAAAATAATGGGAAAGGAGTAGACAAGATTCGATGAGGTAGTAGTTGAGAATGTTTCAGAGCTGATAAAAAGCACCACGACAAATTTGAGAAGCTGAGAGAACTGCAAGCAGAATAGCTTAAAGAAAATATGCATCTAGAGACATCATAGTAAAATGAAGAACATCAACAACAAAGAAAATATCTTAAAAGTTGCCAGAGAATAAAAGATTACCTTCAAAGGAGCTGAGGCAGTTACAATGATAGCTGACTATACAGGGGCAAAAATGGAAGCCAGGAAATGGTGGAGTGGTATCTCAACGTGCTGGACAAAAATTTGCCAATCTGGACTGGGTGTGGGGGCTCACGCCTGTTAACCCCAGCACTTTGGGAGACTGAGGTGGGAGGATTGCTTGGGCCCAGGAGTTTGAGACCAACCTGGACAACATAGTCAGACCCCATCTCTGCAAATACTTGAAAAAAACTAGACGAGCGTGGTGGCATGTGCTGGTGGTTGGTCCCCGCTAAGACCATAGGCACAGCCACTTGGGAAACTGAGGCTGGAGGATTGCTTGAGCCCAGTGAGGCTGCAGTGAGTTGTGATTGTGCTGCTGCAGTCCAGCCTGGATAACACAGAGTGAGAGAGAATTCATCTCAAAAAAAAAAAAAAAAAAAAAAACTGCCCAATCTGATTTCCTATACCTGGATTGAAAATATATTTCAGCCAATAAGGGTAAAATAGTGAAATAGACATTTTCAAGATAGAATTGGAAATACTCTCTGATTTAAAGAGAAATATATAGATAGAAATAACTTCTATCTATTTTCTAGGTATTTATTATTTTATATTATCTGTATATATATCTATCTAGTATCTATATTTATATATATCTATATATAGTATCTCTATATATATCTAGTATCTATATTTATATAGATAGAAATATTTCTATCTATTTTTCTAGTATTATAATGAAGTATTCTAATGTAGTTGACCCTTGAACAATATAGGAGTTAAGGGTGCCCACTCCCTGTGCAGTTGAAAATCCACTTATAACTTTTGACTCCCTCAAACTTAACTACTAATAGCTTACTGTTTACTACGAGCCCTGCTGATAATATAAACAGTTGGTTAACACATAGACTCATATCTACATGTATTTTATGCATTAATTTTGATATTTGTAGGCTGTGTGGTTCATCTGAATTTTTTCAAATTGTTGTGAATCTCCAAAATTTTTTTTAAATATATGTTTTGAAAAAATCCACATGAGTGTACCGGCACAGTTCAAACTCATGTTGTTCAAGGGCAAGCTGTATAAGCAATTCTGAACTTCACATAATTATTTTATTCTTAGAAAATTATTGTTTATACTTAGTAAACACAGATACTGTTTGGCAGTACTTTTACCAATATATTACTCCAACTTTTAGATCTTTACTCTGTTCAGAATCATCAGTATTTTTGTAGGAAATCTTTTGTGGTGTGATTAATGGATGTTTTGAAGTCTTGCTATATTAATAATGTATTTTTTTATTTTTACTTTTTTGGTTATTTTTTATTTTTTTAATTTTCATGGGTATGTAGTAGGTGTATATATTTATGGGGTACATGAGATGTTTTGGTTCAAGCATGCAGTGTGAAGTAATCACACATAGAGAATGGATATCCATCTCCTGAAGCATGTATTCTTTGTGTTACAAATAATCAAATGACACTTTTAGTTACTTTAGAATGTACCATTGTTATTATTGTCTAGTCACCCTAGGCAATAATATGGTTAATAATAGTTGCGCTATCAAATAGTAGGTCTTACTCTTTCTTTAGAACTATTTTTTGTACTCAATGACCAGTTTCACCCCAATAATGTAATTCTTAATATTCATATTTGAAATGGTAAAATGCAAACCACATTTGGAGAAAACTGTGTTCTGCTATTTGCAAAAATTAGTCCTGGAAATTACTTTACTCTCACTGCCCCAGTCCCAAATACATTTCTGGGGAAAAGATAGTGGGAGTTGTGTTTTCATCCATGAACAAGGTTTGTATAAGGGACAGCCTAGGATACTGGGAATAGCAAACAGACCTTAAAGTTAAATGGATCTGGATTGGAATCTGGCTCCACCACTTAGTAATGCAGTCTTGATCAAGTGACAACCCTTCTGAGACTTTAGTTTTCTCATTTGTAAAATAGGAATAACGACTACCTTGCAGGTGTATTGTGGGCGTATTGCAGTTATGTTTGTAAAAAGCACTGAGGACAGTGTATGACTCCTAGTGGGTTCCCAATATGTGGCAACTTAAAAATTGTTACTAGAGGTTGAGCTTCTGAAAAATTGAAATCTGAAATGATCCAAAATCCAAAACTTTTTGAGTACAGATATGACACCAGAGGTGGAAAATATCAAACCTGACCTGTGATGAATCACAGTGAGAACTTTGTTTTGTACACAAAATATTGTGTAAAATTACCTTAAGGCTGTGTATCTAAGGTGTAAATAAACATAAATGAATTTTATCTTTATACTTGGGTCCCATCTCCAGGGTATCTCATTATGTATATGCAAATATTCAAAAATTTGAAAAAAAAAAATCTGAAACACTTCCAGTCCCAAGCATTTTGTATAAGGCATACTTGTGCTGAGTAAAATAGAGGCGTTAATTAAATCTGGCAAGGAAGTTGAAATAGTACAAGTAATATAAAAGAATTGATGATACTTTTAATATTGAAGAGTTAAGGACATTGATAGTAATGATACATTTTTTTTTGAAGACAAGAAAATGTCGGAATAAGGCTTTACCTGTTGATTTGATGGTTAGTTTTCCATAATGTTGGTAGTGTGTATTGCTCCCAGGTCAGGCAACTTTACATTATTATTATTATTAGTTAATTGATTAATTTTTTTGAGACACAATCTTGCTGTGTCGCCCAGGCTGGAGTGCAATGGCGTGATCTCGGCTTACTGCAACCGCTGCCTCCTGGTTTCAAGCAATTCTTGTACCTCAGCCTCCCCAGTAGCTGGGATTACAGGCATGTGCCACTACCGCCCAGCTAATTTTTGTATTTTTAGTAGAGATGGGGTCTTGCCATGTTGCTCAGGCTGGTCTCGAATTCCCGAGCTCAGGGAATCTGCCCACTTCGGCTTCCCAAAGTGCTAGGATTACAGGCATGAGCCACCGTGCCCAGCCACATTATTGTTATTATTATCCCAGGCTAGAGTGTAATGGCACAATCTCAGCTCACTGCAACTTTCACCAGCTGGGCTCACAGCTTCACATTCTTCATGACACTTATGAGAGAGGCAGTGGTATGAAGGCAAGATGAAATCAGTGACTTTATGTAACAAGTTAAAAAGATTGCCGATTGCCAGCCACACACACACACACACGTGCACACACACAAACACACACACACGCTCTCACACACTCTTTTCTGTCTCTTGATGTTGAAGTTCGTGTTGACAGTTAACTTATGGTAAACCTGAATTTTTTTTTATCAATTCAGTTAATAAAAAGGTTATAAACTATGTACTAGACACATTACACTTTTGTTTTCCAAAGGTAAATTTATTGACCCTCAATAATTTAGGATAACAGCCATCAGAGAACTCTAATTACTGTTTAAATTAAGAATACTTATTTCTATAAAATATTTGATAGACCTAGATTTTTCTTTTTATAGTTTATAGTTGAGACATGAATATAATTTTTTTTGGTTTGTTTTTGAAACAGTCTCGGCTGGGTGCGGTTTCTCATGCCTATAGTCCCAGCACTTTGGGAAGCTGAGGCAGGTGGATCACTTGAGGTCAGGAGTTCAAGACCAGCCTGGTCAACATAGCAAAACCCCGTCTCTACTAAAAAATACAAAAATTACTCAGGCATTGTAGTGCACGCCTGTAATCCCAGCTATTTGGGAGACTGAGGCAGGAGAATCGCTTGAACCCGAGAGGTGGAGGTTACAGTGAACCAAGATTGTGCTACTGCACTCTAGCCTGGGTAACAGAGCGAGACTCCATCTCAAAAAAAGCAAAAAAAAAAAAAAAAAAAAACAAAAACAAAAAACACCCCACAAAAACACCNCCAAAATTACTCAGGCATTGTAGTGCACGCCTGTAATCCCAGCTATTTGGGAGACTGAGGCAGGAGAATCGCTTGAACCCGAGAGGTGGAGGTTACAGTGAACCAAGATTGTGCTACTGCACTCTAGCCTGGGTAACAGAGCGAGACTCCATCTCAAAAAAAGCAAAAAAAAAAAAAAAAAAAAACAAAACCAAAAAAACCCCACAAAAAAACCAAAAAAGAAATAAAAGAAAGCCTCACTCTGTTGCCTAGGCTAGAGGGTAGTGGCGCTATCACTGCTAAATACAGCCTTGATTTCCAGGCTCAGGAGATCCTCCCCACTCAACTGATCCTCTCAAATAGCTGGGACCACAGGTATGTGCCATCATGCCCAGTTACCTAAAAAAATTTTTTTTAGAGACAGGATCTCCCTATGTTGCCCAAGCCGGTCTCAAACTCCTGGGCTCAAGCAGTCCTCCTGTCTTGCCTTCCCAAAGTGCTGGAATTATAGGTGTGATCCACCACGCCCAACCTACAATGTTTTATGATGTAGAATTACTTGTACACCTTGCAAATTATTTTCTAATTTTTTTATTCTTTACTCAACATTTAGCCATTTTTTTCTCTCATTGAATAATGATGACTAAGTAGAATGTATTAGCTGATTGCATTTTTAAACCATATTTTTTATTATAATGAAATTTAAGAATATCATAGAGACAATGCAGAGGTTTTTATCTTTGAAACTTGATATAATTTAAAAAATGTTGGCTACACAAATGTGTTACATTTGTAGCTTTTCAGTTTTTTTTCAGGTTACAGAGACATTGAAAACAAAGCAGCCATTTCTTGATTTATCTTTTAAGAAGTTGTAGCATCTTCAATCAAATACTTGAAAGTGGTTTGGGTAAAAAGAGTGACACGGCTTTATCTAAATACACACATACACAAATACTTCCTATTAAACATCTTAAGTGTTTTAATTTTCTTGATTTACTTTAGACACTCATGATGCACAACTTGAGCAGAGCAAATTTTTGTGTAGTTAGATCATGTGATATTAGTATTCATGCAGTGCTGGTTTTGATCTTGGAGGTAATCCCTTATAATCACAAACTTTAAAGAATGTTAGGATTATACTTTCTAAGTTGATATATTTTGCATTAGTAAAAATACATAGGATTAGAAAAGACACTGTATAAAACACATGTAGATTATTTTCTTGTTTACATGTGGCTTTATATTTCATATTTTGAGCTTTGGTTGTTTATATAACACAGACTGGTAATTTCTTATTAACTGGCGAATGTACTATGTGAAAAATTATAGGTTAAGTTTGAGTGAGCCTCTGTTTTATGTCCTCTAATTTTATCTTTTGAAAATGATATTTTTTGATTTTATTATGTCAAACTTAAACTTTTGTGCATCAAAGGTAGTCCTCATAGGAATAGCAGTTACTACTATTGTTTGTTAAGTAGAGTTTATTCATGTGTCTCTTCAGTGCTGTAGTCTGACCTTTCTGCAGAACCAACGGGATTTTTGTGTATAGTGTAATCATGTCTTCACATTCTGTAATACTATTAAGAAAACTGAGGTTAAACAAAAGAAATCTAGGTTTTTAAGTTTATCTAATAGTGTATTTAAAAAAAATACTGAGAAAACCAAACACCGCATGTTCTCACTCATAGGTGGGAACTGAACAATGAGATCACTTGGACTCGGGAAGGGGAACATCACACACTGGGGCATATCATGGGGAGGGGGGAGTGGGGAGGGATTGCATCGGGGAGTTATACATGATATAAATGATGAATTGATGGGTGCTGACGAGTTGATGGGTGCAGCACACCAACATGGCACAAATATACATATGTAACAAACCTGCACGTTATGCACATGTACCCTAGAACTTAAAGTATAATAAAAAAAATACCGGACAAAATGGGCTTTTCTAGTCATGATTGCTTATGGGAAATAAATAATATGCTAACAGGTTTTACTGGGTGACTTTTGTGGTGCTCTGCTGAGAAACCTTTCATTTTTGAGATACCAAATAACATTCTAGGTTTGTAGTGGAAAAATATGTAATACTGCAGTCTCTCCTTTATGGTTTGTCAGTGTGTATGGTGACCAGTGTTATTAGTTGATGGTAAGCTTTCATTTGAAACATTGTAGTCTTTTTTGTCTTAAATAGCCATTATCCTTTATAAAAAAGTTTATATAAGAAACTATAAATTATTGCAGTATTGAGAGGATCAATGAAAACTTTAGTGGAAGCAAATCTTTTTTGTAATTTAGTTGATTTTATTTTTAAAATTTCAATATTCGATGATACCAAGGAATTATTGATATTGTTGAGATAATGACATTGGGATTATGTAAGAAGAACTTGCACTTTTTGTATGTTTTCAGTGTGTAGTAGTGAAATAGGTCTGGGACAGTTGAAGATAGCAAAATTTGATAATTTTTGAGTCTGGGTCATCTGTCTATAGGGTTTTATTATTCTATTTTTACTTATTTTGTATATGTTTATTAAATGGTATTATAAAAATCAATTAAAGATTACCATGGGCTGGAGGAGGAGCATTGGGGAATGATTGTTTAATTGGGGCAGAGTTTCTGTTTGGAATGATGAAAGTTCTGAAAATAGACAGATGGTACAGCATTGTGAATGTACTTCAATTAAAAATGGTTACAATGGTAAATTATTTTATTTTATTTTATTTTTTTGAGACGGGTGTCTCCCTCTGCCGTCCAGGCTGGAGTGCACTGTCGTGATCTCGGCTCACTGTAAGCTCCGCCTCCAGGGTTCACAGCATTCTTCTGCCTCAGCCTCCTGAGTAGCTGGGACTACAGGTGCCTGCCACCTTGCCCGGCTAATTTTTTGGTATTTTTAGTAGAGACGGAGTTTCACCATGTTAGCCAGGTTGGTCTGGATCTCCTGACCTCGTGATCCACCTGCCTCGGCCTCCCAAAGTGCTGGGATTGCAGGCGTGAGCCATCACGCCTGGCCACAATGGTAAATTTTATGTTATATATTTCACAATAATAACAAACCAATAAAAACAGGTCCATTCATAACAATAATCCCCAAGAACCATTTTCTTTTAGGAAAAACCTTTGGGAATATGCTAGTGGGTGGGAAGAGAAAGAAAAGGAGGGAGTAGGATAAATAGGGTGTTGGCTGTTGCTAAGCTAGTGGCCAGAGGAGTAGTCAGACCTTTGGGGCTAGCTCTCCAAATGTGTTGGAGGGCACCTTCACCTTCCCCCTTCGTATCTTGTCTTATTAACTTCCTACTTCAGTATGGAGAAGAGGAAGGAAAAACACTCCTGTCATTTCAGCACTCCCTTAGTAGGGTTGAATTCTAGAGCAGTATTCTAGTGTAGGTTAGTGGTTTGTGAGATACTTCATGCTATCAGGATTAAAAAAAAAAGTAGAAATGTGAAGTGCACTGTGCATAGCAAGTGTAAAGGTGGTTACTGTAAATTTTTTTTTCAGTTACATGTGTATGTGTATGGGTTTGTGATATAAAATATATTCCTTAGAGTGGGGCATGTTTTGAAAAGGAGTAGTATGGAGGATATTGGTGGCCACCTAGTCACTAGAAAACATATATCAAAATTTGTACAAAGAGGCTTAGATTATAAATAACTCAGCGTTTCACCCTATTTTTAGACACTAATCAGACAACCAGGAGGAGCAATAGGCCAGGAACATGTGTAACAAGATTGTTCTATCAGCATATGATGAATAAGCCATGTACAAAGTTAGAGGAGTACATGGGATGGTGGCTTGAAGATGCTTATCTCATTTAGGACCTTTGTTTTGGTAAGAAATGTGTATTAATTGGTAATTACTAATGAACTTTTTGAGGTAGGTCCTTCTTGTGATCTGTTTATTTGCAGAACATGACATAGTGGATGCTGAGTAAAGCTCTCATATTTACACAAGTGTTATTTATGTTAATGTGTGAAAGTTTAATAATATTAAATAAAGATTATTTAAGGTATTAGCTACAGACTGTCATGTTGCTTTAGCCCCATCCCCCCTTTTTTTTGAAAATAATTTACTGCTTTATTTTAGCTTGAAATCACCTTCATGGCATATTTTTCCAGAGAAAGCAAGGGAAAATAGTTAATAGAATTACACTCTGGAGTCAGACAAGACTGAGATGAAATTTTACTTATACTGTTTACTGGCTAGGTGGCTTGGAAAAATTTTGTAACCTTTTTCGATTTCTATTCTGTGAAATCTCCTCTGAGAGTTTTACATAAAATGAAGTGATTTACATAAAATGCCTAGAATTTTATGCTCAGCAAATCCTTGTTATTAAAGTCAGGTCCCTCTTTTCTCAAATCTAATTCTTCCAAAGTCTGTAATCTTAAGTCAATTTTTTGCTTTAGTTTGGGGATTGTTGGGAATATTATTTTTCTTTGATCAAGAACAAACACTCAGATTAATAAACCTTGTTTATATATAAAATAAAAAATGGTAGATGTTCTCTCTGCTCTACAAGTATTTCATATCCTGAAATATTTTATGGCAGTGAGTGAATTATTATTTTATCAGACTAACTCTGTTAAAGGAATTTCATATAATGATTACATGAAAAAGGAGTTGAGAAGTACTATAATAGTTGTTAGCACTGAGCTATTTACAAATTATGCCATTATTCCTTATGTTTAAGGTGGTTCTTTTAAGCTTTCATATTTTACATTGTTAAAAAAACTATATGAAATATGTTTAATGGATAAAGGTGTATCTTTCAGCTGATTAGTTGGATTTGTCTTGAAAAAGGACTGAATTTTGTAGATTTGAATGATAAGTCGCTGACAGGAGGTCTTTAACTTTTTTTCCCTCTGAACAGATGTCTTGGCCTGCAGTGACTCCAAATCCCATAAACCTTCCAATTTTCCCCTCCACTAAGTAAATTTCAAAAAAGTGACAATTTTATTATAAGTGATTGACTGAATTCAGACAAATATTGCAGCTGTGTAAAGACTTCATCCCAATAAGGAACACTTTGATATGACTAAAATGTTAGGCTCCTTATTTTTACTTTTAAGAATTTATGCATGGTGTTCTCTCTCTGTTTCTGAATTTAGAATGTTTTTTGTGTAGTGAACTTTCTTCAAGATTGAAAGTTTTTATGCTCTATGGTGCTGAAGTGTTATACTATTTCATAAAGTTTTGTCTTAAATGACATTTAAAAACAGTCAGGGTTCATCTAGAAGATAGTAACCACCGTAGGTCTTTCAGCAAAGGACACTTAATCCAGGAGCTAGTTAGACAGGTAATGGAATTGCTCAGGAGCAAATGAGACTCTGAGACAACTCAATTATTAACAACAGCAGGAAGCCTCTATGCTACCCTTAGGATTGAAAGGAAGATGACAAAAGGTGGTGATACCAGAGTGTAGAAGCCAGGGCTCTGTGGCAAAACCAGAGCCATAGCAACTGTGCATGGTAGGAGCTGGGACATCAGAGGGCTGAACTCTCTGGAGAGAACTGGAGTTATGGAAAAGACAGTCTCCTGTCAGGGATGTACAGGAAATAGGGAGACAGGGAAGAGAAATACTCTGGCTTCTTTTTCTTCTGCTTTCTGCTTACCTGTCCGTGCCTCCCCACTGGCCAAATCTTTGCTAGAGGTCAGGGTTGCTTGGGAACACAGTTGCCTTTGATACAGAACAGCACAGGTTAAGTCTGAGGGATGGATCTGAAAGCATTTATAATTGACTAGCTCTATAACTACATTACTGTTGTATAATATTTATCAGTATACCTGTGTGCCTGTGTAGCACTATTATGAAGATTTTGGGGAAAAACCCTCATTTTTTTTTAAATGATGGAAAAAATTCCCTAAAAGCTAATTATTAATATCAGCATATTAGTTTAGTTAAAAGATTTATGGAGTAGCACTGTATTAGGTAAATGAGCTGCAAACAACCCTGAACACTTGGCTGTTGGTTTTGCAGTACTCATCATCTACTAGAAGAGATAGTTAAAAAAAGATAATTTAAATTTGAATATAATGTATGGTAAGTTAGAGATGGACACGTGTTTTTGTAGGAATGCAAGAGAGGAGCAGTTAAACTAGCTTTGTAATTTGTGGAACCCTTTTAGCAGGTTGGGAAGCTAGCTGGACTTTGAAAAATCGGTCAGAGCTGGTAAAGAGAGTGAAAGGGACATTAGTAGAAGAAGGAAAGGTATGAGCAAAGGCACAGAAGCCTGAAAGAGTTTAAAACGTTTAAGAAACTTGAATCAGGTCACTGTTGCTGGAACAAGTTGGTGGCAGATAAGACATAAATTGGGGCTGGAAAGTGAGGGAAGAGGCCAGGTTATTTTTATTCTCAAGCTGGCAGAAGCTATTTGAAGGGGGTAGTGAAGTGACCTGATGAAATCTGTTTTGGCTGTACTTTTCCACAGTGTGGAAGATAAGTTCTGGTGGTTGCTGTAGTGGAGGTAGTAGACCTCTTAAGAGGTTATTACATTACGATAGTCCCAGCAATAGAGGAGCGGTGGACATAAATTCTCAATGGTGTCGTCTTTTTATGTCTTAAGTCATTCATTTCATCTAAGGACCTCGTGGTGCCAGACGTCTCAGTCCATGCCCAACTTTTTTCTTTTTTTCCTTCTTTTTTGAGACAGAGTTTCACTCTGTCGCTCAGGCTGGAGTCCAGTGGCATGGTCTCAGCTCACTGCAGCCTCCGCCTCCTGGGTTCAAGTGATCGTCCAGCCTCAGTCTCCCGAGTAACTGGGACTACAGGCGCATGCCACCACGTCCGGCTAAATATTTTTAGACAAGATGAGGTTTCATTGTGTTGGCCAGGCTGGTCTCGAACTCCTGACCTAGTGATCTGCGCACCTCAGCTTCCCCCCTCCCCCCCCTTTTTAAGAGACATAGTCTTGCTCTGTCTTCCAGGCTAGAGTGCAGTGGCACCATCATAGCTCACTGTAATTTCAAACTCATGGGCTCAAGCGATCTTTCCACCTCACCCTCCTGAGTAGTTGGTACTACAGGCATGCTACCAGACCTGGCTAATTTTTTTGTTTTTGTAGAGATGGAGTATTACTCTGTTGCCCAGGCTCATTGTAAACTCCTGGCCTGAAGTGATCTTCCTGCCTTAGCCCCTCAAAGTGCTGGCATTTGACAGGTATGAGCCACCATGCCTGGTTTCCATGTCCCACTTTGATAGATCCTTCTTTTATGTTATTTGAAAATTCGGAGTAACTCTAACTTTAAAACAAAAATGGACAGAATGATTTTTTGTTCCCAAATTGCACATGCCTCCCTGTATATATTGATACTTGGTCTCCTTGAAAAAATCATTGTCATAGGGCTAGAAATGGGAGTAAGTCACAGACCTTGCTCTCTAAAAATAGAAATGGGAACCGCTAATCATGATCTAGTATTCTCTAGAGTACTGGAAGAGTGGTTTGCTCTCCTGGACCCAGGTGAGTCCTGTGTTATGGAAGTGTGATGTAATGCAGTAATTTCACAGGAACTTGAGACCAATGCCCAGTATTCCCTAGTGTAACTTCTGATATTGAAGAGTGACAGATTTGCAGTATGACATTTACATTTAGTAAATATATCTTTTAAAATACTCATCCTGCATCTGAATAAGATCTACTTTACAATTTCATTTTAATGTGTATCCTCTGATAATTCTGATAATACATATGATTTAAGTGTTATTGTTATTGCTATCTTTCTTCTTTCCTTTGCACATTTAAGTCTAGGTTGTCTTAAACTCTAGTGGGATTTCTACTGTATCTTGCATACATTGGTCAAGACAGAATTTTTGTCCTGAAGGATCCTATAATGTAATGGGGATCAACACTGTTAAGTCTTGAGTTAGGTTAGGTTCTGTTTCTTCTTGAGTCAGGTTGTAACAGCACATTTTGTTTTTATTTTTTAAGAGGTGGGGTCTCACTATATTGCCCAGGCTGGAACTCCTGGGCTCAAGTGATCCTCCTGCCTCAGCCTCCCGAGTAGCTGGGACTACAGGCACATGCCACCATGCCTGACTTGTTCAGTTGTTTTCCCAAAGCATTTTTGCAAAGACTTTATTCCTTGTTATGTGTGGTCAGTAAATTCTCTGTTCTTTACCTTGTGTTTAGCTAGAGTTGTGACAAAACTGCCTTGAAATGTCAGGAGATAAAACAAACAAAAAGCAAACCAAGCAAACAGAGGAAGAATGTCTCTCCCAGTCTTTGCAGATTGGCTCTCTTTGGGGGTAGTTAGCCAGGCTTGCACTGAGCCTAGGAAGCAGTCCAAGGTGGAAGCTTAGAGTTCTCACAAGTTTTTTCTGATTATGCATGTTATAGTACTGTCTTCCAAATTCCCCTCTATGCTCCTAATTTATCAAATAAATTCTCTCCAGCTTCTGGGCATTAGGTGACTATTGTATATTTAGACAGAAATCTCTTGTCGCATGCCTCTATGGGTTATTAGTTCTACTTGCCATGTTTTCAAGATGGTTGCTGCTTTTGTAGCCTGAGTTCTTAGGTGAAATAGAGTGGAGCATCTTGCATCAGTCATTAAGGTAGCTCCCAGACAGGTTAGAACAGATATACACAATAATTTCCAAATACAGTCTATTCTGCTCTCTCTGGAACCAGAGAGGGAAGACACACAGGGAAGACAGCCTAAGGCTGCCATTTGTACCAGGGAAGAGATGGGGCTAGGGCATGAAAAAATATTATAAAGCTTTTGAAGTTGCCTTTCTCTTGATTCAAGATTCATCTGGCTATTGTAAACCTTCGACTGTTCATGGTTTTGACGAAGCTGGTTCTTACAGTTACTGCTTATTTTTTGATGTTTCTATGGGTAGAGAGAACTTGGAGCTCTCTACTTTGCCATTTTGCTGATCTCACTCCCATTGTGTTTTGATTTGCATTTCCCTGATGACTAATGATGTTGAGCATCTTTTCATGTGCTTTCTGGCCATTTGTATATCTTCTTTGGAGATTTGTGTATTCAGTTTCTTTTCCTATTTTTTTAATTGGGTTGATGTCCCTCTATCATTGAATTTTAAGAGTTCTTTATATATTCTAGATACAAGTGTCTTATCATACATGATTTAGAAACATTTTCCCCATTCTGTGGCTTGTCTTTTCACGTGACTAAAGTGAATTGTTGAGTTGTCCTCTGAAAACACAATAATTTAAAATTTTGATGACACCCATTTATCTATTTTTCCTTTTGTTACTTATACTTTTGGTGTCATATCTAAGAACTACCTGTATTTAAAACTTAAACAGAGAAAAATACGCGAGTAAAGAAAACTGACAGATCAGAAAAGAACCAAGAGACGACTTCGTCAGATAAATCAAGTAAAGAGAGAAGTTTAAGTCAGGGGTAGTTAATTGCATCATATGCTGCAGGGAGTTTGATGAAGAACAGGAAGGATAGGAGAAACATAAAAAGTAAGATGTCAGAAAGGGTCATAAATGGCTTTTGACACTGGGATGGAGAGTGGTATATATATCCAGTGATAAGCTGGTATCTGCTATCAGAATTACTGAGTATTTAATTTACTTATTTGACTTTAAAATGCTGATTCCAGGGCTCTGTGAGTTGTGTGGAATTACAGTTAGGCGTCTCAGAGTGGGCTCTCCATTATACTTTATACTGTTTTTCACTGGTTTTTGTTCTAGATGCTTTCTTGGTTGCCTGCTCAGCTTGAACCCTTCTTGTCTGAGAAGTGATACTTCTGCTTCAAGGGTGGGCCTTTGCAGCAATGTAAGTGGGACCCTCATATTCCCAGTACATAGCTGTTAGGACCATGAGTAGGACTCTATGCTAAACTGGGCTAAGTAGTTTTCAACAATTTAAAAATGTTTGATGGCAGAGATGCAAGTTTGATTCTTTTCTTCTGGAAAGACATGTGAAACTGAGACTGGGACGGCCATAGCTAGCCTATGGTCATAGAAAAACAGAGGGGACTGGCATGTGGAAAGCAAAATGAAGCCCACTGCCAGGGAGGTCTGAGGTCCCTGAGAGATACAATAGCCTTAATTCCAGCAGCTTTACAATTCTGATTTCCAGACCCTTGTAAAGATCTATTGTAAAATTCTTGTTCATCGGTTCTGTGGAAGACCATTATTTCTTTTTAATATAAGTTGTCACTTTGGGCTAAGCAATTTTGTGTGTGTTTCTGTTATTGGTACCCAGAAAACCTTGTCTAAGAGAGTGATGCATAGAAACTGGTAATGATTTCACTGAGAGAAGAGAAGGGAGTGAGGATACAGTTTCCTATGAGATGCTTATATAATTTGAACCTGTGATGCTGGACAGTGACATTCAGAATGGTGATGATTATTTTTATTGTGGATTTGTTTGCTTGTCTGTGATACACATTTAATTAAGCATGTGTTTTACATTGTTGTTCTTTGGTACTGGCTTTCAAATTTTAATAATTTGTCTTTGTAATAAAGTAAAGACAGTTTGGCATTATCTTGTAAAATGGAACATGCACATTACCTTCAACTCAATTCCACTCCTGGTTGTGTGAGAGAAACTCTTGGATGTGTGCAGTGGGAGATATGTTCAAGAATACTTCATAAAAGCACTGCTTGTAACACCGAAAACCTGTAAATACATCAGTAAGAGGATGAAAAAGTTATGGCATATTTATACATTGCAGTGTTATATAGCAGTGCAAATGAATGACCTAAAGCCACATGTGTACACACTGATTATCTTAGAAACATAATATTTAATGAAAAAATATGTAGTGTTTCTTCACTGAAAAATACATATGATACTATTTTAAATGAGAAACTTCAAAACAAGTTAAAAAGTAACCCAATATATTGTTTAATTATACATAAATATAGAGTAAAACATTAAGGAAAAGGGTATAATTAAGATAAAATTTGGGATAATGATTATCTATGTGAGCTGGGCAGGTTAGAATTATGGAGAACCAGGAGCTTGAAGATACTGGCAGTATTCTACTTCTTAGGTTTAAAGGTAAGTTTATCGTGTTCATATTATCTTTATGCTTTGTAACATATCTGTAACTAATACATGTATTCTTCTGCATGTATCAAGTACTTAATAATACAAAATTAAAACTTTTTTACATGAATTTAGTATAAAATATATTTTAAAACAAAAATGAAATTCACAGGAAAAAACTCAGCATTTCTAAAATGGAGATAACCATTGGTATTTTTAATCTAGTGTTCTCTCAAGACTTCTGTCTTTATTGCCTCATACCACCATCTCAGGCCCCAAACTCTAGTATCATTTTAATGAATGCTAAGTGCTGGGGATATTATAGTAAATATTTTAATGACTATTTTCTTAAGGATTAAATAAATGAAAACAGGCCAGGTGTGGTGGCTCACTCCTGTAATTCTAGCACTTTGGGAGGCCCAGGTGGGCAGATCATGAGGTCAGGAGTTCGAGACCAGCCTAACCCAATATGGTGAAACCCCGTCTCTACTAAAAACATAAAAATTAGCCAAACGTGGTGACGCACGCCTGTAATCCTAGCTACTCAGGAGGCCGAGGCAGGAGAATCACTTGAACCTGGGAGGTGGCGGTTGCGGTGAGACGAGATTGCACCACTGCACTCCAGCCTGGGCAACAGAGCGAGACTCTCTCAAAAAAAAAAAAAGTCAGTAAATGAAAACAATCTTTACCCTGTCTTTTTCTCTTATTGTATCAAGTCATTCAACAAGTTCATTCTATTTTTATCAATATATTTTATTGATTGATTGATTGATTGATTGAGATGGAGTTTTGCTCTTGTTGCCCAGGCTGGAGTGCAATGGCACAATTTCAGTTCACTGCAACCTCCGCCTCCCGGGTTCAAGTGATTCTTCTGCCTCAGCCTCCCAAGTAGCTGGGATTACAGGTGTGCAACACCATGCCCTGCTTATTTTGTATTTTTAGTAGAGATGGGGTTTCACCATGTTGGTCAGGCTGATCTTGAACTCCTGACCTGAAGTGAACCACCCACCTCGGCCAACCAAAATGATGGGATTACAGGTGTGAGCCACTGCGGCCAACCTTTTTTTATCAATATATTTAGATTAATCTGTGTCTTTCTTTCTGTTCCATAAGGTCTCTATCTGGATTTCAGGCCCCACTGTATCTGTACTGTTTCTCGGCTGACTTTGCTATCTGTATTTTTTTTCTCTACTTAGTTCATTCTTACTGATACTGGATTAATCTTCCTAAAACACTGCTTTGATCATTCTATATAGTTGTCCAGAAATCTTTAATGATTACTTGTTACAAAATGTTGAGGTATGTATTCCTTAGATTGAGCACAAGACTTCTAAATAATTTGGTTTTAATCAAGGGCCCATGCTCATTGCTCCTTCCTGAGAGGACAGATACATCTCCTACTAGTTGCTTGGCCGTGGGGTGTAGTGCTGCAGGTGAGAGGTGGGGAAGGAGTAGCCTGCCTGGGTATTCTTACTATTCATGTTGTTGATAACTTTAAGACTTCCTTTAGCTTCAAGTACATGAACTTTTTTGTAGTTGAGCCACCCTCAGAGCAACAGCTCCTCCTATATTTTGTAGCAATTTGTACAGGATTCTTTTTAATTAAAAAAAATTTTGTTTAAGCTACAATAAGGTCTTTTCTGTCTTTCTGGTATTTCTCTTAGATCGATAGATACAGTAGTAGATCTCAAAAATATGGAATTAAAAGAAGCAAATACTTTCAGTATATCATTTATGAAAACTGAAAAAATTTATGAAACACAGCTCTATTATTTAAAGATGTAACTGAAAATGTGGAAAATGAATTAGGAGGCCACATACCAATTTCATGATAGTGGTTGCTAGTAAGGAGGTAAAGAAGGGGAATGCCACTGGGGGTGGTGAACAGTGGGCCTCAACTTTATCTCTAGTTATTCCTTTATGTGTACATAAAGTGAACCAAATATGGTTTCATATTTATGTGAATTTGAATGCATAATGTGAATGTCATTTGTTATAAATTCTACTTGCTGGGAATGTAGGTATTTGTAATATTACCTTTTTTATAGTTGAAAATTTCTCAACAACAAAAATACACTCACTCATTGATGAATTTTTTTGTGGTACTTGGTATAGCGTGTTGCATTTTTTTGTTTGTTTGTTTTAATTTTTCCTGTTCAGGAAGTTAACTGGGCTTCCTCTGGAGAAAAGGATATATTTTTATATATCCTTTTCATTGTTTATTTAGTTTATGTGTATAACTGTGAAGAAGCTGTTTTGACTAGCATTAACCATTAAGTTTGTGCTTAATTCACAAAGGAGAAAACCATGATAAAGAACTCCCAGTAACTGTTTATTTTGTTTTACCTCCTCTTTGTGTATTAGACTATATAGAAATAACTGGGCTTCCATCAGAAACATGACAGATTTCTTCTATTTTGACATTTTGCTGCATTGATTTTGTTGATTTTGTAAAGGTATCTGATTATAGTAGTTAAGTAATCCTTTCAGTAACTACCTAGGAAATTAAATTTAGGTATCTAAGTGATTCTAGGAACTTTATTAATAAAATGTACTTAAAATTCTTGTTAACTAACATCTTTTGAATAAGTTACACTTAACTGTGAAAATTTTATAAATGTTATTGAAGAGAGAAAATGGATATAATGTCATAGTGAAGGTTTTTTTTTCCCCAGAACACAGAGATCACTTTTATATGAGATAAATTAACAATAAAAGAAGTGGGAATAGTGCATGACCTGTAATTTTTTTCTTGAAGTATTATAAAAATAAGTATCTTGCCGGGCGCGGTGGCTCAAGCCTGTAATCCCAGCACTTTGGGAGGCCGAGACGGGCGGATCACGAGGTCAGGAGATCGAGACCATCCTGGCTAATATGGTGAAACCCCGTCTCTACTAAAAAATACAAAAAACTAGCCGGGTGACGAGGCGGGCGCCTGTAGTCCCAGCTACTCGGGAGGCTGAGACAGGAGAATGGCTTGAACCCGGGAGGCGGAGCTTGCAGTGAGCTGAGAGCCGGCCACTGCACTCCAGCCTGGGCGGCAGAGCAAGACTCCGTCTCAAAAAAAAAAAAAAAAAAAAAAAAGGTATCTCAAATATAGTGTAATTAAAAGTTATAATAACTATTCATGATATCTTTGAATTTAAATTATCTCAAATTAAACAACTTAGATGAAAATTGCATTTATAATTATATAGAAGTTTATAATTTTGAAGCAAAAGGCATTTACT
>NW_016806392.1:3536191-3540241 GCF_001698545.2 Rhinopithecus bieti | reverse complement strand
TAATTTAAATTCAGAATATTTAATTTAATATAATTTAAACTCAAATATATAATTATGCATAGTTGTGACTTCTAACTATATAAGTCATATAACCTTTTAAGATAATTTTTATAATTAGGTGAAAACAAGGCATGCCCTATCTCTGGTTGATTTTCTTGCTAATATTTGCAACTTAATAGAGTTAATCTTTAATTGTTGAAAAAGAGTTGTCTTTAACATGGTTATACTTCTATAATACAGTATATGATACATTGTAAGGGTCAAGCATTCAAGAAATAAATGTTCGTTAAAAAGTAAAACATCTCACTAGTGGGGGCGTGTGTGTGTGTGTGTGTGTGTGTGTGTGTGTGTGTGTGTAAGTAAAGTTGATTCTGGGAGACAATCACTGATTAAACGTAGGAATTTATTAGATTAGCTTTCCTTCAAATATAAAATATGTGCTTTTTCACAAAGGTATACAGTTCTGGTTTGAACAGAAAGGGTGAGACCCTCTAGTTCAACTCTTTTTAGAGCTGGGTATGTGAGGAAGTACAAATATCAATGTGGTACATTCTTTTTAAGTATGAATTTTAGTGAGATATTATAGAATCAAAAAGGAATTGGCACAATTATTTTAAGATAATATACTTAATGTGGCAGAAAATTGATCACTATAGCAATTTTGGGTTCTATTCCCAGACTCTTGTATATATGAGGTCATTGTCTATTGTGGCATTTATTTAGGGATGTTTAGGTGGGAAAGCTTGTGATTCCCTGTTTTATGATCCTAATCTTAAAACAATCAGGGATTTCAGTTATTAGAATCTCCCTGTAGTAAGCTTGCATCCTCTTTTGATAGATGTAGCATTCAACTACGAGTCTTTCCCACCTGCCCCCTAAAATTTTAAGCTATTTACACATCTTATGATAAAGAATTTTGGCTTTGTGGCTTGATTTTATTGAAAAAAAAAATTTGCAGTTTGCTTTTACTTAAAAATCTACTTATAAAGTATATTCATGTTTAATATATCTTAAAAATGTGCCTACTTATTTATGTTTCAAGTAGGGAGCAGGAAGTACAAGTGAAATGGTTAGTTTTGGGAACATTTTCTATACATGGATGTGTCTATATATGTAGGGTTTTTTTTTAAGCCTACCTTTTTTTTTTTCTCCACAGAAAAGACTTGAAGCAGCTAAAAAACATACGTACAAATGTAATTATAATTGAGTAAAACTCAGAAGGCACTATGGAATATTTTCTTTTCTTTGTATCAGAATGGATTGATAGTTAAACTTGGTGTGGGCAGCCAAAGTTTGAAATTATAAGGCCACATATTCTCCTAGCCTGAACATTGTGTCTGGCTAAAATAAGGCATTTTCTTTTTTAACTTCATAAATTTCCAGCTTAAATTCACCGTTTTTCTATACCACTCAGTAAAGATGTTTGGTGTTTTGTTTCTGCTGAGGCATTAACTTTGAATCTATAGCTATGGACTAGCTTGGAGAAGTTTTCTTATTTAAAGACCTTACCCCTGAGCTTTTCAGAATGGCTTATACTTTTAATTTTTCATGATTCAGTATGGATGACAATTTTTGCCACACTCAGCCTTTACTTATTTATATCTGATGGAAGTTTTAGTCACTCAGGCCAGCTTTTTTTCTATATAAATTCTTTTTATATACCGCTGGAGGTAGTACCATATGAGTCTTATTAAGGCTCAATAAGAAATTAAATTTAAAAAATTATCTCGCTAAATTGTTCATATTTGATGACACTGAATCAGATAAGTTAATGCATCATTTCATTTAGTTTATCCACTATGTATGCCTAATGATTGTCCTTTCAGTTTCATTTGATGGGGAATGCTGCTAAGAAGCAGCTGTTTGTTAGATTTTGGACATCTTTTTCTCTTTGCATTGTTACATTCAATTTATGTATCCTTTTTGTGTGTTTTTTAATGCGGTTCACTATGTTCTTTCACATTCTAAGCTTTTATCCATTATTATATCTGTTCTATAAAGCCAGGATTCCATGGGGTTATTGTGATGCTTCAATTAGGTATCTGTCAAATATTTGAAAAAACAACCATTTATATAACTATTAGTTATGATTGTTTTTAGGAGGTGTAATGCCATAATTTCATAGTTTTGCTAGGTAAGTTTGCATTTACATTTGATTTCTTCTGGAAGTCTTAGCAGGGTCTTTTAAATGAACTGCATTTAAAAGTAAAAGAATCTGTTGTGCTTGGAAGATTTGACAGGTAGTGTATGCCAAAGTATTATATAGCTCACCTCACATTGAAGAGGACAGTTAATGGAAATTGGAATCCTGTTCATTTTAATATAATTGAAAATATTTTCAGCCTCTGCTAATGTAAGAGTGTAATTTTTTTATTTCATAAAGTTACACATTAAAAATTCACCCTAATTTAATAAACTAAACACAGTTTTGGCAGTAAGGACAGTATATTTCTACTGGGAGAGGGAATCTTTAGCTCTTGAAATTTGGTCTCAAATAACTTTCTTTACTAAGTCCTCTTGTCTGTATTTCGTTTATTTATAGTATGACATCTAGCCCTTATTCTTAGTTAGAAAAAAAACAAAGAAAATGCTAGTCTGGTTGAGGATTGTGTTGTAGTAATTTTGGTGGATTTAGCCTTTAAACAGATAAGGAATTACCCACATATGTACCTGCATCTTTACTATCAGTTTTTTTCTTGCATCTCATACCTTCCATCTGTGTCTTCAATTAGTCTGGAAAAATTTCAACCATTATTTATTTGGATACTGTCCATATCCTCTCTTTTATATGCTTTTTTAAAAAAAAAAAAAAAAAAAAAGTCTTTTTTGTTGCCCAGATTGGAGTACAGTGGTGCTATCTTGGCTCACTGCAACCTCTGCTTCCTGGGCTCAAGTGATCTTCCCAACTCAGCCTCTTTAGTAGCTGGAACTACAGTTGTGTGCCACCCAGGTAATTTTTTTATGTTATTACACTTTAAGTTCTAGGGTACATGTGCAAAACATGCAGGTTTGATACATAGGTAAACATGTGCCATTTTGGTTTGCTGCACCTATCAGCTCATCATTTACATTAGGTATTTCTCCTAATGCTATCCCTCCTCCAGCCCCCCACCCCCTAACAGGCCCCAGTGTGTGATGTTCCCCTTCCTATGTCCAAGTGATGTCCTTGTTCAATTCCCACCTATGAGTGAGAACATGTGGTGTTTGGTTTTCTGTCCTTGTGATAGTTTGCTGAGAATGATGGTTTCCGGTTTCATCCATGTCCCTGCAAAGGATGCGAACTCATCCTTTTTTATGGCTGCATGGTATTCCATGGTGTATATGTCCCACATTTTGCTAATCCAGTCTATCATTGATGGACATTTGGGTTGGTTCCAAGTCTTTGCTATTGTGAATAGTGCCGCAATAAACATACATGTGCATGTGTCTTTATAGTAGCATGATTTATAATCCTTTGGGTATATACCCAGTAATGAGATTGCTGGGTCAAATGGTGTTTCTAGTTCTAGATCCTTGAGGGATCGCCATACTGTCTTCCACAATGGTTGAACTAATTTACACTCCCACCAACAGTGTAAAAGCATTCCTATTTCTCCACATCCTCTCCAGCACTTGTTGTTTCCTGACTTTTTAATGATTGCCATTCTAACTGGCATGAGATGGTATCTCATTGTGGTTTTGATTTGCATTTCTCTGATGGCCAGTGATGATGAGCATTTTTTCAAGTGTCTGTTGGATGCATAGATGCCTTCTTTTGAGAAGTGTCTGTTCATATCCTTTGTTTACTTTTTGATGGGGTTGTTTGCTTTTTTCTTGTAAATTTGTCTGAGTTCTTTATAGGTTCTGGATATTAGCCCTTTGTCAGATGAGTAGATTGCAAAAATGTTCTCCCATTCTGTAGGTTGCCTGTTCACTCTGATGGTAGTTTCTTTTGCTGTGCAGAAGCTCTTTAGTTTAATTAGATCCCATTTGTCAATTTTGACTTTTGTTGCCATTACTTTTGTTGTTTTAGTCATGAAGTCCTTGCCCATGCCTATGTCCTGAATGGTA
>NW_016806392.1:3513127-3534258 GCF_001698545.2 Rhinopithecus bieti | reverse complement strand
TTTTTTTTTTTTTTTTGAAGGGTTTTTTTTGTGTCTCTATCTCCTTCAGTTCTGCTGTGATTTCAGTTATTTCTTGCCTTCTGCTAGCTTTTGAATTTGTTTGCTCTTCCTTCTCTAGTTCTTTTAATTGTGATGTTAGGGTGTCTATTTTAGATCTTTCCTGCTTTCTCTTGTGGGCATGTAGAACTATAAATTTCCCTCTGCACACTGCTTTAAATTTGTCCCAGAGATTCTGGTATGTTGTGTCTTTGTTCTCATTGGTTTTAAAGAACATCTTTATACCTGCCTTCATTTCGATACTTAACCCAGTAGTCATTCAGGAGCAGGTTGTTCAGTTTTTATGCATTTGTGTGGTTTTGATGAATTTGTTAATTCTGAGTTCTAATTTGATTGCACTGTGGTCGGAGAGAGAGTTTGTTGTGATATATGTTCTTTTACATTTGCTGAGGAGTGCTTTACTTCCAATTATGTGGTCAATTTTAGAATAAGTGCAGTGTGGTGCTGAGAGGAATGTATATTCTGTTGATTTGGGGTGGAGACTTCTGTAGATGTCTATTAGGTCAGCTTGGTGCAGAGCTGAGTTCAAGTCCTGGATATCCTTGTAACCTTCTATCTCATTGATCTCTCTAATATTGACAGTGGGGTGTTAAAGTCTCCCATTATTATTTTATGGGAGTCTAAGTCTCTTTGTAGGTCTGTGAGGATTTGCTTTATGAGTCTGGGTGCTTCTGTATTGCGTGCATATATATTTAGGACAGTTAACTCTTCTTGTTGAATTGATCCCTTTACCATCATTTAATGGCCTCTTTGTCTCTTTGGATCTTTGATGGTGTAAAGTCTGTTTTATCAGAGACTAGGATTGCAACCCCTGCTTTTTTTTGCTTTCCATTTGCTTGGTAGATCTTCCTCCCACCCTTTATTTTGAGCCTGTGTGCATCTTTGCATGTGAGATGGGTCTCCTTAATACATCGCACTGATGGGTCTTGACTCTTTATCCAATTTGCCAGTTCATGTCTTTTAATTGGGGCATTTAGTCCATTTACATTTAAGGTTAATATTGTTATGTGTGAATTTGATCCTGTCATTATGATGTTAGCTGGTTATTTTGCCCGTTAATTGATGCGGTTTCTTCATACCATCAATGGTCTTTACAATTCGGCATGTTTTTGCAGTGGCTGGTACCAGTCATTTCTTTCCATGTTTAGTGCTTCCTTCAGGAGCTCTTGTAAGGCAGGCCTGGTGGTGACAAAAATCTCTCAGCATTTGCTTGTGTGTAAAGGATTTTATTTCTCCTTCATTTATGAAGCTTAGTTTGGCTGGATATGAAATTCTGGGTTGAAAATTCTTTTCTTTAAGAATGTTCAATATTTGTCCCCACTGTCTTCTGGCTTGTAGGATTTCTGCTGAGAGATCCGCTGTTAGTCTGATGGGTTTCCCTTTGTGGATAACTCGACCTTTCTGTCTGGCTGCCTTTAACATTTTTTTCCTTCATTTCAACCTTAGTGAATATGACAATTATGTGTCTTGGGGTTGCTCTTCTTGAGGAGTATCTTTGTAGTGGTCTCTGTATTTCCTGAATTTGAATGTTGGCCTGCCTTGCTAGGTTGGGGAAGTTTTACTGGATAATATCCTGAAGACTGTTTTCCAACTTGGGTCCATTCTCCCCATCACTTTCAGTTACACCAATCAGACGTAGATTTGATCTTTTCACATAGTCCCACGTTTCTTGGAGGCTTTGTTCGTGCCTTTACTCTTTTTTTCTCTTGTCTTCTTGCTTTATTTTATTAATTTGATCTTCAATCACTGATACCCTTTCTTCTACTTGATCAGATCAGCTATTGACGCTTGTGCGTGCGTCACGAAGTTCTCATGCCATGGTTTTCATCTCCCTGAAGTCATTTAAGGTCTTCTATACACTGTTCAAGTTAGCCATTAGTCTAACCTTTTTTCATGGTTTTTAACTTCCTCGCGATGGGTTTGAACATGCTCCTTTAGCTCGGAAAAGTTTTTTACTACCCACCTTCTGAAGCCTACTTCTGTCAACTCATCAAAGTCATTCTCCGTCCAGCTGTATTCCGTTGCTGGTGAGGAGTTGTGATCCTTTGGAGGAGAAGAGGCACTGTGATTTTTATAATTTTTAGCTTTTCTGCTCTGGTTTCTCCCCATCTTTGTAGTTTTATCTACCTTTGGTGTTTAATGTTGGTGACCTACAGATAGGGTTTTGGTGTAGATGTCCTTTTTGTTGATGTTGATGGTATTCCTTTCTGTTTGTTAGTTTTCCTTCTACCAGGTCCCTTATCTGCAGGTCTGTTCGAGTTTGCTGGAGGTCCACTGCAGACTCTTTTTGCCTGGGTATCACCAGCGGAGGCTGCAGAACAGCAAATATTGCAGAACAGCAAATATTGCTCCCTGATCCTTCCTCTGGAAGCGTTTTCTCAGAGGAATGCCTGCTTATATGAGGTGTCTTTTGGCCCCTACTGGAAGGTGTCTCTCAGTTAGGCTACAGGGAGTCAGGGACCCACTTGAGGAGGCAGTCCATCTGTTCTCAGAGCTCAAATGCCGTGTTGGGAGAACCACTGCTCTCTTCAAAGCTGTCAGAACGGGATGTTTAAATCTGCAGAAGTTGTCTGTTCCCTTTTGTTCAGCTAAGCCCTGTCTACTGAGGTGGAGTCTAGAGGCTGTAGGTCATGCTGAGCGGAGGTGGGCTCTGCCCAGTTCGAGCTTCCAGGCAGCTTTGTTTACCTACTGAAGCCTCAGCAATGGTGGACGCCACTCCCCGAGCCAGGCTGCCGCCTCCCAGTTTGATCTCAGACTGCTGTGCTTGCAGTGAGCAAGGCTCCATGGGTGTGGCACAGGAGAGAATCTCTTTGTCTGCCGGTTGGTAAGACCTTGAGCAAAGCGCAGTGTTTGGGTGGGAGTGTCCCGGTTTTCCAGGTACAGTCTGTCACGGCGTCCCTTGGCTAGGAAAGGGAAATCCTCTGACCCCTTGCACTTCCTGGTTGAGGCGATGCCCCACCTTGCTTCAACTTGCCTTCCGTGGGCTGCACCCACTGTCCAACCAGTCCCAGTGAGATCAACCAGGTACCTCAGTTGGAAATGCCGATATCACCTGTTTTCTGCGTCACTCTGGGAGCTACAGACTGGAGCTGTTCCTATTTGTCCATCTTGGAAGGGATCTAGGATTTAAGGCTGAGAAGTCCAAGATGAAGGGTTCACATCTGATAAGAGCCTTTTTGCTGGTGAGTCTACAGTCCCAGGGCAGTGCAGAGCATCATATGCCAAGTGGGCTCTACCCAGGTAATTTTTGTATTTTTTGTAGAGGCAGGTTCTTTCCATGTTGCCCAGGCTGGTCTCGAACTCTTGGGCTCAAGTGATCTGCCTTCTTTGGCTTCCCAAAGTGCTGGAATTACAAGTGTAGGCTATCACGCCTGGCCTATATTCGTTTATATCCTTTTATAATTCTGATCTACTTGAGTTTTAGATCAGTGCTACTCAACCTGCGATCTTCAGATCAGTGCTGGTCTGCAAACTGATTTTACCGGTCTGTGAAGAAGTAAAAACAAATTCGGAGAAAGCATTCAGAAACTTTTATATCTAATTGACATTACCTAATAAGCATATAATTTTAAAAAATTAATTTTCATTGCATTTTACAAAAGTTTTTCTCTCCAATGGATTGGCAGTTTAAAAATGGTCTTCTGTATCACAGGTAGATTTAGAAGTATTTTGTTTAGACTTCTTTTATTCTATTCCTTGTATCTCTTAACTGCTATTATATAGTTTTTTTCTGTGTCTTTGAACTGCATTTTAGATGGATTTTTAAGAATTAATTCACTAATTCTTTCTCTATTTAACTCTTGCACTTTTACACTGAATTAAATATTTTAGGCTGGGCGTGGTGACTCATACCTGTAATCCCAGCACTTTGGGAGGCTGAGGTAGGTGGATCACCTGAGGTTAGGAGTTTGGGACCAGCCTGGCCAACATGGCGAAGCCCTGTCTGTACTAAAAATACAAAAATTAGCTGGGCATGGTGGCAGATGCTTGTAAACCCAGCTTCTTGGGAGGCAGAGGCAGGAGATTGTTTGAACCTGAGAGGTGGAGGCTGCAGTGAGCTGAGATTGCTCCACTGCACTTCAGCCTGCATAACAGAACAAGGCCTCATCTCAAAAAAAAAAAGAAAAAAAATTGTTTATGTTTTTTATTTCTTGAAGTTTTATGTTTTATATAATATTATTGCTTGAAACATTCTTAATGTATGCTCTTTCCAAAAGTGGAATAATCTGTATGCTAATTTTGCCGTGTCTTTTTTGTGATGGCTCTCTTTTGTGTGGAATCCTTGAATTTTTTTTCTACTTTAGTATATTTTGGAAAGGTGTTGGATTGAGGCTTGAGTTGAAGTCATTTTCATTGTTTTGTGAGATGAAGTCTCACTCTGTTGCTAGGCTGCTTGGCTGGAATGCAGTGACTCGATCTTGGCTCTCTGCAACCTCTGCCTCACGGGTTCAAGCGATTCTTCTGCTTCAGGTTCCCGAGTAGCTGGGACTACAGGCTTGCGCCACCACACCCAACTAATTTTTGTGTTTTTAGTGGAGACGGGGTTTCACCATGTTGACCAGGATGGTCTCCATCTCTTGACCTCATGATCCACCTGTATTGGCCTCCCAAAGTGCTAGGATTACAAGCATGAGCCACCGCACGCGGCCTGAAGTCATTTTCTTTCGCAGAGGATTTGCCTGTGCTTTCTCCAGTTGCTTGCCTAGCAGATTAAGAATGCTTTAAATATGGGGTTTATTGGATGTCATATGAAATTTATTGGATCATACAAGTAGTGTGAATTTAGTGTGAGAACCTTTGTGAAGGCCACTTTGTGGTTACAGTTGCAGGAGAATTGATAAAACATTCTAGAATTGACAAAATTACAGAGATGGAATACAGATTAATGGTTGCCAGGAATTAGGAATGGTGGGAGTGTCAGGGATCAGGGAGTTGGTGTGACTATAGGTGTTACAGGAGGGAGATCTTTGTGGTTCCTCATTGCTGTTAACACGAGGATGTACCCCTTGAGAGCACCAACTTTATGTAGGTATTTGCTTGTGATAGACTCCTTAAAATCTTGTTTCCTAAGCCTTGTGCAGCCATCAAAATGTAAGCTCAGTTTTACCAAAGTTAGGCATATATTGTCAGGATGAGAGCTGGTTTTTCTGTTTGCTTACTGTTTTGTAAGGTTTCTCCTTTATTTATAGCTTATATGTATACTACACTTTCTTGCTAACTAAACCCTTAAACAGATTTTTTTCCCTCTAAGTTTTAAAGTTAGATTTGAATAGTATCAAGGTACCTAGCTTTACATACTGCTGGAAAGCAGTGTCCCCATCTATCTACAACTTAGTCTTATAAAGCAGCGGTCCCTCTTTTTTGGCACCAGGGACCAGTTTCGTGGAAGACAATTTTTCCACGGATGGGGGTGGGGATATGGTTTTGGGATGAAACCGTTCCACCTTAGATCACCAGGCATTAGATTCTCATAAGGAGCACACAACCTAGATCCCTCACTAAAGATCACTTCTTTTTTTTTTTTTTTTTTTTTTTTGAGACGGAGTCTTGCTCTGCCGCCCAGGCTGGAGTGCAGTGGCCGTCTCTCAGCTCACTGCAAGCTCCGCCTCTCGGGTTCAAGCCATTCTCCTGTCTCAGCCTCCCGAGTAGCTGGGACTACAGGCGCCCGCCTCGTCGCCTGGCTAGTTTATTTTGTATTTTTTAGTAGAGACGGGGTTTCACCATATTAGCCAGGATGGTCTCGATCTCCTGACCTCATGATCCGCCCGTCTCGGCCTCCCAAAGTGCTGGGATTATAGGCTTGAGCCACCGCGCCCGGCAAGATCACTTCTTTAGTTAGCAAGAAAGTACAGTTCACAATAGGGTTAGCAGTCTTATGAGAATCTAATGCCACTGCTGTTCTGACAGGAGGCAGAGCTCAGGTGGTAATGTGAGCAATGGGGAGCAGCTGTAAATACAGATGAAGCTTTGCTTGCTTGCCTGTCGCCCTGGGGGTTGGAGACCCCTGTTATAAAATATGGCTATTTTATGCTTCAGTTCTCTTATATTCTTATTATGATGGTTATTTTTCTTTATTTCTTTGGTTTTTCATTCTTGTAGAGGCCGTAACAATCTACTCCTTGTTATGTTTTATAGTCTTGTTTCCCACTGTTTTTTTGTTAGCCATATTATGACTTATTAAAGAATCATGTATTATAGCAACAATTCTTTTATTCATATCCTTTTATACTGATTAAATGCTATCTCTTCTTTTTAGTTCGTACTGGTCCTTCTAGCACTGTTGACGTTTTGGGCTGAATAATTGATTTTTCGGGGGAAGGGGTCTTACCCTGTTTATTGTATGTTTAGGTATGTTTAGGGATGGTAGGTTTAGGTATGTTTAGCTGCATGCCTGGCCACTGCTCACCAGATCCAAGTTATATTTCTCATGTGGGACAACCTAAAGTTTTTCTAGACATTGCCAAATGTCCCCTGGGGCGGTATCTTCCATAGTTGACAACTACTATTGTATTCCTATATGATTTTGGTCTGAGACAAAGAGCCCTTTCTGATTATGCCTGCCTGATGTGACTTTTTATGTGCTGGATTTTCTGTAGTATACATTGTCTCAGTTATACATTTATCTTTTATTACATTTTGTTATGAATTCCCATCCCTCCCTCCCCTTTTCTTTCCTCTCTCTCTCTCTTTTTTTTTTTTGGAGACAGGGTCTCACTCTGTCGCCCAGGCGGGGCCCACCGCAGCCTCCACCTTCCCAGCTCAAGTGATCCTCCAACCTCAGCCTCCTGGGTAGCTGGGGCCATAGGCACACACCAGCGTGCCTAGCTAATTTTTTGTATTTTTAGAATAGACAGGGTTTTGCCATGTTGTCCACTGATCTGAAACTCCTGGACTCAAGCAATCTGCCTACCTTGGCCTCCCAAAGTGCTGGGATTACAATTGTGAGCCATTGTGCCTGGACTTTGTTGTGAATTTCTAACTCATTTTCTAGAGGACTGGGACCATCCATTTCACTTTTTTGTTTGTTTGCTATTTTGGCCAACTCCATGCACTTGTTAGTAGCTGTGAATGTATTTTCCTTTGTTTTTCCATTTCTTCTATGGTGATAATGGGGATTTTTGGAAAGTAAATCACTAGAAAATATGGAAAATTTTGAAGCATTCTAAATTATGAGACTCTATTAATGGTAATTACGGACTTTCAGACAATAGAATTAATGCCATTGTAACAATTCTATGTGTATCCAGTAATAGCTCTGGAAAATTCAGGATAATTCAAGATAGTTTTAAAAATATAAGAAACATATAATTTCTGTTAGATGTGTCTGTTATACAAGTAACCAGAAAAATGTACAGTAGGGTAGAAATTTTAAAAATAGACTGAGAAATATAGAAAGTGGAAGGATTTGTAGAAGCATGAAGGACAGATGATTAGTTCCACAGAATGAGATGAGCAAAGTAATCAATATGTCGGGGTACATTGTTAGGAATGATGGATGTAGCATCTGGTTAGGAGTGACTTGTGCAAAGCTGACAGACATGATATGTGAATGCTAGTAAGTTGAATACAAGTTGGGCACAGAGAAGTTGGATTCTTAACACTGCCTAAAGAGAAACATCTATGTTTTGCCCCAGTTGGTAAAGATACAGCTCAGGAATAGATGCCCCATGCCATTGTTTAAATCAGTGAATTCTAGGTAATAAAATAAATTGAAGCCCGAACCTAACCACTTTTCTAAGGTGGCTGATTGCTTCTTCATCTGTGCCAAAATTTTTATGAAAAATAATCAATAAACATAGTATATATTCATTGTAGAAAAACTAGAAATTAATGAAATGTATGGGTAAAGTAAAATGTAGTTACAGTTCCCCAAAGCAGAGCTAAACCACTAGTATCATTTTAGTTTTTATTTTCTTAAGTTACATATATATATATACACACACACACACTAGTATTTGTATTTGTATATATGTATATTGATATGAAATGGGTTATTGTATATGAAATAGTTTATATTGTGTTATTTAATACTGTGAACAGTTCTCCATATCAGTAAAATTCTTCAAAGTGAGATTTAGTGAGTACATAGCATTCTATTCTGAGATGATCCCTAAATTTAACCATTCCCCTATTGTTAAATGTTGTTTTCCTTCATTTTCATTAATATAATTTGTAGTGAACTTCTCTAATGAAAATCTTTCAGTACCTCTTTCATTTTCTTTGAAGAGTTGTAACTTTTACTGCAGTCTGCCTCTTTTAATTCACCTCACAAAATTTATTCTGTCTTCCTTAGTTACAAAAGAATCCCAGTTTTATAGCTGAGTGTATTGACAGTGTTACAGACTACATTGTCTGGCCTTCCAAGTGGTTAAGTGTGACCAAAGGACTAAGTTTATGGTTTATGAGATATAAGGTGGAATGTTATGGGAGAGAAGGGAATAGGGAGGGCTTTTCTTCCCCTTTCAGACTTCTTTTCTGCTGCCTGCAATGTAGGTAGATTAGCTGGAATTCTCATAGCCTTCTTGGAATATGAGGTGATTTTGAATAGAAACAGTGTACAGTAGAGCAAAAGGGTGGAAGGAACTTGGGCGCCTTATAGTTGGAGCTGCCACATCAGCCTGTGATTTTCTTCTTCTGGACATTTACATGGGAGGAATAAATTTGTCTCCTCCCTCCTTTTTCCCTTCTCCTTGTTATTATTTGATTATTATTTTTATTGATTTGGGAGGGATATGACCTACTCCTAGCTGATAAAGTATACCATTATTTAAAGCCTCTATGTGATGATGTAACAGGTCAAATATAAGAAAACATACGTTTTTGTCATGGTAGAATCTAGAGCTGTATTGAAAACTGAAGTCAGTATTTAGACTGGAGAAAGACGCTTTGTGTTGAAAGGAAAAACACTTAAAATGTTACAGAAAATACATAATTTCTGGAACTATTTGATAATATATTGCTGAATTTTGTTCTCAAATGCTGTTAATATTTATAACAAATATTTCAGAAAACACTTGATAGCTTTTAGGCAAAAGATGAAACATTGAGGACTATATATTGTATGAGAATCCCATCCCTATGAATTTTTATCAAGTTATTAAATATGATAGCTAGTAACTTTGATGAGGTCAGTTCATAAATGTAGCTTTTGCTGTGTTTTGAGACAGGGTCTTGCTTAGTTTCACAGGCTGTAGTGCACTGACATTATCATGGTTCACTGCCGCCTTGATCTTCCTGAACTGATGCCATCCTCCTACCTCAGCCTTCTGAGTAGCTGGGACCACAGGCGCTTGCTACCATGCCAGGCTAATTGGAAACATTTTTGTAAATAGGTGAGATCTCTCTATGTTGCCCAGGCTGGTCTTGAGCTGTGTGCTCAAGTGATCTTCCTTGGTTTCTGAAAGTGTTGGGATTACAGGTGTGAGCCACCGTATCTGGCTATTTTAGCTTTTAATGCTCTCATATTAACTTGTTGAAAACATTTTGATTTATGAAATTTTAGAAAACATTTTATGACTGTAGACTTGCTGTTTAATATTGATTCTAAGAAAGGTAATCATAACTTTAGTCAAATAAGTGAAGAATACACATTTGAAAAAATAAGATATTTTTTGAGCAGTTTTAGCTTTATAGAAAAATGGAGCAGAAAGTACAAAGGGTTCCCATATACCTAGTCTCCCAAGGATACACTTTTTTATCCAGGATATTTCACTATACATATTATATACAGAAAAAAGACTCTACATCTATTAACCAAATATATATTATTTTATAATAGGAAAACCATACATGTTACTTTAATTCAGGGTTTCCCACCCTCATCACTACTAACATTTTAGGCTAGATAATTCCTTGTGGTAGGAGCCATCCTATGCACTGTAGGATGTTTAGCAGCATCCCTGACCTCTACTCACTAGATGTCAGTAATTCTCCCTAGTCGTGACATGCAAAATGCCTCCACGCATTGCCAAATGTCCCCTAAGAAACAAAGTCACCCTTAGTTGAGAACCATTGCTTTAACAATATAGGTGTTTTAGAATTTTCTCTATTTTTCAGGTTTGGCCTAAATTTAAGGGCTCTGTAGCTTTATGAATCTTTCCACTGAAGATTGTATAGGCAAAATTTGGATCTTTTCTGCCACTTGGGCACTGTGGTCAGTATACATAATTTTACTGGGCGTCAGTTTCCTTCACTGCAAAATAGGTAAAATATTACGTAACTTGAAAGATTGTTGTGAGAGTTCACTAAGAAAAATTATATAAAACACTTCGATTAGTTAGTAAATTAGTAGATTAGTTAATTTGCTTCTCTTCAAATGTACTATATTGTTTTAATGTAGTCCCTTCAGTGTGTCAAAAACCCATCACAAAGTTGTTATTTCTGTGGGAAAGGCTGTCATAACTTGGGATCTACTATTTCTGGATATAAAGAATGCTATACTATGGGTAAATAAAAACTTTGTTAAATGAAGGCTGATTTATGAGGTCACTTGTGTTTTGAACCTTTATGATACCCTAATTAGATTGTGACTACATTCAGATTCTAACAGTTAAGTCATCTCATCGTGTTCTTTCAAGGACTTTGAGCTTCCCAGATTGAAGATAGCATTAGATGTCAGCCAATCACTTTGTCCTTTGAAGTTTTTGTCTTTCATATCTGAAATCCCGCCAATTGTAACAGCTTGTGTGTCAGCCCCAATAGAGGAAGTTGGATACTGTCAAGCTGAAGTTAGTCCACTAAAGACTTCTAAGTCTTGACATAGTTTATGACTAATAATGTCGACTTTCCATTATTTTTAGAATTGTAAAACATTGTCCACTAGTGAATGAAATGCCATCTGTAATAATTAAGGCTGTTCTTACTGTTCTTCTGCAGAAGATTTCTAGAGATTTGGTGAAGATAGGAAAACTGTCAAAAAGGCTGTAGCATTATTATATTGTAGGTATTTCTTTGAAAAAGAAGTGTAAGAATATCTTGAGTGTCCAGTTGTTTGAGGGAAAATATGTTAGAGAAATATATAAAATATCAAGGAGGTTGTATTATAATCATATTAATGATGTATGAGAACTAATCTTATGCAGTCTTTTAAACATTGAAAATGTGTTCATATGTGTTGAAATGAAGATTTTACCAATAGTATAGAAAAATATTTCTAATTCTAACAAGGATTGATCTAGCTTGTGTACATTTGCTTATTTAAAATTATCAAAATCCAGAAAATCATTGTAGCTTTGTAGGTTGTGATATGTTTGGGTGACTTATTGTTTAGGTTATTTTGCAGAATTATTTATTTGCTGTTTTATTTATGTATTTCATTATTTATTTATTTGATTATTTAGTAAATTATTTATCTGATGAATTATTAATACATCTTCATGACATCCTTTAAATTATTTATAACTTAATTTTGAGTTTATTGCTTTTAGACGCTGCATTGTTACTGACTAGTTTTGATTTTTTTCTTTGTGGTTCTTGAAAATTAAAGTATCAGCTCTAAGGCAAAAGTATATTCATTGTAATGCTCATGGATTTTTTTTTTTAATTTATGGCAGAGATAAAATTTCAGCTTTGTTTAGCTTTAAATTTACCTGTTTAGAGTTGCCAGTGATAGAATGTTTGTGTGTTATGTACATACTCATTTTAGAGTCACTTACAAATTAATGATATAGCCTATCATTTGTAAACAGTGATTGAACATGTAAACCTCAGTCTGCATTACTCTTTGTGTCCTTAAAGGACAGATCTGCACTTCTTACTTGTTTTAGAATAAATAAGTCTTGGTTATTTTATTTTAATGGCAAATCTGTTTTACTACTGGAATATTTTTAGGAAAGTTCAGAGAAATGAAGTCCAACTCAGATTTGGATTCCTGACAAATAAATTTGACTGCTGTAGTCTTTGTTTTTTTAAATCCCCCTTGTATTTGTATTTGGAAAACATCAGGATGTTTATATAAATCTTTATATATAAATTTTGTATATCAGTCATAATGACATTTCTCATGGAAGTTTTTATATTTAATGAATGAAAATGGACAAAGAGCTTTATAAATGCAAGCTATAGTTTCTTTGACTTAGCTAATAATTCTCTTGTGTAAAGTTTGTATTTTTAATCAAATTTGAGATCATTTCTTCTGATTCTATTTCATAACATAGAGCAGTTATCAGCGTTCTCGTATTGGAAGGGTTTAATGAATAGGTTAAAGTACTCATACGGGTGAGTGCCATATGCACAACATGGTCTTTATTTTGTGTTTGCTTGCAGTGAATTACTATGTACTTTACAGTTTTCACACTTCAGAGAGAAACTGTATTGTACATTTCAAGTTGAGATGCTACTGAAATATAGTGAAAATGGCCTCTGTAGACAGGTTTCACTATAAAATTGTAAATTATGCATACATATATCCAAATTTCTTATTTTGAAATATTGAATATATGAATATTTAATTGGAATGTTGCTTTAGTATCTTCATATGCTTGCCTTAAAGGAAGTGTTTTCCTTTGATTTATATACATGGATTTAGAAATGTGTGTATCATACATATCTGTGTCTTTTCTCTTCTGGTGATGAACAACCACAGATACTATTAGATACGGCATTTTCTTTTTAAATGTGCTTCAGTAATGCCAATGTGGTCTTCTTTTGAAAAACAAAAAATAAAAAGCTTCCTTCTCCAGTATTAAATAAGATCTATATTAACTGTCATAATCTACTCAGCCTCCATTATTAACATATATTTGGGGAATGCTAGCTGTGTCATCCAAGTGATCTTTCCTTGGAAGATACACAGATGTGTGCACAGACACACGCACATGTGAAATTTTCTTATGATATCAAAATAACTTTTAGGACTTGTTTTGAAAAGAGACATTAATGTAGACTTTTATAATAATACGTAGCATTGTTGATTTCTTATGTGCAGATACGGAGCTCATATCTTTTACATGGATTATTTGTTCATTTTTGAGTTGAAGAAATAGAGACTTAGAGATGTTAAGTAGCTTGCTCATTGCCACACAGCTGAAAGTGGTGGGGCTGGCATTAGGACTCATTTACTCTGACTCAAGGTCCTTTCTTTGTGGCACATTACAGTTTTGTATGCATAGATAGTACACCGTGGTTTTTAACCAAAGTTGTTTTACTTTTTTAAGAGAATACTGATATTTTCCTCTAAATATTTAACTTGCAAAGTATATTCATTTTGTATAACATTTCGTCTTCTTTCTTAAACAGCAGACGAGTACTTGAGCCTCTTGAATTTTCTGATTTAATTCTTCTTGTAATACTGTATTGTTGAGGAAAAATTACATACAGAAGAAGAATTTGTGCTTTGGGGATAGTGTTTGCCTGGTGGATGTGCAACACTCATATCAGGTCTTTTGATTCTTGAACCCGAGGCATTTCCAGGGCTCTATTAGGTAAAATTTAATTTCCTTAAAAAATAAATGTTCTTATCAGGGTCACACATGTACATATTGTTAAAAGAATGATTAAGTGCTTGATGCCTGAGCTTTTATAGAAATGACCACAAACACTATTAATCCCAAATATAGTCTTCAATACACAGTTAAGCATTTTAACATGCGCATAAAAAGGACAAGAAAGCAATCAATTGTAATTTTAAACTTTTAGATGTAAATATTTAAAATATTCTGGGGAGCCTTAAAAAGTAAGGAAAGATGTTGTGAATTAGTATGAGACTAAGAGGAAAAGATCTTTCCAACCTGTTTTCTACTTGAAGACAGAGGGAAGCCTCTGTCCTAGGTCTTAAATATTCAGAGCACATCAGAGAACAAATGGATTAGATGGCAACAGAGTTTGGGTGATACTGGTGTGAGTGCCATAAGTAACTGCATCTGTATGACCGCTAGGGTACTGTATGAATCACTGAAAGTTTTTCAGTTAGAAAGATTTTTCAAGTAAATAATGTTACAACATAAAATCCTAGGAACACGATTTATTAATAGGAAATATTTTAATAACTAGGTTAATGATGTAATTTATCTTATAATCCAGGAGAGTTTTGAGAATGAAAGAGTATACTGTAATATGTAAGGACCACAGGTATGAATTGGGACTTTCCTGGTCAAATGGGGACATATGGTAGTACCTGAACTTCCATTGAGTAATTTCTAATAGTCTTGTAAGGTGTATGTTTAACAGGACTCTTAATTCATGTGTAATATCTTTAAGAATGTTTTCTTTTATGATTAAACTAACTTCTCTTGTGGCCAGTATTTATGTTAGCTAATGTAGGCATTTTGTAATTGACTTTAGTAAAGGATAACTCTGATGTTTTATGGCTTTTGGAACCTATTTTCAAGGTGACAGTTAAAGATGATTACTTTTGGGAGCAGAACAATAAGTATGGCAAAGTTGATCATACTTTAGTGGATAGTTCTAAAGTTTTCTTCATGTAAAGCATTATAAGTTTTTTCAAAATTATTTTTTATTTTATTTAATTTTATTTTATTTTTCTAGAGATGGGGTCTTGAACTCCTGGGCTCAAGTGATCCTCCTGTCTTGACCTCCCAAAATGCTGGAATTGCAGGAGTGAGCCACCACGCCTGACCTGTTAAAGACATTTTTGTGCTTCCTTTGCCTTGTAAATCTTCTAATTCAGCAGTTCCCAACCTTTTTGGCACCAGGGATTGGTTTCATGGAAGACAATTTTTACATGGATGGGTGGTGGGGGGTAGGGTAGGGATGGTTTCGGGAAGAAACTGTTCCACCTGAGATCATCAAGCATTAGTTAGATTCTCATAAGGTGCGGGTAACCTAGTTCTCTTGCATGCACAGTTCACGATAGGGTTTGCATTCCTATGAGAATCTAATGCTGCTGCTGATCTGACAGGAGGCGAAGCTCATGTAAGTAATGCGACTGATGAGGAGCAGCCTAAATACAGAGGAAGCTTTGCTGGCTGGTCTGCTGCTCAATTCTTGTGGCCTGGCTTCTAACAGGCCGCCTACCTGTACCAATCCATGGCCTGGGGGTTGGAGACCCCTGTTCTGATTTATAGTATGTTTGACATTTTTGTGAAATCTAATCCTGTTTGTTATACCTTTAGAATTTATAATTTCATGTTGGATGATACAGTGGTCTTTTCTTTCTTTAAAAGCATGTTACATGTCGCACATATTGATAAAGTTGGCAATTTTGCCAAAACATTTCTGGAAACAACTGTTTTTCCTTGGTGAAATTCTGTGTGGGAAAATAGAAATCTCTAGATAAGAGTAACTTAATTTTTTTTTTGTATTGTTTTCTTTTTAATTTCTTCCTGATATGTATTTATCTGACATGGCAAATTACATTATTAAAGTCATAGTTACATTGTACAATTTTAATTTTTAGTTTTTTTGTGTTTAGAACATATATGACTTGTTAAGTTGAACCAGGTAACCAGAGTGGCATATTTGTACTTGAATGTGCATTAAACAATTGGAAAAATTCTTGTGCAATAAATCTTATTCATATGTATAATATGAGAACTTTTTCTTTGTTCTGAAATGCCTATTATGCCTAACAAAAAAGGAAAGAACTGTCCATATATTCTCCCTCAAGTTAGTTACAATGTGAAGCACTTCCTGAAATACTTTAGTTCTAAGAGTAATACTATGTCTTATGTGTGGGCTCTGAGAGTAGCTTCTTTATAATTATGACAAGTAAAAGTACAGCCAAAGGTCACGGTAAACACAAGATTTCTTTCATACCTCATCCATTTTGTGGACAGCATATGCAGTAGTTTGGGTCCTGGCACTGATGTTTTAGTAGAGCAGTCAAGGTTGTTCTCATGGAAGTGTTTCAAATCTCTTTCTGCCTACCTCCCATGTGGTTGCAAAATTTAGCATGAATATATATTTGAATTCTGGACTAATTAAATAGATCCTTATTAAATTTAGAGTTTGCAAACAAAAAAGGGAACCCTGTTATACTTCAAGGATTTCTTAGGCCGTTACATAATAGTGATATATAGAAGCCTTTAATAATACTAAATACTATAGTGACTTGATACAGTGTCTCAGTATTGACCATCTTAGTACTGATGTTGTTCATAGAAACAGTAAAAACCAAACAACATAGCAATAACAACAAAAACAATACCACACAAAGTATATAAATGACATGCCTGTAGATGTACAATCTATTGATTAGATCCTATATTTGACTTTAATTTGGCTATCTAAATAAAAGAGTGTTAAAAAGGTCATATATAGGAAAGCCTTTTATTAAAAAATGAATAGCTAGGCGCTGTAACTCATGTCTGTAGTTCCCAGCACTCTGGGAGGCTGAGGCAGGAGGATTACTTGTGCCCAAGAGTTTGAGATCAGCCTGAGGATCATAGGGAGATCCTATCTGTACAAATATAAAAATAAAAAAAATCAGCCAGATGTGGTGGATTGTACCTGTGGTTCCATGCTGAGGAGGGAGGATTGCTTGAGCCTAGAAGATTGAGGCTGCAATGAGCCGTGATCACCCCACTGCACTCCAGCCTGGATGACATAGCAAGACCCTGTCTTTAAAAAAAAAAAAAAAAAGAATATGCATATGTTCTAGAGTGATTGTATCAGATCTCTTTAAGTCATTCTCAGTACACAGTACCAAAAAATGCATCTAAATAAAGAACATTTACATGAGGATAAAATTGATGAATTAAAACTTTTAGTATAACTGATAAGTGTTTCCTTTGTACTTTTTTTTATTGTTTCGACACCCTAGTATGCTTTTTCTTACTGTAAGACTTCTAGAATAACAGTTTTCAAACAAGGTTGGTGCTGCTCCATAAGGGAGTTTCACAAATTGGTGTGGGGTTTTCACTTGTCACGATTGTGAGAGTGTTTTTGGCATTTAATGGATGGGGACTAGGTATGCTAGGTATTCTGCAGTGCAAGGGCCAGCCAGTCTCAGACTACAGATTTTTCCAAGTATCGCACAACTTTTGAATGTCTACTTGACTAAACTCTATTCAAAGATAAATCAGTAATACTTCGCTATATAAAATATTGATAAGTTTTATAAAATTAAGAATCTGATAATTTAGGAGAAATTTGTGTGGAGGGGAAGCTTAAGTAAAATAAATAGTATAAATATTGTTGTATAATGTACTTCACATATTCTTTCCACTTCTTAATTTATAGCATTTTTTTTTTTTTTTTTTTTTTTTTTGAGACGGAGTCTCGCTCTGTCGCCCAGGCTGGAGTGCAGTGGCGCGATCTCGGCTCACTGCAAGCTCCGCCTCCTGGGTTCACGCCATTCTCCTGCCTCAGCCTCTGGAGTATCTGGGACTGCAGGCGCCCACCACCACACCTGGCTAATTTTTTTGTATTTTTAGTAGAGATGGGGTTTCACCGCGTTTGCCAGGATGGTCTCCATCTCCTGACGTCGTGATCCGCCTGCCTTGGCCTGGCAAAGTGCTGGGATTACAGGCATGAGCCACCACGCCCGGCCTAAGACTTCTTTTAACAACAAAGTTAATTTAAAATTTGTGCATCTCATTGAATTTTATCAATTAACACGGATTTTTAAAAAAAATTTCATGATTGTCATTTTAAATATTGACGTTTCATTTTTTAATGATAATAAATATGTTGTTAAAATTGCGTATTAAAATTACTTTTATGTTGCCCAGTCTTCAGTATTATTCTGGTCCTGTTTCCAATAATCTGTTATAAAACATCTCTGTAACTTCTTGCATTACATTTCTTTACCTGTTCCATTTACCTTCTGTTTTAAGACGGTATGGTCTCTGTTGCATTACAGAGACTTCATGTGTGTGTAACTTGACAGTGTGGCAGGAATGCTGGGATAGATAGTCATACTGTCCCACATTTTGGCAATCTCCTCAGAGATTGGATAGCTTTACTGTGTTCATATCCGTGGATCCCAACTCATTGTTTTTTTTTTTTTCTGTAACTTTTTCATTATATGGAAGTAGGCCCTAGGAAAAGTTGAAATGACTCTATTTTACTCTCAGACTTGATTAATGGTTTGGGTATAGAATTCTAGATTGTAGATAATTTTATTTTAGATATGGAAGGCTTTGTTTCACAACATTCAGTGTTACTACTGAGAAATCCATTGCCACTTTTTTTTCTCGTATCTTTTTTTTCCTGGCTACATTTGGCCTGTTCTTAATATTCTAGAAGGCTTTAGGATTGTTTCTTTATCTCTGAAATTCTATGATAATATGTCTTAGAATGGATTTTATTCATTATTTGTAATGAATCTTCAGAGGACCCTTTTAAGAGCAAATGTCTTTCAGTTTGGGGATGTTATCTTGAATTATTTTGTTTCCCTGTTTTTGTTTTTTTATCCCTCTTTTTCCCTCAGTTCTCTTAGTTGGAGGTTCAGCACCAGTGTAGAAGTGGGATGTGTGAGGTTGAGTCATTGCCTGATTGTGGGCAGAGTGATTTGCTGCTTCTTCAGTGTCTTTTCTGATATGTTCTGTTATGAGTAACTTCTTTTAATAAGTTATTCATCTGTTTTCCAAAAATTTGTGATCTTGTTTCTGTTTTTCTCTCCACTTCCACTTTTTTGTCCTTGTGAAATACACCTTAAAAAATTATTAACTGCCATTTTAGTAGGGTTTTGGGTGGGAGAAGAAGTAATTTCGTGTGGTTAATCTGTGTTTAGTGAACCAGTTGTTTCTTGTATTCATTTTCCAAGATGCAGCTCTTGAAAACTTTCTGTGATTCTTTAGTAATCTTACCTCACCTCCTACAGACCTTATTAGAGCACTTAGTATGCCACATTATAATTACTAGTTTATTGCTTATAATAAGAACAGGAATTGTCTTATTTTTATCAATATATATTTCTTAAATGAATGGAAACTAACAAAATGCAGAAATGAGATAGATAATAGATAACAGTACAATTTAGTCAGAAGGATTGAAATTATTTCTTATTTTAATGCTATTTCAATTAATGTTAGATAGATTTTTAAAAACGTAATGGAGATTTATTTCTTTTAGTAAAATATTAATACTGTTGTCATCCTGGAGTAATCAAAAAATGTCTTTATATTAAAGCGAAATGGCAAAGTAGTCATGAGAGTTTCATTGCAATGGAGAATCTTTCTTGATGCATTTGATTAGGAATTAAGCTACAAGATATTGAAAAAAATAGAATGACTAGTGGATAGTTTTACATATTAAGGAGAGTACAGCAATATCATATTGTAAAGGGCAAAGAAGACAGAAAAAGTCTTATTTTCTTCTGTTAGCATATCATTTCAATCATTCCAAATAGTAAAATAGTAAATTCTAAGGAGACATCTTTTTGTTCTGTGAAAACGTGTCATATCCACAGACAAAAGGAAAACATCTGAATTAAGCACAAGATTTGGTTAAAAAAATCTTTGTCACTCTCTTGATGAAATGTCACCATCATAATTACCTATTGTCTCCTTATGGAAGTTTTCCTTTGATCATAATATTTTGTTTAGTTTCATTGATTTTTAACTTTAAGGGTAGGAAATATAATTGGTTTAATTTAAACTGTTTAACTCATGACTTCCGCTTTCATATAAGTTAAAATAAGTGAATCAGCAAATAGGTATTGAGTACATACAGGACCCTGGTTGGTATGCAGTGAAGTTGAAGAGATACTTACTTTAGGAAGATGTCTTTTCTTAAAAAGCTGTATGCATGTAAAGAGTGACAGGTGTAAGGATTAGTAGGATAGAAAATATCTTGAAATTGTATATGATCAGTTACCAATGAATGGCCCAAATGGAGTTTCTGCTAGTTCAGCTATCTTTAGTTGAATGTTCACACATTCCTAAGTCATATCTTAGGCGTGATGTATATAAAGACAGAAAGAATTAATACTTGATACAGTTAATTAACAGTGTTCTGAATTTTATTTTTAATAATCTGTTTTTTTTAGCCATAGTCTGAGTTAACTGTAGGGCCTGTTCATTTTTATGCTTGCGTTTGCTTACTTGTTAGAAATGTTCTTAAAAATTGCATAGAATTACTTTGGGAATATTTCATTTTTTACTTTTTGATTCCTATACATACTATATAATCTTTTCATCAAACCATTCAAATTTTAAAAATCAGAGATTTTACACCAAAAACATACAGATAGTAAGTTTTTGCTGTATACTAGTATTTTGCTTCATAAAACATAGTCGGCATTCTTTATTCTATGTTCACATATTTTTACTTAAGTTCAGCATTCATACATTTTCAAGAGTAGTTTCAGGATAAAATTAAATATATACCATGTTTTTTCACTCGGTGAACTCATTTTCCCCATCTTGTGAACAACTACTTCTTTAGAGTTTATTAAAATGTTTTCTTGAGTGTACCACTTAGACTGTCGCTGTCACTTCATCTCCCCCACTTCCATTTTTTATTGATTACTTTCTATGTTATATTGAATGTAGTGTACACAAACAAAGTTTATGAAAAGCTCAAACCCAGTGCAGGAAGGTCCTAGAAAAAAAAATATATTATTGTATAAACTTTAAAAATGTTGTCTAGGAAGCTAAAACTGCTTAACAGATGTGATTGCTTCATTGTTTCAAATTTGTGCCAGTCAGAGTTGATAGGATTTGATCACACTCTAGTAGATTTATGAGATAAATTACAATATTGCATGACATACTTCAGATAGAAAAACATCAATATAAGTTGGATATGATTTCTCGTTTAAGATAACAAGCTAGTAATTTTTTGAAATCAGATGGTTGCTACTTTGAGAGAATATCAGTTTTTATGGAAATTAACAATATCTCTCATATTTTCTTCATGGTGACAAAAAGTATATTAAACTTTGGTTTGCATGTACAAATTTAATTGTAAATGAGAGCCATTTTGTTTCTATTTCGCAATAGATGACCTGTCAGATTTTCAAAGGCATATAAAGAAATGGAGTTGGACTTAAAAGAAATTTGGCTGGCCGGGCGCGGTGGCTCAAGCCTGTAATCCCAGCACTTCGGGAGGCCGAGGCGGGCGGATCACGAGGTCAGAAGATCGAGACCATCCTGGCTAACATGGTGAAACCCCGTCTCTACTAAAAAAAACACAAAAAACTAGCCGGGCGAGGTGGCGGGCGCCTGTAG
>NW_016806392.1:3491232-3511986 GCF_001698545.2 Rhinopithecus bieti | reverse complement strand
AAAAAAAAAAAAAAAAAAAAAAAAACTCTATATTATTTGCATCTGTTTAAAAAAGATGCCTTTAAAAAATAGATGTTTTCTAGTTTTTATATTTTTGCTTTATTGTAACCTGCAGGAGGCTAGGACCTGTGGTATTTGGAGTTTATTTTGCCACAGCAATGTGTGTGCTGGATCTGTGCATAAATAAGACATGGTTTTGCTTAATATGAACAATATGATTTTGTGCCCAGGTATATAATTCTTTCAGTTAGCAGTGAACTCTTGAGTATCGAAAAAGATACATTCGTATTTTGTGAACATTTTGGAATGTTTTAGTCATTTAAAATTGTGTAATATAAATTGCATTCTTTAGATTCAGATTTATATTATCATTTTCACTATTTCAGCTAATTCAATTTTAAGGCGTTTTATATTTTGGAAAAAATCATGTATTAGGTAGAAGTCAGATATTTAAACATCCATTACACACTTAAGATTTGGGTTGTAGTGCACTCTCAAACCATTAAAGAGAAAGCTGTCAGTTTATGAAATTCTTTGTATGCCCAACAGCTTGAAGCTAGCTTATAGAATGCCAAATATTAGACTATCAGTTTTATTAACTCTTTCACTTAAAGTATTTCTTCTTGAAATAAAAAAGAAACTTAAGTGAATTGCTAGGTCTGGATCATTTATTGAATGTTAGTAGTTTCAGAAAGCTGAAAAATATTTATGCTGTGTAATAAACAGATGCTGCTCTAACAGTACAATACGTTATGTACCAAAAATGATCTCTGTTTTCATCAGAGATGCTGATTTAATGAGGCAAGACTAGCTTACATCAAAAATGGATTTAGGATGTAATTTTGCTTTTGTATGTTTTTTCTACATAATTAAGAGACATACCTTTTAACATCATTATCAGGTTTGAGGAAGAATGTTTATTTCTTTGATTTTCACATCTATTTTTGAATTCACAGGAGTTTGTAATTGTCCTGTAAACCCATTCAAAATAGCTATTAAAATGCCCTAAAGAAGATGCCTTGTTTTTTACTTTATTAAATCTACTTTGCATGAAATTCATATAGGTCTTAACTTTTCTACCTTTTTTTTATTAAGGATACTAAATATTTTCTATAATTTGTGGGACAGTTTGGGGGAGGCAGTCAATCAGTCATTTGACTATTGTGAGATGATGATGCTTGAGGTTTAAAATCTCTGTCACGCATTGTGCTTAGGTTGCCTTTTTGGTTTGCTGTCCAGAGTCACTGGAGTCTTTTCATCTACGAGAGAAGCACTTTGCTAGGCTCTGCTTTCTTGTTCACTTATTCCATGAGCACCCTCAAACTTGACTGCAGTTGCTGGCTTTGAGTCCTTCTTCTGCATCTGTATTGTACATCTTTGATTGACATGTTTGCCTTTACATATGGTCAGGTAATTTTATATTTGGAAAATATTCCTATTGTGTGTTTTATTCCACCGAACCTAGCAGAGTTAAATGTAGTTTGGATGCATTGGGAAGAATTAATGATTGGAAGATACAGAGTTGGTAAATTATTTATTCTGGCCCTGAGGAAGCTGAAAAGCTGAGTGAAAGACTAATAAATCATTTGTGGTAGTGCTGGTTGTCACTTCCAATTATTTTAGACGTTTTTGTGATAAACTGCAGCACCTGCTAGATATCTGCACACCCTCCCTTGATGCTAGTGGTGCAGCTTGTTTAGTCGATTATCAAAGGCAAGTTTGTGTAAAGTTTATTTAGGTTGGAAAGGAAATTACTCTTTTTGAGTCAATTTTGTTGCTTTTCCTCATTGTTTTGAATGCTATGAAAAAATTTCCCTGACATGGCCAAGAATCTGGAATATGCCTACTACTTTAGCCAGGAAAGACTGTCTTTATCTTTTATTAAATACTTGAAGAATTGAACTTCTTTATTATTCCCAGACTAATTGAAAACTACATCAACTGAGATGATTAGTATGCTAAAGATCGAATCATCTTTTTGGTACCAGTTGATAGAGAACCACTGTTGCTGCTTGACCAGGCTTTTTTTCTTCATTCTTTGTTTATAAAGGCTGAGATTTTGTAACTACTATCCTAAAAGGTAGTGAGATCCCCCTTTCCACTGTTCCTAAACTCTGCTGCTGAGATTCTTGAAGAGGCAGAGAAGAATTGGAAAGAAAGCACAGCCTAGACTGGTCTGCTTCTAGCAATCTTGAAACACGACTACTCTAAAACTCCTTGGAAAATAAATCTTACACGCCTGTAATCCTAGCACTTTGGGAGGCTGAGGTGGGCGTATCACCTGAGGTTAGGAGTCCAAGACCAGCCTGGCCAACACAGTCCAAACCTGTGTCTACTAAAATACAAAAAAATTAGCTGAGCATGGTGGCCTGCGCCTGTAATCCCAGCTACTTGGGAGGCTGAGGCAGGAGAATCTCTTGAACTCAGGAGGTGAAGGTTGCAGTGAGGCGAGATCACACCATTGCACTCCAGCCTGGGCAACAAGAGCAAAACTCTGTCTCAAACAAACAAAAAACGTGGGACAGTCGAGAGGACTCTTAAAGATATATACATATACCTTGAATAATCTTGATAAGTGGTCTTGTATTCATTGAGTTGCATTTTTACTCACTGACATGCTTCTCCTCATCAAACATTTATTAAAGCTTATATGTGCCAGCACCCTGAAACAACAATTACTACTATAATAACAACTCTTTTTGGAGGTTAGTGTGTGCCATGTACTATTCTTAGCATTTTAATATGTATTAACATATTTTAATATGACAACCCTATAAGATATTTATTATTCCTATCCTTATTTTACCAAGGAGCCCTATGGAGTGATAAGGCAATAGTGATTTAGTTTTTTTCTTTAGGATCTACAGAAAGTGGGAAACATTCATGGTAAATCTTAGTTAATTAGGTTTAGGAATTTCAATCCAAGTAATATAATAATAACTATCATTTATTGAAGATTTAATGTTGTATTTTGTATTATATATATTATTTCACTTTTAACCCCTGAATAATAAATGATTATTATCTTCTTTGTCATTGTATCAGTCCACTCTCATGCTGTTATAAAGAACTGCCGGAGACTGGGTAATTTATAAAAGAAAGAGGTTTAATTTACTCCTAGTTCCACAGGGCTGGGAAGGCCTCAGGAAACTTAACGTGGAAGGGGAAGCAAACTCGTCCTTCTTCACATGGCAGCAGGAAGGAGAAATGCTGAGCAAAATTGGGAAACGCCCTTTTAAAAATAATCAGATCTCATGAGAAGTCACTCACTGTCATGAGAACAGTATGAGGGTAACCACCTCCATGATTAAATTACCTCCCATTGGGTCTCTCCCATGACACGTGGGGATTATGGGAACTACACAATTCAAGGTGAGATTTGGGTGGGGACACAGAACCAAACCATATCAGTCATGATGGTGAAATTGAATCTTAAAGAGGTTAAACTACTTGCCCTGGGTTGTGCAGCTTGGAGGTGGAGGAGCTGGGATTCGAGTTAGAATCTGACTGCCTCCACACTCTATTTAGGGATTACAAACTCTACTTCCTGTGGAACTTGGTAAGCCACAGAAAGTGGGGAGGAAAGTTGTCTAGTGAGCAGCTGGGGAGCATTGACAGCAGTGGGACCAGAACTATGAATCTCGTGATTTTTTTTTTTTTTTTTTGAGGTAAGTTAAAATCTAAATTTTATGTGAAATGTCAAGTTTAAAAAATCTTGGCAGTTTATTCGGAATGAACTGTTTGCTCACTGGAAGTGGCCTATGGATGCCAGTTTGAAATCCCAGCATGTTGCATTCCTTCTAGCTTTATCAAATTGAAAACTAGTGATAGTCTATGAAACAATATTAATAGATTATATGAGTAAAATTCCATCCATTAGGGAAGTTAACAGACTAAATGAAACATAATTATTTATTACTTTAGTAATTCTGTGTAACTTGTTATATACCTCAAGAGATTTAGTTGAGTTTAATTTCAGGTTATAGGATACTAGTAATTCAGCTATAAACTATAGCATAGAGTGTAAAATCAAACAGTAAAAAAAAAACTAGAATTTTGAAAATCTAAGCAGGTATTAAGTTATGGAAATGTTTATTGAAACACTTTTCTTCCCTCCCTGTACCCACCCGAGCCATTCCTCTAGTGCTTTTATTTCCTCCTTTCTGAGCTCATACACTTACTTTCGCTATGCAAATCATGTGGGAGATTCAAGATATATATATATGTGTGTGTGTGTGTGTGTGTGTGTATACATACATATGTGTGTGTGTATATATGTATATACATAAATATGGTTTTTTTAAGTGAAATGCCTTTATTAGATTACAGGTAGAATTAAATCATATGTAGAATGTTGTTACTTTTAATAGAATATAACACAGTCAAAGATCAAAGTTTTCGTAAATGGGGATCTGTTTGAAATAAAAGTCAGTGGTTGTTTATGGATTTATTAAATGCTTTTATCTTAAAATACAAATTAAATATTCCTGGAGACAACATGTATCATTTCATAAGTGTTTGAAAAAAAATCAGTCTAATCAGTTGTTAGAGGGTTCTTCCACAAAAAGATGAAAGACAAAACCGTAACAATTGTTATAAACGTACTATTTTGGAATTATTAAAAATAATTTTCGTGGCTGGGCGCGGTGTTTCATGCTTGTAATCCTAGCACTATGGGAGGCTGCGGCAGGCAGATAGCTTGAGCCCATCAGTTTGAGACCAGTCTGGGCAACATGGTGAAACCCCATCACTACAAAAAATACAAAAATTAGCCAGCTGTGGTGGTGCATGCTTGTAGTCCCAGCTACTCGGAAGGCTGAGATTGGAGGATCACTTGAGCCTGGGGGGGGGTCAAGACTGCAGCCATGATTGTGCCACTACACTCCAGTCTGGACTCCGTCTCATTGAAAAAAGAAAAAGAAAAAATTATTTTCGTAGTGGATTTTCAAATCCTACCTTATAACGAAAGTAATTGCATTGAAAATCAATGTTTCTTTCAAAAATAAAGGGCTTAATAAATTATGATTTTTTTATTGGGTCCTTTAGCTCTTTAGAAATTAAATACTTGTTAGTGACTTAATTTTATAAGTTAGAGGCTTTTGACATATAGCATTTCATTTGTTCAGTTGCTCAAAGTATGACTTTAAAAAATTAATAGAAAATCTTTTACTGTGTCTTATTATAAGGATAATATAGGTTCATTACAGAAAATTTTAAAATTACAAAAAATTAAAACATGATTCTATTATAAGCAACCAGCAAATCTGTTTGTTTTCTGAGGTTTTTAAAAATTTTTTTACTTTGACTGCTTAGCGTTTTATATTTGTCTTATCTGTGATAATATTCATAGCTTAGTAGGCTTGTTTTTAAAAGATAATATTTGAGAGTTCAAATGCATCTCATTTATAAAGCTTTTCATTCAGCAACTAGAAGTAAATTATTCCTCTTCCTAACTTCCGTGTAGCTGACTGTACCTCTACAATGATTTTTTGTAGCAACATATGTACATCTCACACTGTCTTGTGTTCATTTTTATATTATTGTAACGTTCACTAACTGTTGAGTGAATAAATGAAAAAAAAATTCGGACTAAATCAGTTGTTAGAGGGTTCTTCCACAAAAAGATGAAAGATCTAATAGTAGTAATTGTTAGTTATAATGTTTCTATTTTGGAATTATTAAAAATGATTTTTCTTAGTGGATTTTCATATCCTACCTTTAATGAAAGTAATTCCACCCAGAATCGTCACTTCTTTCTTTTGAGAGAACCATTGGTTCTTAAATTAGATCTTAACTTCTATATGAGATTGTTAACACAGGTAGGGCTTTTGTGGAAATGTGATTATACTAAGAAATCACTAAAGTTTATGGAGCAACAGTTTAGATCTTTCTAGATCTAAACACGTGCTCGGTGTACTACTTAATAAGTAATGGAGATTTACTATGTTCAGATTTGTCAAGTCTAAGTTGAAGGGTAAATACTGCTAAATAAGTATATACAATCTTGCAGTTCTAAAATGTTGCAAAAATTAATGAATTATTTGAGTGCTTATAATGAAATGATGTTTGGAAAATCTGAAGGAGAAAAATTTTAGAAATGGTGATTCTAGAATGTTACTTTATAGATAAAAGGTAATTCAGAATGCTAGAGGTGGATGGGTGCTTAGAAGTTATCTTCTGAAATCTTCTTTGTCAGTAGGAAACAGAAGTTTTGGGAGATAAATAATTGGACCAAGGTCATAAGACTGCAGTGTATCTAATGCTAATTACTAATGTGTGCTCAATAAATATTTTTATGACTAAATGAAATGCCTTATGTATAGGGAGTTGCTGAAAAATTTGTCCTGTGTAGTTTAGGAAAGTTATTGCAAAAACAGTTGCCATGAATGTTCAAATTAGAAAATATAATTACTGCATTACCTAAAAATATTTATACTTTGAAGAGAAGAACTTAGAAGACATAATACTTTTAAAAACATGGCAATGTATAGAAAAATGAAATAGAATGAGTACTATTTAGCTTTGTTTCTAGCATCACTTTGACTGCATAATTGGAAGGTATCTTTGGATAAGCTTTTTGGAAACTTTTCTAGTTGGAAAAGGATTTCAGCTGGAGTGTCTAAAGGGTCACACACACAAAAAAACCCCTCTATATTAAAATAAAATGTGTCCAAGCTTTAAAGAAAAGATCTCAGAGTTTGCAGATGATCCTAAAATTGGAGCTAGGGGAAATAATGAGGAACAATGCAATCAGATTCAAAAAGATTTGGATTGTTTAGGTGATTGGGCCAGCAGATGGCAAATGCAGTTCAGTGTAGACAAATGTAAAATAATTATCTTAGGAACAAAGAACCAATCATACAGCACACTGATCAGGAAAAAATTTGTGAGTTATTGTAGGAAAACCATTGAAACAGTTAACCCGGTGCACAGCTGCAGCAAAAAAGGCAAGCAAGAAACCAAATTAGCAGACGGATAGAATATAAAGCAAGAGGCAATACTTATAGTGTATTAAGAAACTTGCTAGACCCCATCCAAATTGCTCAGTCTACTGTTGGTTGATAGAACTACTTTAGGAAGAGTACGTTTTTGCCTTGGAAATACACTGAAAATGGTACCAAACAAATCTAATAAAATGATGTTAAAGAGATTTGCACTAATTTTTTTTATCAACTTTCAGTTTGCAAACTTTTATAAAGATATGAGCAAGACACAGTAAAAGTAAAGACACTTCAGTTCTACTACAAAGAGTTGGTCTTCCTAGATGACATTTGTGGTTTTCATTGCCTGGGGCCTTACTAAGCCCCTTTCTAGGTTAGATAGGAGGCTGCTTCTCACCCCTCAAGATTCAGGAAGCCTAAAGGCTAGCATGAGGCCCTTCTATAGTTAAAGAGTTGCACCTTGACAGCTGGAAAGACCATGGGCATGAGGCTAAGAGCTGCCACTGAGATGCTTCCTCCTGGCCTGTAATTCTTTTTTTTTTTTTTCCTTTCTTTCTTCTTCTTTTTTTTCCTTTCTTTCTTCTTCTTTTTTGTTTTAAATATTGCGGGACTTTTCGGTAAAAATCAGAAAGGCTGCTAGACAAATTCTAAAAGAGCCTGTAACCCTTGATGCAGTAACATAAGTTCCAGGCTTCATTCAAGGCTGTGGAGGCAAACATTTTTCTGTGATTTGCCTTCCTTGATTCCTGTCCAAGCTGGATTCTCCAACCTTGTCCCAGTGTTCTGAACTATCTAGTACCTAGCCAATAAATTCCTTTTTGACTTAGATTCACCAGAACATGTATCTGTTGTTTATAATCAAGAGCCTTAACTGGTACAGTGGTAGTGTTCTGTTCTTTTATCCTTGTTTCTTGAATTGTTTTCTTTTGTCTTATAATGTGTTCACTTTGTTTGGAGTGGTGTCTTATACTAAATCATTTTTGGGATGAGAAGAAAGCTAAAATGCAAATTGTCCTCTTCATCTCTCTCTGCCTCTCTTTTTGTCTGTCCCTCTCTCCCTCCGTATCAGAATGCAAAAGAAGTGAAAAGAATTTGTATCCATACCATTGGCATCTTGTATCCATACCATTGGCATCTTTTGTAAAATTTAACTTTATCCATGCAATTGTATATTCAGTGTTACTGTTGAAAATGGTCTTTGGTATCGAGACCTGTTTTAAGAATGTTTGCATTTTTTAATACATTATATTAGGTATCTCTAAAAATCGTTTTCTGGCTGGGCATAGTGGCTCACGCCTGTGATCCTAGCACTTTGGGAGGCCGAGGCGGGTGGATTATGAGGTCATGAGATTAAGACCATCCTGGCCAATATGGTGAAACTCCATCTCTATTAAAAATACAAAAAAAAAAAAAATTAGCTGGGCATGGTGGTGTGTGCCTGTAATCCCAGCTACTGAGGAGGCTGAGGCAGGAGAATTGCTCTAACCCGGGAGGCGGTGGTTGCAGTGAGCTGAGATCATGCCATGACACTCCAGCCTGGGTGACAGAGTGAGACTCCGTCTCAGAAAAAAAAAAAGAAGAAGAAGAAAATGATTTTGTTAGAAAATTCACTGTAAAAATGCATTTGTCCATTTATTCTAAATATGTTGGGTTATTGTAAGAATGGATTAAATGTATTTTATAAGTTTTTTATATGAAAAATGGGATTTTTTTGCATCTATTACTTTTTTCATTTAATAGTATATTGTGAGCAGGAAAGGTAAGCCTATATCATCTCTTTTAATAGTTGTGTAACATTCTATTATTATATAGATGTACTATATATTTTTTAACCAGTTCCCATAGATGACTATTTAGGTTATTAGAATTTTCCACTGTTCCATATACTACTGCATTCAAACTACTTTTAATAGTGTTTGCATATATCCCTCATTATTTCCATAGGCTAAATTCCAGAAATGGACTTACTGTTTAGAAGGGTAATTACAAGTCTTCTGATACTTACTGCAAACTCTACAAGTTTCATTTCTGCCAGCAATTTTGATTCCTGAATTTTTTACATCAATACTCGTATTAATACTTAAAAAGAAAACATCTTTGCTAGTTTTATAAGAGAAAAGTAGTGTCTTGTTGTAATGTACCCGTTTTTAATGCTATTGACCATTTACATTTATTTTATAATTTACCTCTTAATACGATTTACCTGTTACTCAGGTATTTTTCTCATATTTAATTACTATATTATATATTAAGAAGATCAGTCTTTTGTAGTATGTCATTTTTTTTTTCTGTGTTTGATTTTTTTTTTTAAACTAGTGAGTTGAGGAATTTGGTATTTGTTTGGATTTTTTATTTTGGGTCATATAACCATTTTAAATTTTATGTAATCAAATATATATCGTTCTACATAAAAATTTTCATCTTCAGTATTTAAAACTTAAAAAATACCTAATAAAGTTTTAATTGATCTAGGATTTTAAAATAATCAGTTTTGGGGCCTATATACTGTATTTTCTGTGTATTGGCTTTGCAGACCTCAGTGTACATGCAAACTTACAATCATGAATGTAAAGTAAAGCACACTGGAATTGCTTCCAGCTGGCTGTGACCTTGAGTCTCAGCTTCTGCATCTATGAAATGAAGATATTGGTCTGGTACAGTGCTGTTCATTCCGTTTTTTTTTGCCCATGAACCCCAGTAAAAATTTAAATCACAACCGCAGACACACATGTACATAAACACATACAAGTATATGTATGTGTGTATATAAACATACTGTGTTTCTACTTTTTGTGTGTCATGCCATACATATCATGCCATGCAGTGCCAGATATTATTTAAAAAAAACTTCACTAAATTGCTTTCCTTACCTACTAAGGGGTGTTACAATTTGAGAAACACTTGTCCAGTAGATCTTTGGACACTCAGATGCCTTCTGGGACTGACCAGATAACAGTTGCAAATAACTTACCACTTTAGCTAATCAGATGGCTTGGGTTCTATCTAAAGGCATTCAAATTAAAAGAGTAAAACAAAGCACCTTGTTAGGTCAGCAGACATTTTCAAGTGGAATTCAACCTTCAAATTTGGGACCCTATCCTACTCTAGAGAAAAAAATCAAATACATAAAATATTGTCTCATTACTTTGTCAAATTGCTATAAAATATTTTTAACTAACGGTTCATGGTCAGGCAGTGAAATCAGACTACACTTTTAATAGCATTGGTCTGGATGCTAATATTCGAATGCTTTCCAGGTAACCTCTTCTAAACTTCTTTGGCACTGTGGCAACTTCTAGCCATGAAAATTAGGAGACAAAATGGCCTAACTAAGTTTTCCTGATTTAATGAGAAATAATGTCTATGCTAGGATATGAGAAGATAAATATGAAAGAGATAATTCCAGGTATCTGAGTTACTTTCAAGGCTGATGTTAAAGGAAAAAGTGGGCTGGGTGTGGTGGTTCGTGCCTGTAATCCCAGTGCTTTGAGATGCCAAGGTGAGAGGATTGCTTGGGGCCAGGAGTTACAGACCACCAACCTGGGCAACATAGCAAGACCCTGTCTCTACAAAAAAATTAAAAAATTAGCTGGACGTGTGATGCATAGCTGTAGTCCTAGCTATTTGGGAGGCTGAGATGGAAGGATTACTTGAACCCAGGAGTTTGAGGATGCATTGAGCTATGATTGTGTCACTGCACAGCAGCCTGGGCGACAGAGTAAGACCTTGTCTTAAAAAAAAGGGAGGGTTGGGGGAGACAGGTGAACTTTGTCCTTCCCATTTCAAATGAAGGTGATGTACTATCCTAGCAACTGTGTCCAAAAACACTTTTAAGAAGATGCTGGCCAGGTGTGGTGGCTCACGCCTGTGATATCAGCAGTTTGGGAGGCCGAGGTGGGCAGATTACAAGGTCAGGAGGTCAAGACCATCCTGGCCAACATGGTGAAACCCTGTCTGTACTAAAATATAAAAAATTAGCAGGCGAGGTGGCAGGCATCTGTAGTCCCTGCTACTCAGGAGGCTGAGGCAGGGGAACTGCTTGAACCTGGGAGGCAGGCAGGCAGAGAGGTTGCAGTGAGCTGAGATCGCGCCACGGCACTCCAGTCTGGTGACACAGTAAGACTCTGTCAAAAAAAAAAAAAAAGGTACTAATGAATAACCAGTGAAAATCATATAGAAAAGTTCAATGTCCATGAACAAATACAGCAGCATTTGGATATCTACCAAATCTCTTGTGTCTGTGTATATACACACAAAATTATTTTTATGACTTGATTTTCTGGTTTTGGGGATAAGACTATATATACTTCAAAGAGAGATTCTGTGATGTATAGCCATTAAGTCTCACTTTTGGTGACTTGGGTAATTGTAATGGAACCATGGAGCCATTAGGCTCCAGATGGGACTTTAATCTGGCTTCTGATTGAGCCGAGTGTCCTTATAGAGTCTCTTAGCATCTGTTTTGGAAATATTTGCGACATTATTCAAAATTTGTACGAATTAACCCACCCTTGGGTTATAATTCAATTTTTCTTTATTGAGAAGTATATTATAAACATTTTTATGCAATCAGATTAAACTAGCTTATACCTGTTATTTATTTGTCTATTAAGTGGTCATGTAGATTTTGTGACTGAGCTTTTAGTGGATTTAAGAAAGCTTATGTTAGACTTCTAAAGATTGTAATTTGTTTTTAAAATGTTGTTTATTAAAGCTGTTTCCAAGTTTCAAATAGCTTTCACATAGGTACTTATTTTGAGAGACTATTTAAAATACTTAAAATTATGCTGGTTCCGTCTTTTAATAACGGAAACTCCCAAATAGTCTGCCTTATTCCAGAATGAAGTTGATTTTTTCCCACAGTGGAAACTATAGGTAGGGGAGCTTCTAGGGCTTGATCTCCAAGCACTATACGAGCAAGGTATCAGCCTGACTTATCTGTTTTTTTAAATTTATCTTCAGGCTGGTTTCCTTCATGTTTATAGGATAGCTACTATCTGTAGCTGGAACAACAAACATTCTTCAGTTCCAGTAGGGAAACAAGAATTTTTCTCATTATTGTAGACTAAAGGTTTTTCCCTTCAGTTTGATTGGCCCCGTTTAGATCACATGTTATCTTTGGACCAGTAACAATCACCATGTGCTGTTTGGTTTAATTAAGTTTGGGTTTCTGAACCACTTGCAGGAAAGTTGGTATTACAGCATTTGATTCGGGATCTAGCCCTGGAGCTTGAGAGAGTCTGGGTAGGTCAGCTTCTCCTGAGTTATGGGAGGGGAAAGGTAAAAATGGATGTTGGATTTGCAACAAGTGGAGTCTCTTCTATAAGCATTATAAAAGTTCTAATCTACTCCTTGATCAGGATTTTAGTTTCTTTCTCTTTTTGCATTTTTATTAGTACTATGGCTTTTAATTAATTATTTTCTTATTTACAGAACACAGAAATGAAAATCATGTTGTGGAAAGAAATACTAGTTAGGTATTTTGTAGTTGCTTGGGCTTTCTTTGTTACATGGAGATTGGAAAAATTGTAAATATTGCCTGACACAGATAGAGTGTAAGGAGATTACATTATTAAATAAATGTTAGTGACATTTTCTCAAGAAACTGTCATACATCATCACTATTTGTCCCTCCCCCCAAAGGAAGGCAGTATATTTCTGTGGGCCCAAATTCTCAGTGGTTTACTTTTCCATGTGTAACTAGGGTTTTTTCAAGTATTAAAGTATAATTGTGTAATTTATATATTGAAATGCTTACTTTAATGACTGAGAATGAGAGTACTGGAAATGAAGAGTTCTAAATTGATGGCAGAAAGATCTTATCCTGGATTTAAGTTAGGAAGGACTAAAAATACTGGTATGTAAGAAAAAAAATTCCTCAGGGAATATTGGAGCAAATGTAAGTGTGAGGTTTGAATTGTCTGTCCCTGGTTGGTAGTATTTGTTTGCATGTTTTCCTGAAGGATGAAAGGCTGTATTTTCCTGTCAATTCATCCACTGTTAATAAATTTCTTTAGCTCTTACGTATGTCAAAATGCAGTATTACAAATACCACTAATTTGGAATTGTAATAAATTGATTCAAAGTAGTTTTAAATTAAATAGGTTGATAAGCAACGAGCAGAATAGAAAGCAATCTCTTTACCTTTTTTAGGATTAAAAAACAAGGCATTCTAGATGCCTTCCTCTCCTTTATCCATAACCTCTAACAGGTGTTGTTGATTCTTCCTAGATGCTTATCTCTGGAATCAGCTCTTCTTATTCTGATTAGACCTTATTTATCATCTGGACTCCCTAATCTCTGTGCCAGAATATTCATATGATAGATATTATTCAGCACCTTGACTTTTTCTTTTTGAACTTAGCTCCATGTGAGCACATAGATCCATGTGCTCACACAAATCCACTCATTCTATTTTTAAAGCTTCATAGTATTCCCAAGTATGGATGTGTAGTGTATAATCTCAAAATAGTCTTTCTCAATGGTAGATCTCATTATGTTTTTGTTCTGGTGAAAAGTTCCCTTCCCCTTCTGGTGATTCTCAGTCATGGGAGGGAACATTTACTTCCTAAGGATGGGGAATCTGAATCTTGCATGGACCTTTTACAAGTCTGTCTCCCAAATTCTGATATACCTTCCTATTTGATGATTTCTCTTGTATTAAGAACTATAACTGGCTGGGCGCAGTGACTCACACCTGTAATGCCAGCACTTTGGGAAGCATAGGCGGGTGGATCACCCGAGATCAGGAGACCAGGCTGGCCAACATGGCAAAACCCTGTCTGTACTGAAAAATACAAAAATTTGTGGGGTGTGGTGGTGCATGCCTGCAATCCCAGCTACTTGGGAGGCTGAGGCACGAGAATTGCTTGAATCTGGAAGGTGGAGGTTGAGGTTGCAGTGAACCGAGATTGTGGCACTGCACTCCAGCCTGAATGACAGAGTGAAACCCTGACTTTAAAAAAAAAAAAAAAGCTGTAACTGTCTCATATATCAGAGTAGATAAAAGGTTGTAAACACCCTAGTGGTCTTACTTTCCTGCCACATGATTTAATAATTCTGAACACGTTGCCTTTTGGCTGGGAGTCTTCCATTTTTTCTTCTCTTTGCTTTTCTGCATTGACATGTATTTTTACTATGCTTTTAATACCCTTCCCTTCTATTCATCCTGAAGCTTCATCTCATGCAGTTTTTCCTGTTTTAGACTGCTGGGCTGTTTACTAAGAGCAACTATAATTTCTTCTAAACTTCTAACTCCCTTCTACTGGATTTTTGAACAACTTGAGGACAGAGTGGTGTTATAATCTTTGTACTTTTAGCATGTAGACAATATACATAGTAGTATACATAGCAGGAAATCAAATAGCTAATTGAATGAATGGAGTTAATGGATATTTAAGTATCCAATCGTGCTCCACTTAATGATGGGAACAGGTTTTGAGATATGGTTGTTAGGTGATTTCTTCTTGGTATGAACATCATAGAATGTACTTATGCAAAACTAGATGATGTACAGACTGCCACATACCTAGGCTATATGATGTAGCCCATTGCTCTTGGCTACAAACCTGTACAGCATGTTACTGTACTGAATGCTGTAGGCAGTTGTAACACAATGGTATCTGTTTATCTAAACATAGAAAAGGAACAGTAAAATTACAGTGTTATAATCTTAAGGGACCACCATCCTATATGTGGTCTGACATTGACTGAAATGTCATTATACAGCACATGACTGTATTTATGTTTTTGCATAAAATAGCTGAATTTTCTTTTCTTTTTTTTTTTTTTGAGGCGGAGTCTTGCTCTGTCGCCCGGGCTGGAGTGCAGTGGCCGGATCTCGGCTCACTGCAAGCTCCGCCTCCCGGATTTACGCCATTCTCCTGCCTCAGCCTCCCGAGTAGCTGGGACTACAGGCGCCCGCCACCTCGCCCGGCTAGTTTTGTATTTTAGTAGAGACGGGGTTTCACCGTGTTAGCCAGGATGGTCTCGATTTCCTGACCTCGTGATCCGCCCGTCTCGGCCTCCCAAAGTGCTGGGGTTACAGGCTTGAGCCACCCCGCCCGGCCTATAGCTGAATTTTCAACAGTGAAATTTACTGAATATGTTTGTTATTAATAAATTGGAGTTGCAGAAAGGCTTTACTCAAGTAGCTGGTCATAAGGGAAATAAGAAAGGTGTTGAGAGTTTAAAATCTGCACAGGGAAGAAAGAGTAGATACAGAGATACAAAGTCTCTAAAGAGGCAGAATGACTGATGGGCTTGGAAGCCTTGGCCACTTATGTGAATGACTATATTGATGCAGCTAAAGAAAGAATTTGTCTGGTCGGACATGGTAACTCATGCCTGTAATCCCAGCACTTTGGGAGGCCGAGGCAGGCAGATCATGAGGTCAGCAGATCAAGACCATCCTGGCCAGCATGGTGAAACCCTGTCTTTACTAAAATACAAAAGATTATCCGGGCATGGTGGCGCATGCCTGTAGTCCCAGCTACTCGAGAGGCTGAGACAGGGGAATCGCTTGAACCCGGAAGGCAGAGGTTGCAGTGAGCTGAGATTGTGCCACTGCACTCCAGCCTGGCGACAGAGTGAGACTCTGTCTTGAAAAAAAAGAAAGAAAAGAAAGAAAGAATTTGTCCATTGAGGGTGGAGAGTGGATTGGCTGCCATCCCCAAGTAAAGGCCCAAAGGTTGAAGTTGGTAGTACTCATCCTAGCTTTTGTTGGGAGATTTTTAATATTCTGGTTTCTACCTCTCTCTGTATAGAGATATATGCAGGGAGGTGCAGATGGATGCTCCACGTTTTTTGTTTGTTTGTTTGTTTTCTTTTGGTAGTGGAATAGTGATTAAAAGGTAGACTTCAGCAGACACGGTTCAAATTCGGGCCTTTTTACTTGCTACTTGTGTGTCCTTGGGCAAGTTTCTATCAGTCTCCAGTTTTTAGTCAATGTGGCTGAAGGCTAGACCTGGAACCTATTACATTCATAGGATAATGATTTTCCCATGACACCTTTGGAGAGCCAGCCATCCCGTCATGCCTTAACAAATCTGTACCTCATTGCATCAGCAGTGTGGGCCTCGGTGCTTGAACTGTTCTATTAGAGTGTGCATTTTTTATATGTATATTCATGTGTAGTTTGATGATAAATAAAATATCTGGTTCATCATTTTCTAGTGAAAAAATATATGAAAGTGTATGAAATGCATTCAGCACATAGTTCAGCTTATATTTAAAAAAGTATTATTTGACATACACTGGAATGAACTGAAGAGTAGGGTCTGGATTTGGGTCATCTCTGTTTCTGTTTTACTTTGGATTGTGTTTGAGAGGAGTGTCTGAAGTTAGTTCATGTCTAAAAGATGTGTGGGTAGCAGGAATAGGAGTAGGGGCTTTCGCGGGAATCTGAGAACAGGGCCTGCTTTTAAGATTATAGGAAGTAGTTTTGGTTTTCAGGGAACATATCAAACAAACTTTTATTATTACTCTGTATGCCATCTTTTCTGTCTGGCTACCAGCAGGAGTTTCTGTTTCCGTATCATTTTGGCTTGCATTGTTAACTTTCCTATCTCAGCAACTAAGGTTGAAGGCAGGTTTCTCCATAGATTTTTCAAATTGTTTGAGAGACACAGAAAATTTGAAGCAGCCCATCCTTTCAAAAGAGCCAAGTTGTGAAGGTTCTGGTTTACTGATGACCCTGAGCCTCGTGCCAATCCAATGTCCGATTTATTGTAGCTGGTGTGGTATACAACCAGCAGCCATGGTTCAGAGACTGGATTTGAGGCAGCTTCTTTGAGAGAGTGATTGTAATTGCCAGTTTCAATAAAGTATGCTGGTCTATAGGAGTTGAGAAAATTGCTCCTTTAATCTGAAAGATGTTCTAGGCAAAGGCTACTGAGTGAATACAGGAGTACACTGCTTCATTTGCTGCATAATAGCTGTATTAGTGTCCTAAGGTTGCTGTAACAAAGTTCTACAGACTGTATGGCTTAAAAACAGAAATGTATTTTCTTTTCTGGGGGCTGAAAGTATGAAATCAAAGTGTCAACAGGGTTACTTTCTTCTGAGAGTGAAAATACGTGGTTCTTAACATTATTTTAAATGTCTCTATCACTTCTTGGCCTTTGGGCTAAGATCAAGTATATTTAAATATCTCTGTCGTTTTAGTGCAAGCTGAATATTTCTTATCCAAAATGCTTGGGATGAGAAGTATTTCGGAAATTGGATTTTTTTCTGATTTTGGAATATTTGCTCCAATGAGCATTTCCTTTGAGCATCACATCAGCATTCAAAAAGTTTCAGATTTTGTAGTATTTCAGATTTCAGATTTTCAAATTAGGGATCCTCAGCCTATAATTAGCAGGTTTAACGAAGATGATTGTCTTCTCGTTATTAGGATTATGGTTATATATTGTATTTGGATGCCAGGATGTGAATATGATTAATGAAAGTGGAAGTTTGTATAATTTATATTGGTGGGTTTCATTTTTAAAATGATTGGTGTATACATTTTCAAGATAATTGTTTTTGATAGAAAGTTACCTCCTACATAAGTGGCATGGCAACTAAGAATTTTATGTCCAGACACAAACTGATTTTTAATTACATATCAAAATTTTTTTCAATCATTTAATTATGTGTCTAAGTAGAAGGTTACAGATTTAAAGTAAAACTAAATGATTAAATTATCATATTTAAGTCAGTGTAATTCTAGTCATGTTGCTAAAATGAATATGCTTTTCTCATTTTATATTAAATTTAAAATATAGTAGGAACCTATAGGAATTATAAGTATTGCGTTTTTATTTTTTTCCTTTGACTTGGCTTGTTTTAATTTTGAAGTCTGCTGTTGAAAATGTCAATACTAGTTTAAATTCTGCATAACCTGATTTGTAAAATTTAATTAAGCTGACTTGACTGTTTGAATCTACTCCCTCACCCCAAAAAGAATGCATATCTCCTAAGTAGATGCAAATTTTGTGAATTATTTCTTGCCATTAGAATAACCCCTCTAATCCTTATTCACTTAATTTATGTCAGCATTTTCTTAATATATGTGTTCATGAAGGAAGTTAAGGTTGGTTGCTAGGCCTCATTCTCCCATCCTTCCTTCCCTTCATTCCTTCTTACTTTCCTTTTTATTTTGAAATAATTTAAGAGTTGCAGAAATAGTATCCTTCTCCCAGCTCCCCCTAAGGTTAATCATCTTATGTAACCATACTTTAATTTTCAAAACTAAGAAATTAACATTATTATAGTACTATTAATGAAATTGCAGATTTAGTTCATATTTCACTAGTTTTTCCACCATTTCCTTTTTCTGTTTCAGGACCTAATCTAGAAACCCACATTACATTTGGTTGTCAGGTCTCCTTAGTCTACCCCAGTGTGTGATACTTCTTTAGTCTTTCCTTGTCTTTCATGACCTTGAGACTTTTGGATAGTACTCACTAGTCAGTTATATTTTAGAATATCCGTCAATTTGGCCTTGTCTGGTATTTTCTCGTGATCAGACTGAGGTTATACATTATTGGGAAGGATACTGTAGAGATGGTGTCCTCTGATACACTCAGTGTATGATACCAGTGGTAAATGATGTCTTATTACTGGTGATGTAGCAGCATTATTAATTATTTTATTTTTTAAGATAACATAAAATTAACATAACGTAAAATCAAGTGTTTAAAAGTGTGCATTCCACCACCTCTATCTAGTTCTAAAACATTTTCATCACCTCAAAAGGAAATCTGTATCCATTAATCAATTTCACCTGTCCCTATACTCCTCCCAGTCTGTGTTCTGACTGTGTAGATTTACCTATTCTGGATATTTCATATAAGTGGAATAATATAATATAGATATTTCATTTAAGTGGAATAATAGTGACTTTTGTGTCTGGCTTCATTCACTTAGCAGCGTTTTTAAGGTTTGTCCATATCTTAGCATTTGTCAATATCTCATTTCTTCTTATGGCTGAACAATATGTCATTGTTGTGTATATCACAGTTTATCCATTCATCCCTTGAGGGACAGTTGGGCTGTTTCTATCTTTTGGCTATTGTGAATAGTGCTGCAGTGAACATGTATATACATTTACTCGTTAAATTGCTGGGTCATATGGTAATTCTAACAAACTTCCTGGCTCAGGTAGTCTTTAATTCTTCTGGCTTTCATTTGATTTAAAAAGTCTAATTCTGTTACAGAATAATCAGGGTGGTGCAGAAATATTCTTTGTAGATTTTAAATGTCACAGTGAGTTATGTTTTAAAATCTGGAAATATTTGTCCTTCTGATTAAACTACTTTTTTTCTGGACTTGATTGTTGACAGATTGTACCTGTTTTTCCATCTATAATGATAACAAGATAGAGTGCCAGAGTCCATGAATTTGTTGTGTTATATGTATTATCAGTTTATGTTATATCCATTTTGTCTTTATTTGGGATCCTTTTTCTCCCAACATAGAGGAAATTTACTAGTTTAAGGACACATCTATAATAAATACCTGAGCAACAGTTTAAGGAAGCTTTTTATACTTTTAAATATTTCTTCATTTCAGACTTGAAGTTTTCGATGTAGTTTTGAGCCTTCTTTTGTAAATAATTTATTTTCATATGATAAATATAATGTAGTATTGATTTTTAAAAATACTTTATATTCTATATAGTAGGGTAGAGAAAGGAAGAAAGAGTATTCTACTAGAAACTTGTGATAAGATGGCAAATGAGAATAGAAAGTCCTCTACTTAGGACTAGATCAGGTCTATAAAGACTGTTCTTAAATTTATTTTTCCTTAATCTTGAGAGACTAAGAATTTTGTCTGTAGACCTTTAATGTATTTCCACCAAATAGGAATATGAGTTGGTTTTTTTAATGGTTTAAAATAAAGTCTTTGGTTTCTTCTATGCTGACACCCTTTCAACCTAGGAAATGTTTTCCTTATGTGGTCGGAAGCTCTCGAAGATCTAATGTCCCCCTCATTGTTTCATTCACATTTTGAGGTTTTCAGGCAGAATCAGGGGGCCTTGAACCTCTGGTTTTTGTGAGTGTTTTCACTCTTGCATATTCACCTGCTTGGGTTTTAAGTTCTGGAACAAAATTCCTGGCCTTCTCCTCACCTAACAGTAGATATATGATATTGACATGAATACTGTTACCCAGTGGTTTCCCCTGGAGTGGGGAAGAAAATGTAGAATTTTGTTTTATTTTGTTTTTTGAGATGGAGTCTCTGTCACCCAGGCTGGAGTGCAGTGGTGCTATCTTGGCTCACTGCAACCTCCGCCTCCCTGGTTCAAGCAATTCCCCTCTCTCAGCCTCCTGAGTAGCTGGGATCACAGATGCACGCCACCACACCCGACAAAGTTTTTTTGTATTTTTGGTGGAGACGGGGTTTCACGCTGTTGGCCAGACTGGTCTCGAACATGGACAAAGAGTAAGTTAATGGACAAAGTATGGGACAGTTTGAAGATGCTGAAACCGTCTCTTAACGATTCTGAAAAATCAAATATTACTGTGAAGACCTACATTAATATAGGTCTGATGATGTAACTTATGTTAGATACTTCAGAAGAACGACTGTATTCTCGGATGCTTATTGATGGTAAAGCTGTTTTCTTACATTTTAAACATTCTCTTTTCTGTTCTTGGAAACTCATTTTTCTTATTTTCCATAAAGCTAGAAATGTGTTAATTTTTTGAATGTTCAATTTTAAATGAAAACATTATGTATATTATAGATATAAGACTTAAATGATATTTAAGAATTTTTTTGATACCAATAAATGAGAGAACTCACTTTTTTTTTTTTTTTTTTTTTT
>NW_016806392.1:3488485-3490120 GCF_001698545.2 Rhinopithecus bieti | reverse complement strand
GGACATAACTCACCCTTTTTATGGCTGCATAGTATTCCATGGTGTATAGGTGCCACATTTTCTTTATGCGGTCTATTATTGATGGACATTTGGGTTGGTTCCAAGTCTTTGCTGTTGTGAACAGTGCCGCAGTAAACATACGTGTGCATGTGTCTCTATAGTAGAATGGTTTATAATCCTTTGGGTATATATGCAGTAATGGGACTGCTGGGTCAAATGGTATTTCTAGTTCTAGATGCTTGAGGAATCACCACACTGTCTTCCACAATGGTCGAACTAATTTACACTCCCACCAACAGTGTAAAAGTGTTCCTGTTTGTCCACGTCCTCTCCAGCATCTGCTGTTTACTGACTTTTCAATGATCACCATTCTAACTGGCGTGAGATGGTATCTCATTGTGGTTTTGATTTGCATTTCTCTAATGACTAGTGATGAGCACTTTTTTATAGGTTTGTTGGCTGCATAAATGTCGTCTTATTTTGAGTGCATTATTTTTATTTTTTAACTTTTATTTTAGGTTTGGAGGTACATGCAAGTTTGTTACATAGGTAAACATGTGTCACAGTTGTTTGTTGTACATATTATTTCATCACCCAGGTATTAAGCCCAGTACCCAATAGTTACTTTTTCTGCTCCTCTTCCTCCTCTCAACCTCTCTGCTCAAGTAGAGCCCCGTGTCTGTTGTTTCCTTCTTTGTGTTCATAAATTCTTATCATTTAGCCCCACTTATAAGAACATGGGGTATTTGGTTTTCTGTTGTGTGTTAATTTGCTAAGGATAATAGCCTCCACCTCCATCCATGGTCCCACAAAAGACATGATTTCATTCTTTTTTAATGGCTGCTTAGTATTCCATGGTGTATATGTGCCATGTTTGCTTTATTTAATCTATCATTGATGGGCATTTAGGTTGATTCCATGTCTTTGCTATTGTGAATAGTGCTGCAGTGAACATTCATATGCCTATGTCTTTATGGTAGAATGATTTGTATTCCTCTGGGTATATACCCAGTAATGGGATTGCTGGATTGAATGGTAGTTCTGCTTTTTGCTCTGTGAGGAATCACAATACTGCTTTCCATGATGGTTGCACTAATGTACATTCCCACCAACAGTGTATAAGTGTTCCATTTTCTTTGGAAGGTTGCCAGCATTTGTTATTTTTTGACTTTTTAATATTAGCCATTTGACTGATGTGAGGTGGTATCTCATTGTGGTTTTGATCTGCATTTCTCTAATGATCAGTGATAACTGAGCTTTTTTTTCATATGCTTGTTGGCCGCATGTATGTCTTCTTTTGAGAGGTGTCTGTTCATATTTTTTGACCACCTTTCAATGTGTTGTTTGTTTCTCTCTTGTAAATTTAAGTTATTTATAGATCTTGGATATTAGACCTTTGTCAGATGCATAGTTTGCAAAAATTTTCTTCCATTCTGTACGTTGCCTATTTACTCTGTTAATAATTTCTTTTGCTGTGCACAAGCTTTTAATTTAATTAGATCCCACTTGTCAATTTTCGCTTTTGTTACAGTTGCTTTTGGTGTCTTTGTCATGAAATCTTTGCCTGTGCCTATGTCCTGAATGGTACTGCGTTGGTTGTCTTTTAAGATTTTTTTTTTTTTTTTTTTTTTTTTT
>NW_016806392.1:3479166-3486621 GCF_001698545.2 Rhinopithecus bieti | reverse complement strand
CGCGCCCGGCCGTCTTTTAAGATTTTATAGTTTGGGGTTTTACATTTTAAGTCTTTAATCCCCCTTGAGTTGATTTTTTTGTATGGTGTAAGGAAGGGGTCCAGATTCAATCATCTACATATGGTTAGTTATCCCAGCACCATTTATTGAATAGAGTCTTTTACCCATTGCTTGTTTTTATCAGCTTTTTTGAAGATCAGATGGTCATAGATGTGCGGCCCTATTTCTTGGCTCTCTATTCTGTTCCATTGGTCTATGTGCCTGTATTTGTACCCGTACCATGCTGTTTTGGTTACTGTTGCCTTGTACAGTTTGAAGTTGGGTAATGAGATGCCTCCAGCATTGTTCTTTTTGCTTAGGATTGCCTTGGCTATTTGGGCTCTTTTTTAGTTTCATATGAATTTTAAAATAGTTTTTTTTCTATTCTGTGAAGAATGTTGTTGGTAGTTTGATAGAAATAGCATTGAATCTGTATATCCTACTCCATTTCAAGCCACCATTGTCACCTGGACTTTGCAGAATCCTCTTAGTTATCTCCCTTTGGATTAGCTTCCGAATTACTCCACAGATCTATTCTTTACCTAGGATCAAAGTCATTCTTTTGTAATGGATATCAGATCAGGCTACTAAGAAGTTCCACTGTCATTCTGTTTTTGCTCATTATTTTTTAAAAGTTTACGATGGGCTTAAGACATATATCATTTGACTCCCCTAAAACCTCATCTGCACTAATTCTCCTCCTTCCCCCTACTGCAGTCACAGTGGCTCAGTGATAGTCTTTCAGTACTGCAAGTCTGCTCCATGTCAGGGCCTTTGCACTTGCTCTTCCGTTTGGAAAACCCTTCCCTCAGTTATCCACAGAAATTTTTCCCTCACTATCTTTAAGTCTTTTCTTAAGTGTCACCTTGTCAGGGAGGTCTTCTCTGAGCACCTTATATAAAATCATAATCTTGTTCCTTTCCCTACACCAACTTCCCTTATTCCCCTTAGCTTGCTTTACTTTTCTCTGAAGCACTGAATCATTTCTGAGTTTGTGTATATTTATTTTTGTTTGTTTATCAGCTGTTTAACCACTCCTTTTAGAACGCAAGCTTGTAAGCTTCATGAAGGTAGGAACTTTGCTTTATTTTCTATGGTTTATCTACCTTCTGGAACTACACTTGGCACATGATGGATACTCACTGTGTTTATGTGTTAAATGAATGAATGATTAAATAAGGGGAAGACAGTTACAAACAGATGTGAAAAGCATTGGTGTGTTTCAGAACTTGAAAATATTTGCCTGTTTGAGATGGGAGCAGTGAGCGATGGTCTTTTTCTTTCTCTTTAGTTTTGGAGTCCAGAGCATGTAAAGTTTTTTTCACCCATTATAAGGAAGTTGAACAAAATAACTGCATGTTCTACTTATAATTGGGAGTTAAGCAGTGGGTATGTATGCATGGACATAAAGATGGAAATAAGGGACACTGGGGACTCAAAAAGTGGGAAGGGTTAGAACACGGGAGGGTTGAGAAATTACCTATTGGATACAGTGTTCACTATTTGGGTGATGAGTACACTAAAAGCCCAAACCTGCACATTTACCCCTGAATCTAAAATTAAAAAAAAAAAAAAATCAGACTTTGTCCTGAGAGAGCACGGATACTACTAACTGTAATCCACTGAAAGTGTGGTCAGATTAGCATTTTAGAAAGAGTCTGTTTGCTAAGGGTGAATGAACCAGAGAGAAACAAGGACATGGGGATTATTTCGTAAACAGTAGTCCAGGGGGGCATGATGATGATTGCCTGAACAAGATTATTGATGTAAAAATGGAAAGATCAACAGATTAAAGAGATCTATAGTATTTAGGGAGCAGGCCTCAGTAATTGAAAGAGGAGCAAGAATGATGCATAGGAATTGGCCTCGAAAAAACTGGTGGATGGGATGCTATTCAGAGATAAGTAGTGGGCTTGATGGTATGGGGTTATGGTAGAAAATTGAGTCCAAATTCAGTTTATGGTGCTGTTTAGTTTTTTAGGGATGCCATAACAAAGAACCAAAAACTGAGTGGCTAAAAACAAAAGAAATTTATTGTTTCAGTTCTAGAGACTAGCAGTCCAAAAATCAAAGAGTAGGCTCTAGGGGAGAATCCTTTCTGCTTTTTCCAGCTACTGTTGTTTGCTGGCAGTCCTTGGCTTGTGGATGTGTTATGTTACTTCAGTCACCTGGCCATCTTCTTTCTGTATGTCTTCACATAATCTTCCCTCTGTCTGCATCCAAATTTATCCTTCTTATAAAGACACCAGTCATACTGGGTTTGAGCCCATCCTCATGACTTAGGTTTAATTTGATTACCTCTGTAAAGACCCTGTTTTTGAATAAGGTCCCATTCTGTGTGTGGCACTAGGGATTAGGACATTGATACATCTTTCATTGATAGATGACAGAATTTTAAGGAGAAATGAATAGGATTTGATGCTTTGAATCAGTATAGAGTAGGAGATCGGGAAGGGGAAAGAGCAAAGGTAAATCTTGAGTTGTCATGTCTTCCTGAGAGAATGCTGGTGCTACTAGAGAAATAGAAAAGTGGGGGGAAGGGGAAAGAGTTTTGTGACAAGGTGAGGGTGGTGGGAAATAAGTTTCATTGTAAGCATGCTGAATTTGGAGTTGTAATTGGTAGTAGAATTGGTTCATGATCTAGTCAGAATTCAAGAAAGAGATTTGTACCTAGATTATAGCTTTGCTATGATAATGTTTAGGTTCAGTGAGGGAGAGGATACAAAAAGGAGACCTAAGCCTAGAAAGGAAACTAAAGAGAGAGTGTTACTTTGTTGAAATGCATGCTTTCATCCATTGTAGAAAAAAAAAGTTTCATGAACAGATCTATTCCTTTACTCTAAATGTCAGTTCTAGTAATGTCTGGATAGTGGATTTAGTTGCCGAAGTGGTCGCTGCATGAACAGAAGTAAGTTACCAGTTCCTGACAGCTGCGAGTCAGCCTCTGGGCATCTTGCTAAATTTTCAAATATAATTATACAGTAGACTTCCTTTAACAAATTCCGTGTTCCCAGCTGTAATTATAACTGCTTTTCTTGCCTATAGCCTATTCTTTGTCTTACTGCACTCCTCTGTATCTCCCCCTGCTGGTTAGACTTTTCCTCTGGTCATTTGGGATCTGAGAAAATAGGAAGCTGTTTTTCCTGAGCATTGCATAACCAATTTCCTTCTTCCCACTCTACTGTAATAGACATTTCAGTAATAAGCAGTGTTTTAAAGCATAGGCTAGCAGTATTCTATATTATATTTATATTTATCTTCAGAGAATATCCAGATACAAGTTAGGTACCTTGTAAGCCTTCTGTGCAACTGTCAGAAAATGACTACCACAACTTCCCCAGTGACCCTATTTAATAGTTAAGTAAAATCTTAAATAAAGTCTTGCTCATGGCCATGCTTTAGACCAAGAGTATTTTGTTTTGTTTTGAATAGATTAAAATTTTCAACCAAAAATGAAGTCGTCAGAAATCCTACAACCATAATCTTGCACTAGTTTCCAGGACTCATCATGACAGTAATTTGTAAGATCAGAATTATGAGTGGGATTTCCTGTTTTCTCATGTATTTTTATCTCCCAAATATCCATTATGAAAATAAATCACTTTTAAAAATGACTTGATGTCCTTTACAAAATATTGTAGTTTTGGATGATGAAGTTTAGGAATATATTTCCACATCACTTAGATTAGATTCTGAGTCATTTTAATGTCTTTCTTAAGAAGTAATTAAAATGTGTAGTTTTTTGAATGTGCAGAAGGAAATTTCAACTTTTGTAGCCTGCAGTGGAAGTAGTCCAGAAGAAATTATGGATTGATGTCAGTACTTACTCATTAATATTTGTTGTGTGCCAGGCACTGTGCTAGTTGCTAGTTTACTGAGATTTTAATGTGAAGAATGAGATTAATTTAATAGGTTTTACTTATAATAGTTGAAATATACTTGGGAATAAATAGTGTATCAAGATTGCCTATTAAAATAATTCTGTGTATTCTGGGTGATGTTCAGTACTAAGAAGTAGGACTTCTCTTACGTAGTAATTGGTTGACATTCTTTGACCTCAGTGTAAGACTGAAGTATTTAATCAACGAACACAGAGAATAAAATTATGATAAATAAACCACTTTCTTTAAACCTTTAGAAATAAACTTGAAGTCTTTTGGCATTAGATTGATGGGCTTTCCTTTTGTGAAAGAGTAAGTGAATAATTTAAGCTTATAATTCATGTTTGCAGGTCCTCATCCTGTCAGAGGAATAATAGTCTTGAAAATTGGAGCTCTGGAATTCACCATTCTGAGAGATCTCTCCTTGCTGGTATAATTTCATGCTTATGTGGCAAGGTTTCAGGTTGAGGAATGAGATCAGATTTGCAGGGGCAGAATATTTGCTATCCTCGTTGTTTTGGTTCCCGAGGAATGCTTACCTCTTAGCCTCAAATGTGCTGTGGTATTAGCTACTTTAAAATAGATTGCTCAAGACTCTTTATTTGGAAAACCTTAAATATGCATCGTGATGCATTACTTGCAATAAAAAATGAGGCTACAATTATATAAAACAAAACAGTACAGCTGCTGACAGATGTCATTAGCGACTTACTCAAACACAGATCCTTCAAAAAGGAACTGCTAGACATCAGATTCAGGGAGTTAAGGTCATTACGACTGAAGATGAAATACTGTTGTCCACTACATTTATTGTTGTTGGCTTTTTGCATTTAACTTTTGGGTAATTTTTTGGAGACCTTGATATTTGATACAGTTTAAAAACCATTCTTTTAAATTACAATTAATAAATGTATAAGGAATGAGGAAAATAGAAAAGCACCACGAGGCAAACACCACAGTAATAATTGTTGCAGGCATGACTCATTAATGGATAGCAAAAGTAAGGGTGAGCATTTAAGGAGAAATAGAATATTTGCATAGGTCTAAAAAGTATATTCCTAAGATGTTTAATAATTACAAAGAGAAAAATAGTAACTTTATGGAGGAGACAGCTGATAGACACTAAGTGATCAAGGTTAGTATCAACAGTAATAAGATATATTAACATCTGATATAATATGATACACCAAAGAGGGCACAACATCACTTATATGATATTTTTGCCAAAAATATATAACCTCAGTTTCATCATGTGAAGACATCAGACAAACTCAAATTGAGACACATTCTACAAAATAACGGACTAGCACTCTTAAAAAATATTATAGTCACGAAAGAGAAGGAATTCCCACAGATAGGGGAGACTAAGGACACATGACAACTAAAGGTAGTGTGGGATCCTGGATAGGATTCTGGAATAGAAAAACGTTAGTGGCGTAACTGACAAAATTTGAGTAAGACCCACAGTTTAGTTAATAGTTTGAACCAATGTTAATTTTATGATTTTAATAACTGTAGTATAGTTATGTATGATGTTTTCATTAGAAAAACCTAATTGAAGGTTATGTGGGAATTCTGCGCTATTTTGGCAACCTTTCTGTAAGTATAAAATTATTTCAAAATAAAAAGTTAAAAACGTCCCTTCTGGAAATTTGATGTAGTACATTCATACTTACCCTGCGAGACTGTGAAAGGGCTCTTCTATTGTAATGAAGTGTCTTAGTTTTAGTAATGAAATGTCTTTTGGTTTTATCTTGGGCAGAGTTTCAGGATAGACTCAGCCCTTGTTGCTGACCACAATTTGTTATCTCAGTTCTCCTAATCATCTTTTCATAACAATTGTAGAGATACCTGAGTTGTGTAATTTCTAAAGAGATGTTAATTGGCCTCTGCTGTAGTTAGTTGACCAGTTCCTGGAAGAATTTGAAGATTAGAAATATGGTAGATGACCTTCCAATCAAAAGTGAGTAGATAGGAGGTATTGGCGGGGGGGGCGGTATTTGGATTCTAGATCTGATGGATACTACTAACTCTGTGATCTTGAGCAAATCAGTTTGTCTTTCTCAATCTCCTTTCTCATCTATAAAATATCGATGGTAGGAATAACTCTACCTTATATGGTTTGTAAAGATCACATCAACTAAACATGATAATATATATGGCTATATATTTAGAGCAGGTTGCCTAACTGCAGATTGCTTCCACTTCAGTCCACTGTGAATGGTGCCTCCTGGAGGTATGCCAAGTACTGTGCCCAGAACAAAATGGTCACCCTCAGTTAATTGGCTCTGATTAAATAAGAAAATACCTTTGGAAGGATGTTGTGAGTTGAAATACTAGAAAAATAAAAGTCTAAAAAATTTTAAATGTTACAACATTGTTAACCAAATTGGTGTAGTTTTGTAGGATTTTCATAGCACAAACCCAAAACCTATACAAGCTAACCCGTTTAGGTCTTACTCAATAATTAATAATAATTATTTTTTGAATCAATAAAGGAGCAGTACTGTATAATACTATTTGTAAGCAACAGATCTGGGGCTATTTTAAAACATTTCATTTTATTCTTTTTTGTGTAGGGGAAAAAAGTCATTAGTCTGCATTTATAATCGGGACTAGCTTCCTGTAAAATTATTTAACTTTTTATTTATAGAATTTGAAATTTACAATTCTAAATACAGCAATAGTAAGGCACTGCATTTTGCAGGAAACAAAAGCACAATTAACATAAAGTTAGAACCAGCCACAAATAAAATATTTCAGCAAACTGTAAGAAAAAAAATGCTCTGGGAAGCAAATGCCAAGAAATGTTACATAGGTGGCCTTACTACATTGGAAAGAAAAGAATATAGAAGATTAGTAGCAGTAATAGGAGGAGGAGGAATAGGAGGAGGAAGGTACATAGCAAATGATAGTGAATAAGCTCTAAGTGTTAGTTACTTTTCTAAGCACTTTATGCAGATCGTATTATTTAATCCTCCCAATACATTATGAGTTAGTTGCCTGCTTTATATATGACATAGCTGAGGCTCAGAGAGGTTAAGTGATCCCCCCCCCCCGCCAAAATCTTGGAGCCAAGATTCAAAGGCAGGATGTTTGGCTCTAGAACTCATACTGTTAACCACTATGCATACTCCCTCCATGAAACCAGTAGTCACCATCTATTGATGTACAGAATGTAGTTTGTGTATTTTTTTTTTTTGTAAATAATTTTGTTGATGGTACTGTGGGGTTTTCTGGATCAAGGGCATGATTTAAGTAAGTAATGGGCTAATTCATAGGACCCCTGGTGTCCTCATAAATCAAAACCCACTCATCAATACCTCAGCAGTAAGCACATTAACTGTCTTCCTAGATGGATTATTTTTAAAAATCTCCATATCTGCATAAAGTATATTACATACGATAATTTCACTTAATTGTTCTAACTTTTAATAACTGTCAAGACAAGTAGTAGATGAAAGGAAAGCAAAAAAATGGTAAAGTGTGAGTGTAGAATTACAACATTTTTTTTTTTTTTTTAAGGCAGAGATTG
>NW_016806392.1:3471469-3478897 GCF_001698545.2 Rhinopithecus bieti | reverse complement strand
CTCCATAGTTAGTTCTTTATGAAAATATTTTATTTTAAGATATTTCTTTTCTGCTTGACAAAAGGGCATTGCATTTTTGCTTTAAAAGAGACTTGTGATGTTTTGTTTCATTTTTTTCCAGCTTGGACTGTGGCAGAATCAAATGAGTAGTAGTCTTTGATGACTAACACTTGTTCATTTTTTTCCACTGCAAAAATCTTTAAAAAGGTATAATGACAAAATTAGTTTATTCTCAGACATTATGTTTTATTTTTCTTTATCTTCTTTTATAATGTTCTTTTTTATGACATTGTCCTTCTCAGCCCTAAAACCTAACTTTCAAGTTCTAAAAGAATTCTTCTTTTAAGATATTTTGGGTTGAAGGATTTGGCCAAATCTGAGATTTCCTATCATAATTAAAATAAATCTTGGAAGCAGTTTTTATTAGTTACTTTAATTCAGATAAGCTAATTCAGGCTTATTTTCTCTTAAATTGATTAATAAAAAAATAAAAATAAAAAGATTATCTCCTTTAGCTGCACCAAATGGCACCTGATAATAACAATGTTCTAACTCTATAAAGTTAAAGGGAGTCAGGAGACACGTTTGTGGAAATGTGGAGTTTGGCATTTATTGTTATACTGGCGGACTCAACCCCCACACCTTGCATCCTCTGTATTATATTTCTCTGTGGTTATCTCACCTTTGTCTTTTCTCTGTAGAGGTGAGGGGGTCTGTTTGTATAACTGTGCTCTCAGCTAAGTATAAAGTGGGCTAGAACAGGGATGGCAAATACGCGAGCTCACGTGCATTCCCTCTCCTATGCTTGTTGTGACATCAAGTCATGGCATACTTTCTTGCTTAGCCATAGGGCAGCTTCATAATTTTCCCATCTTTAGGGAGCCTGAAGTTTCAGTGTGAGTGAAACCTATTTGCTATTCCTGGAGTAGAGAGGTTGGGATGATTACCAAAAGTTCTGTACCTGTTTTTCCTTCATGTCCAGGATTTGATGTAGTCCAAGAGTAAGAGATCTTACTTTCTTAGGTTGATGTGTTCTAGCAGTTTAGTGACCTTCAGAGCGTACTCAGACACACTTGAATTTATTGTGACAAAATTGATCCCCCAACCCCCTTTTCTGAAATACTTGGTTAGGAAACATTCTTTAGATACCACCATAGTTTATTTTTTGACAACTGTCCTGTAAATTTACACTCAAAAAGTTATCCTTGGTGAGGGATGGGGGATAGGTTGTGTCTTGCAAAAGGTATAATTCACCTTTTCAAGTGTACAATTCATAGTTTTTGTTTTTGTTTTTTTTAACTAACCAAATTGTGTGGTTGTCACCATGACACTCAGCTCTAGAACATTTTCATTACTCCACTGTGATTTCTTACGTACATTAACTCTTAATCCCCATTCCCCCAATCCAAGGCAACTATTTATTTATTTTTTAGTCTTTATAGCTTTGCCTTTTCTGGATAGTTGATATAAATGGAATAATATAATAGTTGGTCTATGGTGCCTGACTTTGTCCAGAACATAATGTTTTTGAAGTTTGTTTGGTAGCATGTATCCATAATTTCTTCCTTTTTATTGGTGAATATTACTACATTGCTAGTATGTCTTGTCAATACATTCATCATCTGTCAATCCATTTCATGGGCATTTATGTTGTTTGCAGTTTTTGGCTATTATGAATAAATCTGCTAAGAACATTTGTGCTCAAGTCTTTGTGTGAATATTTCTTTTCATTTCCCTTGGGTAGATACCCAAGAGTGGGATTGGTATGTCATATGATAAATTTATGTTTAACTTTTTAAGAAATTGCCAAACTGTTTTCTGAAGTGGCTATACTGTTATACACTCCCATTAACAATGTATGAGGATCCCCATTTTTACATGCTTGTCGGTATTATTGTCTGTATTTTTTATTATATGTATCTTTTTATAACTTAAAATTTTATCTCAATATTATTTTTAAGATTTATCCATGTTGATACATGTAGCTCTTATTCACTGCTATGAAATGTTCATTGTATGAATATGTAGTAAAATCCAGCCATAATATGAAAAATGGCTTCTTCAAATTCAGTTGTATAAAATGTAGAATTGCATTATTGTGTTGTTATTGAAAAACAGTACTTTTAGTTATCTGTACTGTTGCAAAAGTTACAAAAGTGAAAATGGTGAAATTTATACTTGATATTACTGCTGAGACAGTCTGAATTAGTCACAGGGCAGTTTTTTCCTAAGTCAATCCCATTTGCTTCCACAGAAAATAAGAATTTTAGACCGGGTGTGGTGGCTCACGCCTATAATCCCAACACTTCTGGGAGGCCGAGGCGGGCGGATCATGAGGTCAGGAGATCGAGACCATCCTGGCTAACACGGTGAAACCCTATCTCTACTAAAAACTTCAGAAAAAAATTAGCCGGGCTTGGCGGTGGGCGCCTGTAGTCCCAGCTACTCGGGAGGCTGAGGCAGGAGAATGGCCTGAACCCGGGAGGCGGAGCTTGCAGTGAGCTGAGATCAGGCCACTGTACTCCAGCCTGGGAGTCAGAGTGAGACTGCGTCTCAAAAAAAAAAGGATTTTAGCTTTATCTGAGAAATGGGCAGTGAAACTACAGACACAGAAGCCAGTCACAAAAGACTGTATACTAGATGATTCATTTCATATGAAATGGCTACAGTAGACCAATTTATGGAGAGAAAAAGTAGTTTTGGGGTTGCCAAGTCAAGGGGAATTGGAGGGAGATGAGGAGTGACTGTTTAATGGGTATGGGGTAGTTTTTGGAATTGAGTAATAAAAATATTCTAAAATTGACTGTGGTTACGCTTACACAACTCTGTATATACTATAATCAATTGAATTATACACTTCAAGTGGATGAATTGTATGGCATATTCATTATGTTTCAATATAGCTGTTAAAGAATAAGATGCATGAGTCTTTGTAGAACATGTCAATAGTATTAAAAAAAAAGTAAAAAGTACTTCACATCACAGGTGTTCCTTTGTCAATAATTGTGGCATTATGGCATCCTTTTAAATGACTACTTAATAAACTTGAGTAGATGTACTATAATTTGCTGAATTAATTTCCTAATAGTAACCATTTAGATTGTTTCCAGTAAGTAATGTTGTAAGTGGGATCATTGTATATATATTTTTGTGAACTTGTCTTTTCAGGATAAGTTTTACAAGTGAAATTGTTGGGTCAAAGAGTAAGTGCATTTAACATTTTGAATCCTATTTCTAAATTACCACTCAGTAAGATGCTCCAGTTTGCCTTTCGCAAACTGATAACATATGAATGACCATGTGATACGTGATAACATATGAATGACCATGCTCTTGCCACTGCTGGATATTGTCAGTGTTTTTTGTCTTCATCAATTGGGAGGAAATTAACTTATTTTTATTTGCATTTCTTTGTGCAACTTGTTATATTTCCCTTAAAAACTTGTTTTTGTTCATTTCTTGTCCTTTTTTTTCTGTTGAGGTAATGATCTATCTTTGTATTAGTGTGTAGAAAGTCTTTTTATATTAAGAATATTTGGCCGAGTGTGGTGGCTCACACCTGTAATCCCAGCACTTTGGGAGGCCGAGGCGGACGAATCATGAGGTCCAGATCGAGACCATCCTGGCTGGCACAGTGAAACCCCGTCTCTACTAGAAATACACACACACAAAGAAATGAGCTGGGTGTGGTGGCGGGTGCCTGTAGTTCCAGCTGCTTGGGAGGCTGAGGCAGGAGAATGGCATGAACCAGGGAGGCGGAGCTTGCAGTGAGTCAAGGTCGCGCCACTGCACTCCAGCCTGGACGACGGAGCGAGACTCTGTCTCAAAAAAAAAAAAAAAAAAAAAAAAAAAAAAGAGTATCTACTTTGGGTCTGTTATGTAAGAGAAAATATTTTCCAGTTTGTCTATATTTCATACTTATTTATGGTGATTTTTTTCCCATTGCACAAATGTTTTAAATTTTTGCATAGTCATATTTGTTACTTTAAAACATCCTTAGAAACTCGGCTACATTCCAAGGTTATACAGATATTCTTTTATGTTTTAAAATTATCTTGGGGCCGGGCGCCATGGTTCACGCCTGTAACCCCAGCACTTTGGGAGGCTGAGGTGGGCAGATCACGAGGTCAGGAGATTGAGATCATCCTGGCTAACAGGGTGAAACGTCTCTACTAAAAATAAAAAAAATACAAAAAATTAGCCGGGCATGGTGGCATGCGCCTGTAGTCCCAGCTACTCAGGAGGCTGAGGCAGGAGAATTGCTTGAACCTGGGAGGCGGAGGTTGCAGTAAGCCGATATTGTGCCACTGCCCTCCAGCCTGGGTGACAGAGTGACACTCCGTCTCAAAGAAAAAAGAAAATTAATGATTTTATTTCTTAGGTTTAAAATTTTTATCCATTTGGCATTCATTTAATATAAGAAGTTAAGGAGAGATCTAGTTAACCCTACTCTCTTACAAATTTTTATCATTATCAAATGCTAAATTATCACATATCCTTGAGTAGGTCACTTTTGAGTTTGTTGGTAATGTCTGTTATTTGGTAAATCTTTTCTTATGCTACTACTATATTCTTTTAATTATTATAGCTTTAGCATTTTAATAACTGGTGGACGAATTTCTCTTATTACTCAGAAAGGCAGCATAATATAACGAGTTTTATAACTTACTAGTTCATTACATGACCATGGGCAAGTTATTTAACCTTTTGGTCCCTCCCATAGTTCAACAGGAGTAATAAAAGTATCTCATAGGGACAGGGGAGTCACAGGATCAGAAATATTCTCTTCTGCTTCATTAACTTGTCCCTCATTACTGGATCTTTCCCATCAATATGATCATATGCTGTTTTTTCCCCATCTTAAAAACATTCTTTTTTATTTTTTATTTTTTGATACAGAGTTTCGCTGTATCACCCAGGCTAGAGTGCAGTGGTACAATCTCAGCTCACTGCAACCTCTGCCTCCTGGATCCCAGCGATTCTCCTGCCTCAGCCTCCTCCCAAGCAGCTGGGATTACAGATGGCCACCACCACACCCAGCTGATTTTTGTATTTTTAGTAGAGATGGGGTTTCACCATGTTGGCCAGGCTGATCTTGAACTCCTGACCTCAAATGATCTGCCCAAAGTGCTGGGATTACAGGCATGAGTCACCGTGTCCAGCCAAGATGTTCTTTTAAAAATCTCACTTCCCTGCCCAGCTTTTGTTCCATTTCTCTCTTCATTTCGGCAGTATAACTTCTGAGGAATTGTTTATACTTGGTCTTTCTAATTCCTCTCCTCCCATTCCATCTTAAACTCATCACACCTCACAGTTAGGACAGAAGCCTCCACCAGTACCCTGAATTCATTCTATTCTTCTTTACCTTTTCATTAGGATAGTGTCAACACTCAGTCATTTGACCTTTTAATTTCTTTCTTTTTTTTTTTTTTGCTCTTGTTTCCCAGGCTGGAGTGCAGTGGCACAATTTCGGCTCACTGCAACCTCCGCCTCTGAGGTTCAAGTGATTCTCCTGCCTCACCCTCTCAAGTGGCTGGGATTATGGCCATGCGCCACCATGACCTGCTAATTTTGTATTTTTAGTAGAGGTGGGGTTTCGCCATGTTGGCCAGGACAGTTTCAAACCCCTGACCTCAGGTGATCCACCCGCTTTGGCCTCCCAAAGCGGTGGGATTACAGGCGTGAGCCACGGTGCCTGGCCTCGACCTTTTAATTTTTCTATCTACATTTATTGCCTTGGTGTTCATCGATGTTATGTCTTTAAATACCAAAGTGATCAACTTAGCTCTCTTACCTGAACTCCAGGCTTATGATCCAGTTAATGTGTTTGACACCTGCTTTTAGCTATCTGATTGTCATCTCAAATTCAATATACTAAAAAGTCACCTCCTGTTCTTTCTCTTCCAAACATATTTCACCTGTAGTCTTCCCCATCTCTGTTGGTAGCAGATCCATCTTTCTAGTAGTACAGTCAGAAACAGTGGAGTCATCCTTGACTTACATTTTCTACTTGATCATTGTTAAAAGTAAGAACACTGCTGAAAGTTGTAGATTTAATTCATAGTATTGAACTCACTATTTTTGTAATAGTTTTTTGTTTCTCTGTGTATACACATATAAAAGCATATAATCTACAAGTATCATTTTCCTTTCATCCTAATTTTAACTGTTACTTAATTTTCGTGTTTAATTGTATTCGATAGCAGATTCATTTCTTTTTTAAAATGTTTCAATATTTAATTTTGGGGTACATAGTTGGTATCTATATAGGGTAAATGAGATAATTTGATATAGGCCTGGAATGTGTAATAATCACATCATGGAAATTGGTTATCCATCCCCTCAGGTGTTTATCATTTGTGTTAACAATCCAATTATATTTAAATAAAGTATTTTTAAAAGTACAATTAAATTATTATTGACTATAATCACTCTGTTGTGCTATCAAATACTCAGCCTTATTCACTTTTTCTAACTTATTTTTTTTTTTAACCCATTAACCATCCCCACCTCCCCTCTACTCCTTCCTGCTGCCCTTCCCAGCCTCTGGCAACTATTCTTCTACTTATCTCCATGGGTTCAATCGTTTTGATATTTAGATCCCATAAATAAGTGAGAACATGTGATATTTGTCTTTCTCTCCCTGACTTATTTCAGTTGACATAATGATCTCCAGTTCCATCCATGTTGTTGCAAATGATAGGATCTCATTCTTTTTTTATGGCTGAATAGTACTGTGTATATGTACCACATTTTCTTTATTCATTCATTTATTGATGGACACTTAGGTTACTTCCACATCTTGGCTATCGTGAGCAGTGCTGTAACAAACATGGGAGTGCAGATACCTCTTTGGTATACTGATATCCTCTCTTTTGGGCATATACCCAGCAGTGGGATTGCTGGCTTATATAGTAGCTCAATTTTTAGTTTTTTTGAGGAATCTCCAAACTGTTCTCCATAGTGGTTGTACTAATTTACATTTCCACTAACAGTGTAGAAAGGCTCCCTTTCTCCACATCCTCACAAACATTTGTTATTGCCTGTCTTTTGGCAATAACTGTAAGACATTTTACCTGTGGTGAGATGATATCATATTGTAGTTTTGATTTGCATTTCCCTGATGATGAGTTATGTTGAGCACCTTTTCATATTCATATTTTGACTAAAATATTAAACTGCTTTGGAATCAGGATTCAGTGACTCTTGAATTGTCTGAAATAATATAAACTATTCCCAGGAATAGTACAACACGAAATTTGGAGTTCCTAGAAGGGTTGGGCGATATCTAATAATGTGTTGTTGATTGATATCAATTCCTGTAGTACTTACAGTTTTATAATTAATTTTTAAATTAAATGTATTGAAAACTATACTGAATTTTAAAAGCATTTATATTTAGTGTTGGAATGATTCTAATCAAAGTGT
>NW_016806392.1:3429699-3470909 GCF_001698545.2 Rhinopithecus bieti | reverse complement strand
ATGTTAGCCAGGATGGTCTCGATCTCCTGACCTCGTGATCCGCCCGTCTCGGCCTCCCAAAGTGCTGGGATTACAGGCTTGAGCCACCGCGCCCGGCCCAAAGTGTATTATTCTACACTGTCTCAAGCATAACAAAATGCTGACCTCTTTAAGAGTAACTTGGATTGAAAGATAAAATGCTGTTTACTTCCAGATCCTTAGCTCTGTTCTCTCCATGATTAACAGCATTATTATTATTATTTTTCATCTTAAAGGAGAGTCTAAGTTTTAGCCTAAGTAGAACATTTACCTCTTCTGTGGAAACATATTCTCTGACCTAAATTAGGGTGAGTAGTTTTTAAAATTTTTTTATTTTTTTTATTTTGAGACGGAGTCTCGCTATTGTCAGAGCGGGCTAGAGTGCAGTGGTATGATCTCGGTTCACTGCAGCCTCTGCCTCCCTGCAGCCTCTGCCTCCCCGGTTCCAGCAATTCTCCTGCCTCAGCCTCCCGCCTTTGCCTCCCACATAGCTGGGATTACAGGCATGCACCACCACACCTGGCTAATTCTTCTATTTTTTAGTAGAGACAAGGTTTCACCATGTTGGCCAGGCTGGTCTCGAACTCCTGACCTCAGGTGATCCACTTGCCTCAGCCTCCCAGAGTGCTGGGATTACAGGCATGAGTCACTGCACCCAGATGGGTTAGTAGTTTTTTGAATGCTTAGATAATGAATATTTCAGGAAGGTGTATTAAACCTTTTCTTATTTTGTTTCTTTTTGAATTGTTATTGCAGATTGTGAAACACGTCATTAGGAAGAAGGAAAGAATATAGATAGAATAACAAATTAATTATATTAATACTTGGAATAAAGTTGGGGAAAAAGGGTGTACTATCATTATAGGCATACCTCAAAGAGATTGCAGGTTCAGTTCTAGGGCACCACAGTAAAGCAAAGATCAAAATAAAGTGAGTCACATGAATTTTTTGGTTTCTCAGTGCATATAAAAGTCATGTTTACACTATATTATAGTATATAAGTGTATAATAGCATTATGTCTAAAAAACAACATGAATACCTTAATTTGAAAAAAAACCTTCATGCTAAAAAACATGAACGATCGTCTCAGCCTTTGGTGAGTTGTAATCTTGCTGGTGGTGGGTCAGTCAGTGTGGATGGCTGCTGACTGATCAGGGTGGTGGCTGATGAAGGTTGGCTTGTCTGTAGCAATTTCTTAAAATAAGACAGCAGTGCAATTTGCTATATCAGTTGACTCTTCCTTTCATGAAAGGTTTCTCTGTAGCATGTGATTAGGTTTGATAGCATTTTACCCACAGTAGAACTACTTCTATCAAAATCGAGTTTAGTTCTCTCAAACTCTGCTACTGCTTTATCAGCTGAGTTCATGGAATATTCTAAATCCTTTGTTGTCATTTCAACAGTGTTCACAGCATCTTTACAAGGAGCAGGTTCCATCTTAAGAAACTACTTTTTTGCTCATCCATAAGAAGCAACTTCTAATCCAGTCACACTTTATCGTAAAATTTCAGCAATTAAAGTCATATCTTCAGGTTCCACTTGTAATTCTTGTTTTGTGGCTGTTTCCACCCTGCCTGCAGTTCTTCACTCCACTGACATATTGAAAACTCCTCAAGTCATCTGAGAGGGTTCAAATAATCTTCTTCCAAACTCCTGTTAATGTTGGTATTTTGACTTCCTCCCATGAATCATGATGTATGTTTTTTGTGGGATTTAGAATGATGAATCCTTTCCAGAAGGTTTTCAATGGACTTTGCCCAGATTCATCAGAATAATCACTGCTTATGGCAGCAATAGCTTTAAAAAAGGTATTTCTTAAATAATAAGACTTGAAAGTCAGAACTACTTCTTGACCCATGGGTTGCAGAATGGATATTATATTAGCAAGCATGAAAACAACATTAATCTCCTTGTACATCTTCACCAGAGCTCTTGGGTGGCCAGGCACATTGTCAGTGAGCAGCAGTATTTTGAAAGGGATCATTTTTTCTGAGCAGTAGGTCCACAGTGGGCTTAAAATATTCAATCAACCACACTGCAAACAGAGGTGCTGTCATCCAGACATTTGTTGTTCTTTTTCTAGAGCACAGAGTAGATTTAGCATAACTCTTAAGGGCCCTAAGATTTATCAAATCGTCAATGAACATTGGCTTTAATTTTAAGTCACCAACTGCATTAGACCTTAACAGGATAGTCAACCTGTCCTTTGAAGCTTTGAAGCCAGGCACTGATTTCTCCTGTCTAGCTATGAAAGTCCTAAATGGCATCTTCCAGTACTTTGAAAGAAGACACTGTATGTTGTTTCATCTACATTGAATATCTGTTATTTAGTGTAGCCACCTTCATCAGTTATCTCAGCTATTCCGGATAACTTGCTACAGTTACTATTTAAGTACTTGCTGCTTCACTTTGTGCTTTAATGTTATAGAGAAGGCTTCTTTTTTTAAACCGTAGGAATCAATGTCTGCTAGCTTCTAACTTTTCTTCTGCAGCTTTCTCACTGCTCTCTCTCATCTTTGTGGAATTGAAAAGAATTAGGGCCTTTCTCTGGATTAGACTTTGGTTTAAGGGGATGTTGTGGCTGGTCTGATGTTCTGTTTGGACCACTCACACTTTCTTCATATTGGCACTAAAGCTATTTTACTTTCTTAACATTCATGTGTTCATTGGAATAGCACTTTTAATTTTCTTTAGAACTTTTCCTTTGCATTTGCAACTTGGCTTTTTGGTTCAGGAGGCCTAACTTTTGGCCTATCTTGGCTCTCAACATGCCTTCCTCACTAAACTTAATCATTTCTAGCTTTTTATTTCAAATGAGAGGCATACGACTCTTTCTTTCAATTGAACACTAAGAGGCCATTGTAAGGCCATTAACTGACCTAATTTCAGTATTGTCATATCTCAGGGAATAGGGAGGCCTGAGGAGAGAAGGGGAGCGATGGCGGAATGGCTGATCTGTGAAGCAGTCAGAACACGTTCATTGATTAAGTTATCTATCTTGTTGGGTGTGGTTTGTGGTGCCCCAACATAATTATAATAGTAACATCAAAGGCCACTGATCGCTGTTCATCATAGCAGATATAATAATAATGAAAAAATTGGAAATATTGTGAGAATTATGGTAATGTGACATAGAGACATAAAGTGAGCACATAGTGTTGGAAAAAATATCGTATCGTGCGTATATACGATAGACTTGCTCAACACAGGGTTACCATAAACGTTCATTTGTTAAAAAATGCAGTATCAACAAAGCACAATAAAACAAAGCTCAATGAAAGTAGGTATGCCTATATTTGCAGCTTGCTTGTGGAGTTTAATTCTTTTAGGAAATTAGTTAACAGAATTGAAAAATGACTTGGTTGAAAACTTCCTACTCTTAAGGTAAAAGTTTGCATTCTGTATTGGAGAAACTGATTCCGTGTGAAAAACATGTGCTAGTTATTTGTGCATGTGGGTATTGTGCTGGGCAGGGTGATCATAAGCCCGGTTTTCTTGGTACAGTTCCTCTGTTTGGCTGTCATCCTGCCTTATTTTTAGCCCTCATGTATTAGTTTTTGTAACTTCTGTACAAATTATCATAAATGTAATGGTTTAGAAGAACACGAGTTTTTAATTCTATAGTTCTGTAGGTCAGAAGTCCAGTATGAGATGTAGCATGCTAAAGTTCAAATGTCAGAAAATTCGTTTCCTGTGTATTCAGTTTTTTGGCAAAATTCATTTCCTTGTGACTGTAGGACCCAGGTCCCCATTTTCTTGTTTCCTGTCAACTCAAGGCTGTTCCCAGCCTCTTTTGGGGGCCTATTATTTATGTATAAAGGTGCCATGTGTTTTGTAATATGACTGCTTACATCACTGTTTTACTTCCTTCTCACTAAAGCTTATTTTTCTCACATTCCTCAGTGTTTAGTAACAAAGTAACTAGTGAGTCCTGAGTTTGTAGCATCTAAATTTGTATTGCTGCTTGTGCTTGACTCTGTCCTTACACTGTTACATGTGAAGAAGAGGAATTAAGACAGCCTTTTTTCCTCGCTCTACCTTTTAGACTTTATTTTATACTAAAGAATTAACTGGGCATTACATTTACTTAAACAGCTGTTACAGAAACAATTTTACTAGCACAGCTGCCTTTTAATAAAGTATTTGAATGTTTTAATTTTACTTTTTTTGAAATTTTTGTTTATTAGATTATACTACATTAATCAAAGATAACAATTATGTATTTTATGTGTATCTAGTGGCTAAATTACCATTTATGTCTATTCTTCAACCTAAATTTGTAGTCTGGAATTTCCCCAAAGCACAGAATATAATTTATGTTCAAATGGATTAACTTGTTCTTTGGACAGCCTAAAAAAAAAGACCAATTTATGATTTTCTGTTCTATATCTTAATAAGCTAAATAGATATTTGATACTTGCTAATTTATACACACTTGTGTCCTTAATTTAATAAACCATCTGCATTTAGATTTAGTAATACATAAGATAAAACCAATGCTACATACCTCTAAAGTTAATTTCTTTCTTTTCAGTTTACAGTGCCAGTTTTACACTCCATGTGCTGTCAGTGAAAATGTAGGCAGCAGACACACCACATATTTATTATCACTGAGTTCACTATATCATACAGGAAAAGTACATTAATATACCATACAGAAAATCTAACACACGTAAACAACCACTTAGCATTTTTAAGAACATATCTGACTTACTGGTTAGCTTAAATATCTTTTAGTAGAGTTAGACACCCACGTACAGTGGGTACATTCATATAAGTTATCAGAACAATTCCTTGTGCTGGTGAATGAGCATCTCTTCTTTATGTATGATGGTAAAGATTATACATTATAAAGCTTTAACTTTTCCATTGGAATTCTAAATCTTGATACAATTAACCATTCCCAGGGTTCTTCAGATAAAGTTACACTCTGGAAAACGTTTTTCTAAAGCCTTAGTTTACATTTACATTTCTGTTTCATGCTGGGTCTCTTTTTTTGAAGTTTCTGTTGTTATTATTTTCTGTTTTAGGCCCATGGTGAAGTAGGGGGAGGGAGTGGGGCTTTTCCTGATTTCTTTTTTCCCTGTGAATTCTATATTCTTCTGTAGGCTCTACCATGCAAAAAATTGTATGTGTGTGTGTGTTTGTTTTTTCGCTGAGACAGAGTTTCACTCTTGTTGCCCAGGCTGGAATGTGGTGGTGTGATCTCAGCTTCACTGTAGCCTCCACCTCCTGGGTTCTAGCAGTTCCGCTGCCTGGCCTCCCAAGTAGCTGGGATTACAGGCATCTGCCACCACGCCTGGCTAATTTTTTGTATTTTTAGTAAAGACAGGATTTCGCCATGTTGGCCAGGCTGGTCTCAAACTCCTAGTCTCAGGTAATCCACCCTCCTCAGCCTCCCAAAGTGCTGGGATTACAGGCGTGAGCCACCGTGCCTGGCTGAGTGTGTATTTTTAAAAATAGGTACAATACTTGTTAGATTTTTTCTCATTGTAATATTTTATAGCATTTAAGAAATACAAAAATATAGTGTATAGTTTATATGGATACTGGTCTAAACTTGAGAGAGTAGTAATAAGAGCTAATGCAGATGCGAAAAAATACGAAAGTGAATATAATTGATATATAAAGCATAAAAAGCACATGAAAGTGTTTTCTTTTAATCTTGTATGGGCATTTACTTTGCATGTAATATGGAATCGGGACTTTCTAAAAGGAAAATGTTCTAGCTTTTTCTTTTAGTGAAACAAAACAATAAGAAATTATATGTTTAAAAGTTTTTTAGTTTCCTCAGATACTTAGTTTTTGTCTCTCATTTATATCCTAACATAGCCTCTCTCTCAAAAAAAACACCTCAGAATATTTAAAAGTTATTCTTCCTTGCAGTACATTCTACGACCCTGTTTGTTTAACAATGTTGGGTAAAGTTTTTGCAAGCACTCTCTTTATGGGCCTGTGTTCTCTCCTTTTTTGAGTTATTCCTTCCGGACTGGAACTATCTTATATAGTCATTCCATTTTATTTGACTTTAGTTAATTTCCTTAGGTGTATTTTATAGATTTTGTTAGTGTAGTATAATTTTCAGCCTCTGCTCTTTATTCTTCCCTTCTTTTCAAGATTTTAAACTATTACATATTCACAGAGAACTCTAAAATCTGTAGCTGTACATTTGATCTCATTTTTATGTTTCCATCTCTCTGTCCCCTCACAGTGAATGTCTGGAACTGGAAGCATCGTCTTGCCACTGACCTGTTCGCTCCAGTCAGATCCAGCCATTCTTTGTTCCCTCCTGTTATCCTTTAGGCTCTTTATCTTAGATCTAAGAATTTCTTGTCGTCTTCTCTCTAACCCATTATATCTCATTAGTCAATGTATTGTCTTAGTAGTTTTTGCTCCTGCCAGTTCTATAGCATTCTCAAAAGCCTAGATGACTCTTCTGCAGACTTATTCCTGGAATACTTTAGAAGTCTCTTAATTTGTATCCCTGCTATCCTCAAATCTGTCCTGTGCATTGCTGTCAGATTAATCTTCCTAAAGCATTGCTTTTACCCAATCTCCTGCTTAGGAACCTTCATTGGCCCCACTTTGCGTAGAGATTGAAATTTAGACTTTCCACCCTGTTATTTGAGGTTCTCTTGTAAATTTGTCTTAGTTTTTTCTTCCACTGGCCAGTAACAAAAATGCTTTCATTTTTGTCATGATGGTCCCAACATACTGAGAGTATTTTTACATTGGCATATCCTTTTCCATTTCTCAATGTTTTTTGTCTTTTCTGCATTTTACTCTATGATGTCTTTTCTACTTTTTTTTTTGGCCACTAAATCTTAACGTACTTTTTTCCAACTTTCTGCTCTTGTCTTGCCCCCTCTGTGAAGTCTTTCTGTAGTGGTTCTCCTGTGATTTCACCATCTTCTGAATTCCTGTTTTGCTTTGTTGCTACTCACAAAGCACTTCCTGTTCAGTATTTTGTACTATTACTTGCTTTTGTGTTTTACTTGGGTCTAGGTCCTATGTTGCTGACTGGATTTTAAGTGTTAGGAAAGCAGGGACCATGTTATATTTCTTTGAATCTCTCTTAGCCAAGTACAGTTCATTACAAATGCCCACTTATTTTTTCCCATAAATCTTAATTGGTTGCCTACACTCAAGCACCATTGATTAAAAAGTTAAACAAGAAAGGTATGGACTCAGCTTTCATGGACTTTATATTCTGGAAGAGAGAGAAAGATGCTCTACAGCTAATTTCATAATTACCTACTTAGTTACAGTTGAGGAATGTGGTTTGTCATTTTTTTTGACAATCAGAAAACCTAGAAAATTGCCTTCTTTTTTTCCCTCTGCTGTCATTGGTATTTATAATTTTTCTTACTTCACAAATAAATTTTGATAGGGTAAATTATTCTTGAAAGTGTAGGTTTTCAAATGGTCCAACTTAATTCTTTTCTTCTAAATACACGTAATGCTGTATATCTGGGTAAATTCAGTAGACAACATAATAGAAAGAATGATTAATAGGTGCCTGACATTAAAATAATTATAGTGAATTTTATGTCATTTATGTGATATGTAAACTCATGTGAAATAGTTAAAAGATAATGAAAATAATTCCAAAAGGAAGATTTTCTAAACTCAATTAGGAATTTTTAGTTAATGTACTAAAGCTATCTTTTGTAGGAGAATAAGATTAGATTAAAGGTAGATATGTTATTCTTAGATATGTTATTTTAGCTTCAGGTGTTTTTTTCTAGTGACTTGAACAATGTCATATTTCATAGGCATAATTTTCTGAGGTTGTAATAACCATAGAAAGTTAATACTGAAAGAATGGCAAAATATGCAGTGAAACTAAAAATTATTGTATTTGCAAATATAAAAACAATTTACATAAATGTTATAGTTAGGAACATTATGAATGTAAATATGCCTTCTCTTTTCTCAGTCTTGTAATGCCATTCTTTGTCCAGTTGGAGATGAAGAGTGATGTTGAGATGAGTGTTTAGCCTATTTTAACAGCTTTAAAAAAATTAAATATCGTTGATGTAAATATGAGAAGGGAAGAGAATATTTATCTCTATTAAGTGACATAAAAAACCATGGTAAGAATAACAGGCATTGGGTGTGCCTTAAGTAGTAAAATCCCTGAATTCAGATGCTAATTAAAAGCACAAGAACACTTGCCTCCTACATACTTAAATGTATATTTTCTTTAGTCAAAGTGTAATTCAGAGTTCTTGAAGTGCTGAATATGGCCTTTGTTTTTTCATTTTCCTTTAGCATACATATTAAAAAAAAACAATAAGACACTTCTGCTGGACTGTGATTTTGATGGATATAGGTGGAATATTAAACCAAATGCTATGAAGAAGTGGACTATTAAACCAAATGCTATGAAGATAAATTCAAATATTTGCTCTCAAAAAGTAAAAATAAAGGATTGTCTTTATTGTGTGATTTCCCTGCTTCTTACTATTAAAAAGCAGATGTTTAGTAGTAAAGGTAAAATTATTTAAACATATTTGAGCACATTTTGCTTGCTTCCTGTGGTTTACCAAGGACTTTAAGGCTTAAATTGTGAAAGGATGTATTAATACTGGTATTAAGAGTATATTTGTTTAGATTATTATGGACTTTAAATTTTATTTTAGACGTTCTCTCTGGCATCTTGTCATAAAAGTTATGTGTTGTTTTACTTCGTTAGCAGTTTTAACATTTTAAGTATCTGAGAAGAAAACTTCCCCTGCATTTTGAACAGAGTCTTTCATTGGTGGTTTTGTAACATGTTCTTCAGTTGTTGAGAGGTGTATAGTACAGATACCCTGTTCTTAGAAAGTAATGGGCTTTTAAGTTGTAGAGTAGTAGGAAAAGTCTAATGGACTTAAACTATTTTAAAAACTTTGTTTTTAGAAAGAGAGGTATAAGAAAACCTTTTGTAATCTTGCTATTTTTTTGTTCTTAGGTGTGCCTTTTATTTAGCTTTTAGTAACTTGTAATTTAAGATCACAGTTATTAGGTGTATTTCTGCATTTTATATATCACTCCCAGATGCTACAGTATTAGTTTTTATCACTGCATATTTTATGAAATGTCAGCCTTCTGTTGGCTGTTCACGCAGCATTGTTAGTGATCAAAGACACAACATAAAGGAGAGAAATCTAAATAGTTGGCTTATCTTTGTCCTTCGTTGTGACAAAATACTCTAAAATTACTTAATTATAAAAGTCAAATAAAGGCATCATGTAACATGCAAAGAAATAAGTGTCTTTGTGTTTTAGTGAAATAAAATCTCAGTGTTTAATATCAAGAAGCATAAAGAGAATTACTATCTAATTTTACAAAGTTTTCCTTGTTAAGGAATGAGGGTAATATGTCTTGTGTAATTTTGTAATACTTTGCTAAATGACAGTGCTGTGCCTAGGAAAAGCCACAAAATGTTTGACATCGTAAGAGGTTACTCAGTATAAACCCTTAATTTTGTTACACAAATTACGTTCTAGAAAAGTGGTTATTAGCTTTTGTATGTACACTAAGTTGTATGTGAATCAGTTTATTAAAATATTTTCTTGAATTGATCTACTTTGTATTTAAAAACTATTTCATAGATTTAAAGATCCTTTTTTTTTCTTTATTTCAGTGATATCAGTATCAAGATAAAAGTGTGGAATGGGAGAAAAATTCTCAAAGCCTGAAAGAAAATGTGGAGATGCTGTTTTTCCAGCAGCTCAGTTGAGGGAGAACTTACCTTATCTCTGTTTCTTGATTCCTCTTCAATTTCTGTTTGCAAACCAAGACTTGGGTTTGGAGAACTCTATTGTACTGAGCCTAAGTCATTTTTGATCTATAACAAGAACATGCATTTTCACATGTCAACTAGATTTGTGGACCAGTAAAGCTCTCCCCAAAGAGATGGGCTCTCACCCTGTCATCCAGGCTGGAATAGTGGTGCAATCATGGCCCATTGTAGCCTCCATCTCAAGGACTCAAGGCATCCTCCCTCCGAGGCCTCCCAAGTAGCTGGGATTACAGATACAGAAAAGCATATCCTAAAATTCATATGGAATCTGAAGGGACCTCAAATAGTCAATACAATACAGTCTTGAAACAGAAGAACAAAGCTAGAAGACTCACCTTTTCTGATTTTAAAACTTACTACAAAGCTGCAGTAATCAAAACAGTGTTGTACTAGCATAAGGCAGACATATAGACCAGTGAAATAGAAGAGAGAGCCCAGAAACAAAACCATATATATATGTATATATATATATTTATAGTCAAATGATTTTTTCTTTTTTCTTTTCTTTTTTTTTTTTTTGAGATAGGGCCTTGCTCTGTTGCCAGGCTGGAGTGCTGTGGCACGATCTCAGCTCACTGCAGCCTCCACTTCCAGAGTTTAAGAGATTCTCCTGCCTCAGCCTCCCCAGTAGCTGGGATTACAGGTACCTACCATCATGCCCAGCTAAGTTTTGTATTTTTAGTAGAGACAGGGTTTCACCACGTTGACCAGGATGGTCTCGATCTCTTGACCTCGTGATCTGTCCGCCTTGGCCTCCCAAAGTGCTGGGATTACAGGTGTGAGCCACTGCACCCAGCCGGTCAAATGATTATTTTAACAAGAGTACCAGGACTATTCAATGGAGAAAGGATAGTCTTTTCAACAAACGCTGCTGGGAAAACGGGATATCCACATGCAAAAAATGAAGTTGAACCCTTAACTAACACCATATACAAAAATTAACTCAAAGGGGATCAAAGACATAGATGTAAGACCCGAAAGTATAAAAGTCTTAGAAGAAAATAAGGAAAAAGCTTTATGACAGTGATTTATTCAGCAGTTATTTATTGGGTATGACATCAGAGGCACAAGCAACAACAACATTGAAGGCTACATGAAAATTTTTAAACTTTGTTAATCAAAAGACACTATTAATAGGGTGAAAAGACAACCACAGAATGGAGAAAGTATTTGCAAATTATATATCTGAAAAGGGTTTTATAAAGCATATATGGAGAATTCCTACAACTCAACAACAAACAGCTTGATTGGAAAATGGGTGACTTGGAAAAACATTTCTCCAAAGAAAATATACAAATGGCAATAGGTACCCCAAAAGATGCCCAGCATCACTGATCATTAGGAAAATCCAAGTCAAAACCATAATGAAAAGCCACCTTACATCCATTAGGATGGCTACTATCAACATCAAACAGTAATATGTTTTGGTGAGGACGTGGAAAAAATTGGAACCCTTGTGCACTGTTGGTGGGAAGGTAAAATGGTACAGTCACAGTGGGAAGCAGTATGGTGGCTCCTTATAAATATTGAAAATTGAATTTCCATATGATGCAGTGATGCCACTTCTGGGTGTATCCCCAAAATGGTTGAAAACAGGGTCTTGAAGAGATAATTTGTACCCCCATGTTCATACCAGGGTTATTCACAATCGCTGAAATATGGAAGTATAANGTGATATCAGTATCAAGATAAAAGTGTGGAATGGGAGAAAATTCTCAAAGCCTGAAAGAAAATCTGTAAGAATAAAATTCTTGAATGATTTTGATCAGCTGTTGTGTATGCCCAACACAGCAGTTGGTTCAATCAATTTTATGTTTTAGGATGGTTTTATTAAAATGAGCTGCTGCTTTTAGTAAATCATTGAGAAAGATGGTGGCTTTATACATGTCTTTTTTGGTTGGGGGCAGGGCCTACAATTGCAGCCTTGTAAGTCAGTAAAATTGGAGACAGTTCCTGGCTGCCATGAAAGTCAGTGTATTTCTGTGTTGGTATGGGCATTTGGAAATAGAGGTAGAACGAAGATTTAGATTAAAAATGATTTTAGATAATTGTACTTTTATGTCTCTCTGCAGGAAACTGCCATTTCTGGTAAAACGTTATCATCAACAGATAATAGGGATTTAAGTGTATCTTCAGTTTTGTGTACGGTTTCTGTTTTTATAAATGAATGAAAGTTAATTGTTTTCCGATGGAAGAATTAAATCTTTGGAAAGCAGTTTGAAAGACATAGCCATTGGATATGAGTTAGAGGCCTCAACATTTTGTCCTGATATGCATTATACACTTACTACCCAAACTATGGTCTGTACATAAACAGTATTGGTGTTGCCTGAGATCTTCCTAGATACGCAGAATCTCATACTTACTAACCCCATACTTACTAAAACAGAATCTGTGTTTCATCAAAATTCCTAGGTCATTCATATGAATATTAAACTCTGAGAAGCACTGCCATAATTCAGACATCTCATTTTCTCTGTATGTGTGTTGTAATTGTGGGGTGCTCATAGTGGAGTTGGTTATCTGTAGTTCAAGAATTGGAAGAGGAAGTGGAAACTCACACCAGAATTTTAGTGGGGGTCCAGGAGTAGACAGATAGTTGATTTAGAACTCATAAGCTTTTGGTCTTGAAGCAATTGCAATTTGAATCAGTAGTTACTTTGTATATTATGTAGAATACTTCACCTGGTAGTATTAATCAGGTATTTTCTTTTGGCCATCACAGCATCTTCTCATGTTCACAGATACTTAAGATGTTTTCTGCCAGTCATAGTGTAGTAAACATTTCCAAAGTGTGTTCTATGATATATTTTTTCCAGGAGATGCTTGGAATGTAAAGATCCCATGGTCACATAAATCTGGAAAGCACTGAATACTTTCCTATAAGAGAATCCCATTATATGCTGATGTATTAAAAGACCTGAGAACCTGGTATAACTTAGTTTAATTCAGTATTTCCCAAATTTACTTGACTATAGCATCCTTTTTTTTTTTTTAACAAACAATCTTTTAAATTTTTTCCTTTAACATATGCGCAAACTGACTTCTTTCCACATTTATTTATCTTACTCAAAATAAGAGATATGGACAACTTCTGAAATGGTGATGTTATACCACATAAAACATACTTTCTAATATTGCTACATATAAATGGTACTGGTATGACTCTTGTGTACTGAAGGGACTAAACATGCAGACATTTTTGAGGATTGGAGTAACTGAGAAGTCATCATTTAGAACAGGGGCCCCCAACTCCCTGGTCATGGACTGGGACCATTCCATGGCCTATTAGGAACGGGGCCACACAGCAAGAGGTGAATGGTGAGCAGGTGAGCTCTGGCTCCTGTCAGATCAGCAGCATCATTAGATTCTCATAGGTATGCAAACCCTATTGTGAACTGTGTATGCGAGGGATCCAGGTTGCTCATTCCTCATGAGAATCTAATGCCTGATGATCTGAGGTGTAATAGTTTGATTTCGAAATCATCTCTCCCCAGCTCCCTCCCCATTTGTGGAAAAACTGTCTTTCACAAAGCGAGTCCCCGGTGCCAAAAAGGTTGGTGACTGCTGAATTAGAAAGTGAGCATAGAACTGATCCCAGTCAGATTTGATGGATGAATGAAAGGGAGAAAATTGACTATTCTTAGTGTTTGCTGGAAAGAGGAAAACCATGAACAATGGAATAAATTAAACATTTCAGTTGAATAAATATTTACCGAATTGCTAATAAAGAATAGGCTCTGTACTTGGCCTTGGGCAAACAGTAGTGAAAAATACTCAGTCTGCCCTCTAGTTGCTTATTGTGAGCATAGTGCTTTCTGATAAATGTACAAGAGTTGGAATCCAGAACATAGGATTTTTCTTGTGGATTTGTTAAAAAAAAATAAAATAAAATAAAAAAGTTGGCCAGAATACTGTATCATGGAGTGCTAGAGACAGGATACAACTGTAGTGATGGATGTTTCTGGTTAGGTAGGGGAAACAGAGGAAAGGACAATTATGGGACAGAATTTCAAAAGGTAAGATTGGGAAGACTAAACAGCCTTAGAAGTCATAGAGCTTTTGGTACTCAAATTGCCCAGGTTTGGTTAGTTGAAGTGCATGACAGTCCTCCATCACATGTTTCAGTGCTTCCTTAATTTCTGACAAAATAAGTTGTTGCAGGGTTATCTTTTATGTGTTCTCCCCCAGCTTTGGAAGCAGCCATTTCTCTGAGAACCTCTGATTATTTTTAGTGGGGAATAATATTAGTGAACAAGATCTTGGCACTAGTGTGTTAATTGCTACTGGGTCTTGGCTTTTAGGCCCTTTTAGAGGACAGAGGTAGGAAATACATAAGCTTCATGTATACATATACATCTACATTTATACATATATACACAAATGCATATTGAAAAACATATGTGGACACACACATCTGCATATTGTTTTTTATTAGAGATACACCAGCTTCTCTAATTCTAATCCATCCATGCAGGTTTCTTGCTTGCTTCTCATATTTATATGTCCCATCTTTCATAGTGAGAACCTTGGCTTCCAACAGCATCAACACATTTACTCTTTTTTTCAACTAAATAATAGATCTAAAACAGTTTCAAGATTGGTTAATCGTATAAGAAACAAATACACCAAAAAAAGTTTGAAAATTGTTTGAAGTTCTCCCTCCTTTCCGTACTCATTCCTGTGGATATGTAACCAAATACTATTCTGATAATTACTTAGTTCTTTCTTCCTTATTCCTTAAGTGTGGTTATGATATTAATTTGGAATATAGTTCACTCATACTAGTTTTCTTTCAGCTTTTGTGCCCCCTTTTCTTTACATCCTTATTGATTTAATTTTTTGAATATGTAGAAAATTACTTACTTTTCCAAACAGTAAAACTGTACAAAAAGATATACTAGAAAATTGTCACTCCATCCTCCCCATTCCATCCCATACTTTGTAGGAAACCAATTTTATTGTTTTCTGGGCTTTACTCATTTTTATAAAGATATGCACAGATATTTATATTTCCTTTTCTTTTTTCTTTTTTTTTTTTTACCTAAAAAGTAGCATGAATGTTCTTTTGCAGTTCACTTTTTTCATGTATCAGTATCTCTTGGAAATTACCTCATACCAGTAGAGATTTTCCTCATTCGTTTTTGCAGGTGCTTACTACTTTGTGTGTGCCATAGTTTATTCAACCAATCTCTTATGCTTGCGCATTTAAGTAGTTTTCAATATTTTGCAATTACAAACATGCTGCGGTGATATTTATTTTCATACTTTTAGAGGTGTATCTTCAGGGCAAATTCCTGGAAATGGGATTGCTGGTTGAAAGGGCAAATACTAAGCCCCGTGCAGTGACTTGTCCCTGTAATCCCAGCTACTTGAGAGGATCCCTTGAGCCTGGGAGTTCAAGGTTGCAGTGAGCTATGATAGAGCCATTACACCCAATCTGGGTGACAGAGTGAAACTTTGTTGCTAACAACAACAAAAAGGTTCAAAGGGCAAATACTTACATGGTTGTATTAGAGTATTACCCAGTCCCCCTGCATGGGGGCTGTAACATTTTGCCTTCCCTGCTGCGGTGTATGAGAGTGCCTATTTCCCAACAGCCTTGCAGACAGAGCGCATTGTGAAACTTCAATTTTTGCCAAGTGATAGGTGAGAAATGGAATGTTGGGTACATTTAATTTGCATTCATCTTTTATGTGTGGAGTTGAATGTCTTTTCATATGTGTATTACATATTCCTGTGTATTCCATATGTGGAATGTGTATTTCATATGTGTAATACATATTCCTGTGTATTCCACAGGATGTTTGGGCTTTTCCCCCTCAGTTTAGAAGTTCTTTGTAGGGATATTAGGCATTTATCTGTGATATATGTTGCAAATGTTTCCTTCCAGTTTGTTACCTGTTTTATTATTTATTTTCTGATGTATTTTTGTCCTGCAAAAGTTTTATATTTGTACTTTAGTCCTAGTGAGAAAGCCTTTTATGAATTCTTAGTTTAGGAGGAATCCCTCTCTCCTGCCCCCACCCTCCCCTCACACTTTTAAAAATACTTGTAGTTTTCTTACGATTAGATCTCTGATCCATTTGCAGTTTATTTTTATGTATGATGTGAGAAACATTGAATTTTATCTTTTTTTCTTGTCTGTTGTTTAAAATGACTATAAATGTGCTAATGATTTGTTATATCACCTTTACAGAGATTAGATTTCTATCTGTAGTGGAATCTATTTCTGGACTTTCTGTTCATTTGCACTTTTCTGTCTGTTCATGTAGCAGTCCTACACTGTTTTCATTATAGAGGCTTTATAGTATGTTTTAATGCCTGTAGTATGTGTTAATGAGTGTCCCTTCTATTTAGTTTCAGTATTTCCCAGTTTTTCTTGAACTTTTTCCATTCGAACTTCAGTATCAACTTGTCTAACTCCATGAAAAGCTTTATGATTTGTAAGTGTGTGACCTATTGATGTTGAGGTGTTCTAACCAAGGACAGGGTATTTCTTTTCATTTGTACAGTCCTACTTTTCTATGTTTTAAGAATGTTTATTTTTCTTTATGTAGGTTTTGAACATTGCTGTTTATTCCTAAATATTTTACTTTTTAAAATTGCTATTTAAAAGAGACTTTCTTGAAAAAGTTCCATTCCAAGATGGGCGAATAGGAATAGCTCCGGTCTGTAGCTCCTGGTGTGATTGACAGAGAAGATGGGTGATTTCTGCATTTCCAACTGAGGTACCTGGTTCATCTCACTGGGACTTGTTGGACAGTGGGTGCAGCTCACGGAGGGCAAGCCGAAGCAGGGCGGGGCGTCACCTCACCTGGGAAGTGCAAGGAGTCGGGGATTTCCCTTTTTAGCCAAGGGAAGCCGTGACAGAGTACACCTGGAAAAACGGGACACTCCTGCCCAAACATGGCGCTTTTCCCATGGCCTTAGCAACCAGCAGACCAGGAGATTCTCTCCCATTCCTGGCTCAGCGGGTCCCACACCCGTGGAGCCTTGCTCACTGCTAGCACGGCAGTCTGAGATCTAACAGCGAGGCTGCAACCTGACTGAAGGAGGGGTGTCCGCCATTGCTGAGGCTTAAGTATGTAAACAAAGCGGCTGGGAAGCTTGAACTGGGTGGAGCCCACCGCAGCTGAGCAAGGCCTACTGCCTCTGTAGACTCTACCTCTGTGGGGTGGGCATAGCTGAAGAAAACGCAGCAGAAACTTCTGCAGACTTAAATGTCCCTGTCTGACAGCTCTGAAGAGGACAGTGGTTCTCCCAGCACAGCATTTGAGATCTCAGAATGGACAGAGTGCCTCCTCAAGTGGGTTCCTGACCCCCATGTAGCTTAACTGGGAGACACCTCCCAGTATAGGCTGATAGACACCTGACACAGTTGGGTGCCCCTCTGGGATGAAGCTTCCAGAGGAAGGAACAGGCAGCAATATTTGCTGTTCTGCAGCCTCTGCTGGTGATACCCAGGCAAACAGGGTCTGGAGTGGACCTCCAGCAAACTCCAACAGACCTGCAGCTGAGGGACCTGACTGTTAGTAGGAAAACTAACAAACAGAAAGGAACAGCATCAACACCAACAAAAAGGACATCTATACCAAAACCCCATCAGCAGGTCACCAACATCAAAGACCAAAGGTAGATAAAACCACAAAGATGGGGAGAAACCAGAGCAGAAAAGCTGAAAATTCTCAAAACCAGAGCGCCTGTTCTCCTCCAAAACATCGCAGCTCCTCGCCAGCAACGGAACAAAGATAAAAGGAGAATGATTTAGACCAGTTGTCAGAAGTAGACTTCAGAAGGTCGGTAATAACAAATTTTTCCGAGCTAAAGGAGCATCTTTGAACCCATCGCAAGGAAGCTAAAAACCTTGAAAAAAGGTTAGACGAATGGCTAACTAGAATACACAGCATAGAGAAGACCTTAAATGACCTGATGGAGCTGAAAACCATGGCACGAGAACTTCATGTTGCATGCACAAGCTTCAATAGCCGACTTGGTCAAGTGGAAGAAAGGGTATCAGTGATTGAAGATCAAATTAATGAAATAAAGGGAGAGGACAAGTTTAGAGAAAAAAGAGTAAAAAGAAGCAAACAAAGCTTCCAAGAAATATCGGACTATGTGAAAAGACCAAATCTACGTCTGATTGGTGTACCTGAAGGTGACGTGGAGAATGGACCCAAGTTGGAAAACAGTCTTCAGGATATTATCCAGAAGAACTTCCCCAACCTAGCAAGGCAGGCCAACATTCAAATTCAGGAAATACAGAGAACACCACAAAGATACTCCTCAAGAAGAGCAACCCCAAGACACATAATTGTCATATTCACCAAGGTTGGAATGAAGGAAAAAATGTTAAGGGCAGCCAGAGAGAAATGTCGAGTTACCCACAAAGGGAAGCCCATCAGACTAATAGCAGATCTCTCACAGAAACTCTACAAGCCAGAAGAGAGTGGGGACCAATATTCAACATTCTCAAAGAAAAGAATTTTCAACCCAGAATTTCATATCCAGCCAAACTAAGCTTCATAAGTGAAGGAGAAATAAAATCCTTTACACACAAGCAAATGCCGAGAGATTTTGTCACCACCAGGCCTTCCTTACAAGAGATCCTGAAGGAAGCACTAAACATGGAAAGGAACAATGGTACGAGTCACTGCAAAAACATGCCAAATTGTAAAGACCATCGATGGTATGAAGAAACTGCATCAATTAACGAGCAAAATAACAAGCTAATGTCATAATGACAGGATCAAATTCACACATAAAAATATTAGCCTTAAATGTAAATGGGCTAAATGCCCCAATTAAAAGACACAGACTGGCAAATTGGATAAAGAGTCAAGACCCATCAGTGTGCTGTATTCAGGAGACCCATCTCACATGCAGAGACACACATAGGCTGAAAATAAAAGGATAGAGGAAGATCTACTGAGCAAATGGAAAGTAAAGAAAAGCAGGGGTTGCGATCCTAGTCTGATAAAAAACAGACTTTAAACCAACAAAGATCCAAAGAGACAAAGAAGGCCATTACATAATGGTAAAGGGATCAATTCAACAAGAAGAGCTAACTGTCCTGAATATATATGCGCCCAATACAGGAGCACCCAGATTCATAAAGCAAGTCCTTACAGACCTACAAAGAGACTTAGACTCCCATACAATAATAATGGGAGACTTTAACATTCCATTGTCAATATTAGACAGATCAATGAGACAGAAGGTTAACAAGGATATCCAGGACTTGAACTCAGCTCTGCACCAAGCTGACCTAATAGACATCTACAGAAGTCTCCACCCCAAATCAACGAAATATACATTCTTCTCAGCACCACATTGCACTTATTCTGAAATTGACCACATAATTGAAAGTAAAGCACTCCTCAGCAAATGTAAGAGAACATAAATCACAACAAACTGTCTCTCCGACCACAGTGCAATCAAATTAGAACTCAGGATTAAGAAACTCATCAAAACCGCACATATGCATGGAAACTGAACAGTTTGTTCTGGAATGACTACTGGGTAAATACCAAAATGAGGGCAGAAATAAAGATGTTCTTTGAAACCAATGAGAACAAAGACACAACATACCAGAATCTCTGGGACACATTTAAAGCAGTGTGTAGAGGGAAATTTATAGCTCTAAATGTACACAAGAGAAAGCAGGAAAGATCTGAAATTGACACCCTAACATCACAATTAAAAGAACTGGAGAAGGAAGCAAACAAATTCAGAAGCTAGCAGAAGGCAATAAATAACTAAGATCAGAGTAGAACTGAAGGAAATAGAGGTATAAAAAAACCTTTAAAAAAAAATCAATGAATCCAAGAGCTGTTTTTTTTGAAAAGATCAACAAAATTGATAGACTGCTAGCAAGACTAATAAAGAAGAAAAGAAAAAGAATCAAATAGATGCAGTCAAAAGTGATAAAGGGGATATCACCACTGATCCCACAGAAGTACAAACTACCATTAGAGAATACTATAAACACGTCTATGCAAATAAACTAGAAAATCTAGAAGAAATGGATAAATTCCTGGACACATACACCCTGCCAAGACTAAACCAGGAAGATGTTGAATCTCTGAATAGAACAATAACAGGCTCTGAAATTGACACAATAATTAATAGCCTACCAATCAAAAAAAGTCCAGGACCAGATGGATTCACAGCTGAATTCTACCAGAGGTACAAAGAGGAGCTGCTACCATTCTTTCTGAAACTATTTCAATCAATAGAAAAGAGGGACTCCTCCCTAACTCATTTTATGAGGCCGGCATCATCCTGATACCAATGCCTGGCAGAGACACACAAAAAAGAGAATTTTAGACCAATATCCCTGATGTGATATTGGAAATCTATCTACGCGAAAATCCTGAATAAAATACTGGCAAATCGAATCCAGCAGCACATCAAAAAGCTTATCCACCATTATCAGGTTGGCTTCATCCCTGGGATGCAAGGCTGGTTCAACATATGCAAGTCAATAAACGTAATTTATCACATAAAGAGAACTAAGGACGAAAACCATATGATTATCTCAATAGATACAGAAAAGGCCTTCGACAAAATTCAACAGCCCTTCATGCTAAAAACTCTCAATAAAGTAGGTATTGATGTAACTAACATATCTGAAAATAATAAGAGCTATTTATGACAAACCCACAGCCAATATCATACTGAATGAGCAAAAACTGGAAGCATTCCCTTGGAAAACCGGCACAAGACAAGGATGCCCTCTCTCACCACTCCTATTCAATATAGTATTGGAAATTCTGGACAGGGCAATCAGGCAAGAGAAAGAAAGAAAGGATATTTAGGAAAAGAGGAAGTCAAATTGTCCCTGTTTGCAGATGACATGATTGTATATTTAGAATACCTACCCCATCATCTCACCCCCAAATCTCCTTAAGCTGATAAGCAACTTCAGCAAAGTCTCAGGATACAAAATCAATGTGCAAAATTCACAAACATTCCTATACACCAGTAACGGACAAACAGCCAAATCATGAGTGAACTCCCATTCACAATTACTACAAAGGGAATAAAATACCTTGGAATCCAACTTGCAAGGGATGTGAAGGACCTCTTCAAGGAGAACTACAAACCACTGCTCAATGAAATAAAAGAGGACAGAAAGAAATGGAGGAACATTCCATGCTCATGGATAGGAAGAATCAGTATCATGAAAATGACCATACTGCCCAAGGTAATTTATAGATTCAATGCCATCCCCATCAAGCTACCACTGACTTTCTTCACAGAATTGGAAAAAACTACTTTAAAGTTCATATGGAACCAACAAAGAGCCTACATTGCCTAGAGAATCCTAAGCAAAAAGAAGAAAGCTGGAGGCATCACACTACCTGACTTCAAACTATACTGCAAGGCTACAGTAACCAAAACAGCATAGTACTGGTACCAAAACAGATTTATAGAGCAATAGAACAGAACAGAGGCCTCAGAAATAACAACACATGTCTACAACCGTCTGATCTTTGACAAACCTGACAAAAACAAAAAATGGGTGTAGGATTCTTTATTTAATAAATGATGCTGGGTAAACTGGCTAGCCATATGTAGAAAGCTGAAACTGGATCCCTTCCTTACCCCTTATACAAAAGTTAATTGAAGATGGATTAAAGAATTGAATGTTAGACCCAAAACCATAAAAACACTAGAAGAAAACCTAGGGAATACCATTCAGGACATAGGTATGGGCAAAGACTTCATGGCCAAAACCCCAAAAGCAATGGCAACAAAAGCCAAAATTGACAAATGGGATCTAATTAAACTAAAGAGATTCTGCATGGCAAAAGAAAGTACCATCAGAGTGAGCAGGCAACCTACAGAATGGGAAAAAATTTTTGCACTCCAGCCATATGACAAAGAGCCAATATCCAGAATCTACAAAGAACTTAAACAAATTTACAAGAAAAAACCAAACAACTCCATCAAAAAGTGGGCAAAGGATATGAAAAGACACTTCTCTAAAGAAGACATCTATGCAGCCAACAGACAGGCTTTCTCATCCCTTATGTATTCTAATTAACTGTTATTTGTATATAGAAGTGTGACTGCTTTTTTTCATTTTTTGTTCATTTTGTATCCTGCTACCTTGCTAAATTCTTTTGTTTCTTGAGTTTTATTTTCAGTTTTCTAGGATTTTCCAAGTATTCCCTCAGGTCATCTGATAATAGTTTTATGTCTTCTTTTCTAGTTCTTCTGTGTATAATTATTTTCTCTACTAGTTGTTTTAGATAAGTATATCACTCTTGTCACCCAGTTTTGAGTGAAGTGGTGCAATTTTGGCTCACTGCCACCTCCGCCTCCCAGGTTCAAGTGATTCTCCTGCCTCAGCCTCCCTAGTAGCTGGGATTACAGGTGCATGCCACCACGCCTGGCTAATTTTTGTATTTTTTTAAAATAGAGACAGGGTTTCTTCATGTTGGCAAGGCTGGTCTCGAACTCCTGACCTTTGGTGATCCATCTGCCTCAGCCTCCAAAATGCTGGGGTTACAGGTGTGAGCCACCGTGCCTGGCCTCTACTAGTTTTATTTCTTCTTTTCAATTCTTTTTCTTTTTTTTTTTCTGTTTTCTTTTCTTTTCTTTTCTTTTTTTTTTTGAGACAGTGTCTCACTCTGTCACCCAGGCTGGAGTATGGTGGCACGATCATGGCATACTGTAGCCTAGACCCCTTGGGCTCAAGTGATTCTCCCACCTCAGACTTCCAAGAAGCTGGGACTATAGGCATCCGCCACCACACCCAGCTAATTTATTTTTTATAGATAAGGTGTTTCACTATGTTGCCCAGGCTGGTCTCCAACTCCTGGGCTCAAGTAGTCTACTCGCTTTGGCCTCCCAGTATGCTGGGATTAGGGGTGAGCCACTGTGCCCTGCTTTCTTTTCAATTCTTATTTCTTAATATTTTCAGTGTTTTCTCTAGCCTAATTTCATCAATAAATATATTCAGATTAGAGTAGTATTGGACATCCTTGCCTTGTTCCTGAACTTAGTGTGGATGAATAATGTTTAGTAAGAACTATCAATGGTAGAAAAGATAGAACTACTTGAGATAATGCACTATTCTTAGCATTCTATAGACATGACATAGAATCCTCTATATTATTTCTGTTTCTTTTTACAGGCGGTTTTTTTTTGAAGGAGTTATCTCTACTTTGCTACCTTTTCATCTTCAGTTTCTCACCTCCCACTGTTACTCACTCCACTCTGGTTTCTCAGTTGTCCAAGCAGGTACCAGCTAAAGTTGCTGTTGAGACTTCCAAGTTGCTAAATCTAATGGGTCTTTTGTCCCCCCATCTTTGTCTTACTTTTCCTCTTAATATGATTCAGCGTTGCCTATCTTGCCTTCAACTAAGTATACTTTTCCTTCTTAGCTTCTGTCAATATCACATTCTTCAGGTTATTTCTTCTTAGTCTTCTCCATTAGTTCTTCCTTCTCTGCTTGACTTCTAACATCTACACTAGGCCTCTTTTAAAATTCCATTCTGTCTTTTAAACTGTTTGTTCTAGATCTTTAAACAAATTTGAGGCTTAAAGTATCATCTGTATTACATTTATTTTAAGAGTGACATCTCTAGTCAATACTTGTCTTCTGAAATCAGGATTTACGTCTGCCCATCTGCTATCCATTTTCACTTTGAGATGTCAAAGTCACTTTGTAATGTAAGTTCTAATCCCTCCCCAAACACCTCCCGTTTTTAGTATCATCGTATAACCCATTGGATAAGCTAGAAATTTAAGATTCATTTTTGATTTTACTTTTTTCATTCATTGTCTTTGTTCACTTCATTATCAAGTTCTATTGAACTCCTCTTTCCATGCCCTCAAATTTTCTCTAGTTTTATTGACTGATTGATTGAGATGGAGTTTTACTCTTGTTGCCCAGACTGGAGTGCAATGGCATGGTCTCGGCTTACTGAAACTTCTGCCTCCCGGGTTCATGCGATTCTCCTGCCTCAGCCTCCTAAAGAGCTGGGATTACAGGCACCCCCACCTCGTCCGGCTAATTTTTGTATTTTTAGTAGACATGGGGTTTCACCATTTTGGCCAGGCTTGTCTCGAACTTCTAACCTCAGGTGATCCGCCTGCCTCGGCCTCCCAAAGTGCTGCGATTACAGGTCTGAGCCTCCATGTCTGGCCCAGTTTTCTCTAGTTTAAAGGAGAGACTTTTTTGCTAAAAGAAACATTATGATTTATTTCTCTATATATTCTACCAGTTATAGCCATCGTTACATAGAGACATATAAGTAAGATTAGAAGTAACCTTAAACTATGTTGTTAAAGATACTAATTGCAAGAATAAGGAATTTGGGTGGTCACTGAGTGCTTATTAGTAAGAGATCAAATTACTTTTGTAGCACTTAATAAGATTGAAAAAGTGGGAAGAGGCTGGACACAGTGGCTCATGCCTGTAATCCCAGCACTTTGAGAGGCTGAGGTGGGCAGATTGCTTGAGGCCAGGAGTTTGAGACTAGCCTGGTCAACATGTGAAACCCTGTTTCTACAAAGCGTACAAAAAATAAGTTATGCATAGTAGAGCATGCCTGTAGTCCCAGCTACTTGGGAGGCTGAGGTGAGAGGATCACCTGAATCTGGGAGGTTGAGGCTGCAATGAACCATAGTCATGCCACTGCTGTTGAGCCTGGGCCACAGAATGAGACTCTGCCTCAAAAAGAAAATAGTGGGAAGAGATGCCAGATAAGATGACTAGTTAGGAAGCTAGCAGTGTTAGCAGCTTAGTCAAGAGATATTAAATGCTATGTTAGGATATGCTATTGGAAAATTAAAGACAAATTTGAGAGATACTATAATGTTATTCAGTAAGAATGGCAACAGCTTGAATCTAATGTACGGAAGAGAGAATTACTGAAGATTCACAAGATTTCCCCACAAGATGGCATATGTAGAGTAAAGGTTTTGGGGAAAGATAATGAGTTGCTTGAGATACTCAGTATAAGATGCTGGTATGGAATGTCAGGTGGAGACATTTAGGGAATGATTGGAGGTGGTGAGTAGGTTTCTTCAGTCCTAGTTTCCTCTGATAGTATACTGACTGTCCAAGGCTATGTTGAGAAGTCCTTTTGGGCTGTGTATAGGTGACTGGCAACCTCTCTCTTGGGTGTTGTGTACTTGCCAGCTGTGGTCTGGGTCTTGAGATCCAGGCCAGAACTATAGATACAAATTGGGGAAACTTGAAGTTTGAAGTTAAAGTTGAAGGCATGAAATCTGAATGAGGCTATGAAAGCTCTTCCTTAAACCCCCCAAAAAGATAAGGTGAGAAAACAGGTAGCCAAAGGTAGAGTTTGGAGAACCCCTATGTGTTAATAAATTGGTAACATTAGGAAAAGAGTCAGAAGCTGACAGGTCGGTGGTTGGAAAGAAAAATTATAGAAACAAGAGGAAGAAAATTTTAGGAACAAGGTCCTGGTTATTAGGGCAACAGTGTAATCAAGGAGTATGAAGGCTTGGGGAAGGACAGTCGTCACATTTGAACCGTTCAGAGAACATTTTTCTTAATTCTAAAAGGATAGGAGTCATATAACAAGGAGTGTGTACTCTTCTTAAGATAATGTTGAGACAGATGTCCCATACAGAAAGTGGGGATAGTTTTTGACCAGTTAAGTAAGCAGCTAAAACTAGTATTTTGCTAGACTTTGAAAAAGTTCATAAAATGTGAAATAAGTAAATGACAATTTCAAAAATCCATCTTGGATTGTAAACAATTAGGGATAGGAAATGAAAAATATGGTAATTAGGCCCTTTTGAATGGAATGGTGTACATAAACAGTGGGAATCTTCTGGAAGCATGTCATAAAACATTACAGATTTTCAGATAATTCTGAAATCTAGGAAGCAAAATACTGGTTAAACAAATGGTAAGGAATAAGTGCGGGAATACCACTGGAGGCTGCATAGCTGGGCGGGGAGTTGGCAAAGTTCTCTCACTTTTGGCAGCTACAAAGTGATACTCTAAGTAAATTGGGCTGGTTTGCTAAGAATGATGATTTGTGACTGGTTTATGCTGATTTAGAGAAGAAACAGGATATATTGGATGTATTTTAGAATCCCCCTGCTCCTCAAACCCCCATGATCTGGCCAAAATGGCAACTAAAAGTTTATTGTAATTACCGAAGCAATTTGGTGTAGGAGTAGAAAGCAATGAAAATACAACAGATCTTCTGAGAAGGGAGAGAAAAATGTTATTTCCATTCTTGTCAAACTTTAGCATTTAATACATTGTGTAATTCTAATTTTGTGACTCTTAACGAAGAGTTAACCCAACTGAAGAAGACAAATGAAAAGGAAAGGAATAATCATGGATATTAGGGAAAGTAGACATACTAAATGAAAATCAGGGACCTAATTTTCACGTATATATTTGCCAAAGTTTCTGAATTATCTTACTAAACCTAATAAAGTGCCTATAGATCCTCTTGGGTATCCTAAAGTGACGATCATGTCAGAAAATATGGCAATTTTTCCCCCTTTTTACTCATTTTGTATTTTGTTTCTTTTTTTCATCTTACTGTGCTATCTTGAAGTTTTAGTACAATTGACTAAAAGTGATGATAATGGGCATCCGTGCTTGTTGTTGCTTGTTTTTGAGACAGAGTCTCGCTCTGTTGTCCGGGTTGGAGTGCAGTGGCAAGATCTCAGCTCACCGCAACCTCCACCTCCCAGGTGCAAGCAATCCTCCTGCCTCAGACCCCCTAGTATCTGGGATTACAGACATGCGCCGCCATGCCTGGTTAATTTTTGTATTTTTAGTAGAGGCGGGGTTTTGCCATGTTGGCCAGGCTGGTTTTGAACTCCTGATTACAGGGCAGTGCTTCTGATGTGTCACCATTGTATATTATCTTTCCTGTAGAATTTTGGAAAGATACATTTATTTCCTGTGATCACATTAAGGTGGTTTTCTTCTAGTTCTAGTAAAAAGTTTTTTTTTTCAATTTAAAAAATCATGAGTGGTGTTGAGTGTCAGAATAGTTTTTCTGAATCTATTGAAATGATGCTGTAGTTTTGCTCTTAATGGACTGCCTAAAATGCACTGTTTTAATAACAGAAAACCTCTAGTAAACTTCAGAAACAAGGAGGACTGTTAATCCTGTTCTTCAAAAGTGAGCAATTATTTTATTTTGATTACTGTAGGTTCTATTCTGGATACTGTAGCCTATGGTGTGTGTTTGTGTGTTTTTTTGGGGTACTAGGGGGCCAGGGAATTGCATCTCTTCAGAAGTCAGCAGGAATGATGCTGAATAGGGGACTAAAAGAGCCTATTATGAATTTGCAAATGTACTGAAGCTTTTTTTTTTTCTTTAAGCTCAACCTTGGTTTGTTTCCTTCATAATCTCTGATAACTGCAGGTTTCAACTACAAAAATAAAAAACATTTTATAGTTAGGTTCAGGTGTACTAAGTTACTAGAATGAGGACAGAAAGATTGCTAATTTGGATTCAAATTTATGTTGAGTTGGAAGTAAAAGCTGGAGGGAGACTGCAAGCCACCACAGGTCATTATATAAAGCTTTAAAAAGGATTTTATTCCAATTTTATTCACTACTATATAAGGACATTTTTGTTAAATTTTTTTTGCAGTGCACACTAGATATTGAGAAAGTATTTTAAACTGCAATTTATATTGATGGATGGTATTATGTTCATCTAATACTACCTTTAAATTTCTTGTACATAATGAAGGTTTAACAATTATTTTTGGTAAATAGTCATCTGACTTTTTAGATCATTTTTCTTCTGTGAGATGTTATCCGTATATTAGTTTCAAAGGAGATATTCTGGAAAATAGCTGATTTTAATCTAATAGTTACAGCAGATAACTATATCTGGTTAGTTTAAACCATGGCTAATTATTCTCTTTGGTAAAATTGAACTAATTATTGTAAAGGAATTTGATTAAGCCATTTCTTATCAGTTTTTTTCCTCTTATTATGTTGCAGGGCCTATCTTGAGCTGGGATTTTCTGTTTTATCAGGATCATTTTTTGGGAGTTTTGATATTATTTACTAGCTTTTGGTTATTTTTTGTTGTTTTATTTTTTCAGTATAGAAGTGACTTCTTTGTCAAAGTGTATATTTTGATCCTAACAAAACAATTTTAAAAACCTGTCAACTGAACCTTGTAAAGGTTTATTATTATAAAGTGCTATATTTAAGTTTTCTCTCCTGAAGGACATGCTCTCATATTTAATTATATTGAATTAAGCATTTCTTATGCTGCTAATTTTATTTGTATAGTCTAAAATTGTTATAAAAGTCACCAGTATCATTATTAATTTTCTTTTGCATTATTAATTACACTATTCTTGTTTTATATATATTACAGATAGCCAAAGGTTTGAGTAAGAGAAAATAAAAATACTTTCTTTTTTTGGACAGGGCTTCACTCTGTTTCCCAGACTGGAGTGCAGTGCAATCACTGCTCACTGCAGCCTCGTATTCCTGGGTTCAAGCAATCCTCCCAGTCCTCCCAGCAGCCTCCTGAATAGCTGGAACCACAGGCGTGTGCCACGATGGATGGCTAATTGTTTAATTTTTTGGTTGAGATGGTGTCACTCTTTGTTGTCCAGGCTGGCCTTGAACTCCCTGGGCTCAAGTGATACCTCCTTGGCTTACCAAAGTGCCTGAGATCATAGGCATGAGCCACTGTATGCAGCCCTAAAATACTTGTGGTGAAAATATTTTTGGTAAAAATTAGACTCTTCTAAGGAGCTTCTGATTGACTTTATCAGGAGAGGGGAGGTGTAGGCAGTAGGGTAGTCATGAAATGAGAGACCTACTTTATTTGTTTCCAGTCTATCACAACTTAGACAAGGCCAACTTGCAAGATAAATGTGTCTAGAACTAGAGAGCAGGCTTAAATGATTTATTGATTTTTTTCAGAGTATAATACAGAAGTCAGTAATTTGGTGAATGCATCTTCATCTTTGTATGAAAAAGTATTCAATATTGTGAAAACATTTGTTATTACACATAGCATAAATATAATTTCTGTATTGCATTATTGAATATTAACAAAGTCTTTATTTCCCCCTTAAACTTAGAAGTCTCATAATATTTGTCAGTCACAATTGAGCATGTTAATATATATGTGTTAATATTTACTGGTATGCTTCTTAAAAATGAAGTATACTTTCCTGATCTTTAATCATAGAAGCTGATAAAATGAAGCTTAGGTGAACTTTGGTTTCCTACATGATCAAATTTTCTGGTTACTAAAAAAGACTATCCTTTTCCTCTTTTTAAATATTTGTTCCTATTGCCCAAACTCTTCAAAACATAATTTAATGTTTATGGGATGATTAAATTTGCACTTTAAGTTCTGAAAATCACAGGTGCTGCTGAGCAGCATTCTAGTTGCTAAAAATGCCAGGTTGAACTAGACATTTTTAGTACATGTAGTTCAACACATTACTTATGACTGAGTTCAGCTAAGATTTGAGGTCCTGAAAAATTCTAGGGTTTTCTGATGTACATGGTCTCTAGGGTATTCTAAATTTGCTTGTGTTTGTTTTAATTGTGTGGTTTAGTAAAAGTAGTTAATACTATGTGACTAATATTTATTGTGGCATAGGAGCTTGACTCCTTTAAAAAAACTATGTTGATGAGTCACTCATTCATGCAAAGACAACCTGATATTGGTAATTGTATTAGTTGGAGAAGGCTTGTCTGTTAGGAAATGCAGCCTGGCTGCTTTGTGAAGAGGAGATTTTGCTCCAAGGAGAGTTGTTTTTTGTTTAAGAACATATTCCAGAAGAGAACTGTACCAGTGTAAAGATGAATATTTTGGGGATATGGAAGCCTGAGACTAAGTTGAATTCAAAATATCATGGTTCTGGCTGGGTGCAGTGGCTCACACGTGTAATCCCAGCACTTTGGGAGGCTGAGGCAGGTGGATTGCTTGAGGTCAGAAGTTGGAGACCAGCCTGGCCAACATGGTGAAACCCCGTCTCTACTAAAAATACCGAAAATTAGCTGGGTGTGGTGGTATGCACCTGTAGTCCCAGGAACTCAGGAGGCTGAGGCACGAGAATTGCTTGCACCCAGGAGGTGGAGGTTGCAGTGAGCACTGGGCAACACAGCTAGATTGTCTCACAATTTAAAACACACACACACACACACACACACACACACACACACACACACACACACACACGGTGCTTAGCAAATTGATGGTGAGTAAAGTTATATGTAAAGTTACATTGTTTCTAGGCACCAAATCTTAAATTACGTACAGCTGAAAATAGACTAAGCTACTAAGGGTCAAAATAGAGTGTAATCATAGTCAAAAGAAAATATGTACAATAGTTTTTGAAGTTAGGCTTTCAAAAAGGTCTCATATTTGAGAATTAAAATGATTGACCAATCTATTTCAATTTATATATAATATATATGGTAGAGTCTTATTACCCTCTGAGCTGTTTTCTGATAAACATTATTCTTTTGTTGTAAGACCTAGAAGGAGTGGTTTAACCTGAATCTTACAGCTCTATTTTCAATGTGAAGGACGTCTAGCCTTCTGTTAAGAGTGATGAGTTCTTCATAAGGAAATTCTGGGATTGCCTTTAAGAAGTACTTAAGGGCACAGTGGCTCCTGCCTGTAATCCAGAACTTTGTAAGACCAAGGCAGGTAGATCACTTGAACCCAGGAGTTTGAGACCAGCCTGGGCAACATGGTGAAACCCTATCGCTACCAGAAAAAAAAAAATTAGCTAGGTGTGGTCGTGTTCTTCAGGAGGCTGAGGTTTTCACAGGTTGAACCCCAAAATTAGGGTTCAGTCCAGGAGGTCATTTGGATTCTTGGCTTCATGAAGGAAGGAATTCAAGAATAAGCTGACAGTAAAGTAGAAGTAAGTTTATTAAGAAAAGTAAAGGAATAAGGCTGGGTGTGGTGGCTCACGCCTGTAATCCCAGCAGTTTGGGAGGCTGAGACGGGTGGATTGCTTGAGGTCAGGCGTTCGAGACCAGCCTGGCCAACCTGGTAAAACCCTGTCTCTACTAAAAATACAAAAATTAACTGGGCGTGGTGTGTGCTTGTAATCCCAGCTACTCGGGAGGTTGAGGCAGGAGAATCACTTGAACCTGGGAGGCAGAGGTTGTAGTGAGCTGAGATTGCACCACTGCACTCCAGCCTGGGCAACAAAGCGAGACTTGGTTCCCCCTGCCAAAAAAAAGAAAGTAAAGGAATAAAAGAATGGCTACTCCATAGACAGAGCAGCCCTGGGGCTGCTGGTTGGCTATTTTTATGGTTGTTTCTGGATCATATGCTAAATAAGCAGTGGGCCGTTCATGAGTTTTCCGGGAAAGGGGTGGGAAATTCCGGAACTGAGGGTCCCCGCCCCTTTTAGTCATACAGGGTAGATTTCAGATGTTGCCATGACATTTGTAAACTGTCGTGGCACTGGTGAGAGTGTCTTTTACCATGCTAATATATATGAACCTTAAGGATTGACCAGAGGTTGCTTTCATTGCCATCTTGGTTTTTGTGCGTACTTCTGGCTGCTTTACACATCACATTTTACCAGTGGGGTCTTTGTGATTTGTACCTTGTAAAACCAGTCCTGCCGAACTCCTGTCTCATCATGAGAGAACTGGTTGAGCCAAGGAGGTTGAGGCTGCAGTGAGCTGTGATCATACCACCGCACTCCAGCCTGGATTTCAGAGCAAGACTCTGTCTCAAAAAAAAAAAAACCACCAAAAAACTCAATCTCTTTGGAACTCTTCCTGTTTACACCTCTTTTCTTTGGGGAGAGGATGGAGATAGTCCATAGATCAGAATTTTCTAGGAAAGTTTGCTATTATTTAATCTTAGTATGCTAATTTGGTACTTGAAGACTTACTTAGACATTTGTCTGTGTTCATTCCACATTTATACTAGTGAGGCTCAGGATGTATTTTGGTTCCGTCTGGGCAACTTGCACACTGGCTTTAAGGATATTAGTGAGGAATGCCATTAAAAAAATCTCATTCTCTCATATGTACGGCATAATCGAGAGTAACATTTTGAACAAAGTCTAGGAATTGTCATTTAGAATGTTTAATCTTAATGCTCATCACGTTGACTGAAGCACAGAGCATAGCTGTCTACATTTTCAGAGAAAGCTTTCATTCAGTACTGAGCATCAGGGATCGTGTATTTCAGACTGAAGATAAGTGAGAGGAAATCAATGTCTGAGCTCCATGAATCACAGATATCAATGTTATGAGCGCATGGGTATAGGAGACATGAACTTCAGATTTCCAAGGTATTCCATTGAGACAGATAAGGGAATCACTGTAATTCACTACGTGGGTTTTGATACACATTACTGATAGGTATACTTAAAGGCATTGTCATGTTGTATAAAGGTTATGGGCTGTGGAATGTCACAGGCCTAAGTTTAAATACCACTTATTAACTGTGTGATATTAAATAAGTTAGTTTACTCAACAATGCCTACATGAGAATAATGTTAATAAAAATGTGGGGTTTTTCCCCCAGAGAGTTGTATGGGAATTAAATGAAATGACAAGTTTCTAAAACACAAAGCGGAATCTAGGATATCCTCCTCCACCCTCACCCCAACCCCAAGTATCATGGGCTAAGGAATTTATCTCATTAGGCATTGCTCACAAGGGCAGTTATAAGTTTAAAAGTTCGTTTTACATATTGGTAGTCTTTTGTTTCTTTATTTGATTTTGAGATGGAGTTTCACCCTTGTTGCCCAGGCTGGAGTGCAGTGTTGCGATCTTGGCTCACCACAACCTCTGCCTCCTGGGTTCAAGTGATTCTCCTGCCTCAGCCTCCCAAGTAGCTGGGATTACAGGCATGTGCCATCACACCCAACTAATTTTGTATTTTTTAGTAGAGACGGGATTTCTTCATATTGGTCAGGCTGATTGTGAACTCCCGACCTCAGGTGATCCACCTGCCTGGGCCTCCCAAAGTGCTGGGATCACAGGCATGAGCCACCGCACCTGGCCCATATTGGTAGTCTTTAGATGAGGGCATTTCTGAATGTTTCAATGAAAGGCAGTTGTTATTTCAATGATTATATAGGCTACCATGTTTAAAAGCAGCTTCTGTTTTAGAATAGGTAACCAATCTGCAAGGCATTTTTCCTTCCAACATGTGTTTAGGAGATGGCCCAGAATTTATTCACTATGGGTGGTCCTGTAGGGAGGACTTGGGAAGGACATTCTTCTAAGTAGGATTACCAGTCTTCTTGAAATTCATCCTTGTAGGAGCATGGTAGTTAACCATGAATTTACTATCATGTCCTTATTCTGTTAACTTGGATAACATAATTAACTGTAAAGGCAAACACAAAAGATTTCAGGGATGATTTTTTAAAAAAGATTGACTTTGGGCAGTTTTTTTTTTTTTTTTTTTTTTTTCCTGGTCTTTCAAATGTCCTAAGGGCTAGGTGCCTTATTTTGGCTTCTGCTCTTGGAGAGTAATAACCAGTTGACTTAGAGCTTTTACTGAATTTCCAGAATCCAAAACAGAAAATATTAAACTTAAAGAAAAAAAGTTATGACCACTTTTGGTTATAAAACCAAAAGTCTTGTCATATTACATCATTTTTATGATTTCCCTCTCTTTTCATTTTACTGCTTTATAATAGTTTAACCTCATCAAACATTTTCTTATGGAATTTTGAATATTATTATTTTAAGCATTTTATTGCAATGAGACCATAGTAATCATCGTGCATGGAATCTTTAAATACTTTAAAGGTGTTTTGAAGAATACCTTTAAAATGATCCTTAGTAGCAAAACATGACATTAACAATGTGAATTAGTTCACCGCTGATTTATTGAGCTAGTAGACAGACTGAAACACTAGCATTAATAAACACTTGTGACCTTCCTGTATATATTTTACTAGTTTGTTGGAAACCTACTAAACAAGTAATCAAAATGCAAACCTGACAATTCATTTGGTTTATTTACACCTATCACCTCCGTTGTTAACATGAGATGTTGTGTGAATCATAGAGATCACAATTTGGCATCTTTTAAGAGCATATTCATTTGGAGATATGTTTAGGTTTGAAATGCTGTTTAGAACAAGGAGACTTTCTCAAAATCTCAAATACCTGTGGAATTAGTGGTAAGATCTATTTTTCTCAGCTTCACTTTAGTCAGTGAATTCAAATTATTTAATGTCATAAAAGTTAGCAAAATTAGAATTGATATCATTCACTCATTCCTTTACCTTTATCATACCTTATTTAGGCGTGCAAGATACTGAGGTAGGTTTGGGGGACATATAGTATCCTGCTTTTTTTTCCCTGATCAACCTTTTCCCTATCCCCCTCATTCCCCTTTTATATCTTTTGAGATGGGAGAGTTCCCTTGACCCCTTGGCAGGACTTGAGACAGGGGTGTGGCTCGCTTACTTGGCCACCACCTTGCTCAAACCCCTTGCGGGAGGAGGAACATGCAGGCGAGTGAGAGTCGGGGCTGGGGTGAGCACTTTTGGGCTCCTCTGGCCCCATGACAGGGTCTAGGGTTATGTTACAATTAATACTCTCTTTGCAGTTGCAATATGCAGATGGCTAAGTGTTAACCAGCCCAATGGAAAGTCAGGGTGACAGCATTTTATACACTGCCCTGTTTGTACCCGGGTTCTTGTTCGGCATCCAGGAAGAATCAAGTCACATGGACTTGAAGGATGCGGAGATTTTATTGAGTGATGGAAGTGGCCCTGGGTGGAATGGGGAGTTGAAAAGGGAATAGGGTGGGTAGATAATCTTCCCCTGGAGTTCAGCTGCCCCCAGCCAAACTCCGACCATCCCCAGCCGAACTCCTCTCGACCTTCAGATGCTTCTTCTCTTCTGTCCTCTTCTGCTGCGCCTCTCTGCTCTTGTGTCAGTGGAGTTTGGGGGTTTTATGGGTACATGATGGGTGTGTGGTGGGCCAGGGTGGTTTTGGAAAAAGCAACATTTGGGCAGGAAAACAGGGATAACTGTTCTCATTTAGGGCCGTGGTTTCCAGGCTTGAGGGTGAGGCCTTTGCTGGGGAACATCCCTGTTTTACCCAGTACTTCCCTGCCTCCTGTCTGTATCACTTCCTAATGCCTAGATTAGAAACCTTGGAAATTTACTAAACTTAACTTTTGTTATTTCTCTACGTACTACCATTTCTCTGTTCTTTTCTTTCTCAGTCCTTCATAGCCACAATTCTAGTTTGGTTATTGGTACCGCACCTGACCCTTAGAGCTGTCGTTCTCACTACGTTCCTGTTAATTATTCAGCCATTTTGAAATCCAGTTTAGATTTCCTTTATTTTTTGTATGAGGGAGCTAATAGGCAGTGAGATCAATAAAGAAAGTGTAGTAGTAAAGTAAGTGATGGAAAGTGATAAGCCAAAAGCAGAAAAGATATATCTAAATTATTGAGTCATTTGAAGAGCTAACTTACCGTTTTGTCTCTGGTTTTAAGAAGTAAAGCAATCTCAGAATTCCATAATGACTTCGGATAGTGACTACTTTTCATTGGTTTTCTTGTAGTACAAACAATTTTGGTTTGGTTTGAGTTTTTCTTTTTGTAGTTTGAACAAGATGGATTACAGTGTGTATTGGATAAAAGGTGACAGGTGATATTATAAAAAGGGAATAGATTTAAAAAAAAGAACTCTGAAACAAATGTCATAGTATAAGGAGTAGTTAATGAGATGCAGAATAATAAGTCTGGAACTGAGAATTTAGAATACAAAACAAAGTTATGAACAGTGCTTAAAGTTTCCAGCCCATTTAATCCAAAATAATTTCTTCAAAATCTTGTTTTATCTTAGTTACAAGGACATACTTACGAGAATCCTTTAATATAAAATATACTTGTCTTTTTATTGTGTTGTGAAGAAGTTAGTTTTGAAAAGTCCCATGTCTTATGCCTACCACAGGAAATGAACAAAGACTAATGTAAGCTTAAGGGAATTTTTCATCTCTTGGAGTCAAGTTGAATCTGCAGCCTCCTTAGGGAAACCACAGATCCTGAATTTTTCTCACTTCTCATGAGACAATTTGACTGGTCTTTAAGATAGGAACAAACCTCAAGTGCCCAAAGCAATTCTAAGAATTGATCCAGCCTCTTTTGGCCCATTTATTTAAATAGAGTGATGGACTGAGGTGGCGGTGGGGGGAATGACTAACTTATTTCTTATTTTAAGCTACATTGAACTTGGTATCCAGAGCTTGAGCCTATATGGAACCAGGATATATAGAAGAGCGGTTACCTTGTTGGCATCAGGAGTAATACTGGAAGATACAATGTTTGAATTTCAAAAAAATTCTCCTTTTATATTATACATGCATTAGTTTTTGTTCTACGTGGAGCTTAGGGTAGTGTGGGATCTAATTTGGTACCAACTATGGTTAGTGGAAAATGACTGTGAGTATTTGGGACAAAAATATGTTACATACTAATATGAGATGAAGAGTCATTTTGGAAGTGAAGTTATGTTTTAATTATTAGAACACCTTGGAAGCATTTCATTTAATGTAAAAACCAGAGGGACAGATTTATGTCATTACTTTGGGGATATTTGACTCTATAAAAAGTTTGTAAAGTTGAAGAAATTTCATGAACAGAGTGGGTAATGATAATGTAAACCAAGTTTCCCATAATTACAATTCCTTTTAAATCAGTATAGCATGGTGTCATGGTTAAGACTAAATGGATACTGGGGTCAGATTGCTTGGGTTCAAATCCCAGCTTTACCATTTGTTAGTTATGAGATGTTGGGCAAGTTAGTGTTTCTGAGTTTCTCTTATCTGTTTTTTTAGGGGAGGGGAGAGGGAAGAAGGGGAGGCATTAAATGAGATACTCCATATAAATGTCAATATCATAGTAAGCACTCAATAGATATTCTTTTTACTAAAGTCAATTTTCAAGGAATTTTACTATCTTTGGCCTTTTATTCCCTAGCACGGTCATGATGTAAGTCATAGGGTAAAAACAAACAAACTTGAGTGGGCATCTTTGTTTTAGAAGAATACAAGGAAGTACTATGCAATAATTTAAAAACTATAACTGCCTACATATGACTTCACAGATAAGCCTTGAAAGAATTATATCATCTTAAAATTTCAAAATTAAAAAATAAGTTCTATTAACCTTGGGTGAAAGTTTAGAGTTTATAATTTGTTAGAATTTGTAAGTCACCAGAACATTATTGCCAGATCTGACTTACTGTGCCAGTAGATCAGGTTAATGGGAGCTGTCAGATCAGCAGTATTCCATAGTGACAGTTGTGGTTCATGCAGAGGGGAAAGTGGACATCCTTTTAATGTTTTGAGTGATTGGCAGTGTTGGGAAATATGGTAGACATTTTCTGTCCTGAATACTGCTTTGGTACCCGTGTATGTTAGCGCCCACTGGCATCACCAAGCAGGGCTGTGTGTAAGCTTTTATTCTTTCTTTCTTTTTTTTTTTTTGAGACGGAGTCTCACATTGTTGCCCGGGCTGGAGTGCAGTGGCACCTTCTCTGCTCACTGCAACCTCTGCCTCCTAGGTTCAAGTGATTATCCTGCCTCAGCCTCCTGAGTAGCTGGGATTTCAGGCGCCCACCACCACACCCAGCTGATTTTTTGTATTTTTCGTAGAGACAGGATTTCATTGTGTTGGTCAGGCTGGTCTTGAACTCCTGACCTTGTGATCCGCCTGCCTCAGCCTCCCAAAGTGCTGTAATTACAGGCCTGAGGCACCACACCCGGCTGCTTTTATTCTTTAAAAAAAAATTTTCTTTGATAATTCTTATTATATTAGACCCTCTTATGTATAACTTCTGCAACAAGATTTTCCTATGAACCATTGATCTCTCAACATTTCTATGTCTTCTAGTATGTATACTAATAAATAACTTACTCAGTAAAGGAGTAAATGAGTTATATATTATCAGTAAATGAGTCTTTAATCAGAAAAGTAAATTCTGTATTAAGGAAAATCAAATTTGGTGGAGGCGTTTTATGTATAGTTAAAACTGCTTTTGTTTGATCATTCCTTTTTTTTTATTGAGAAGGAACATTGGAAGTGTTGCTCAGAGAAATATCTGAAATTTTCATATTAAGTTGGGTTCATTTTAATTTGTTCAACAAATAATTTGCAAGTTATGTGGCTAAAGAATGCAAAGTGGTTTTAGTTGGTACATGTATTTTTAGAAAGCTGGAAAAGTGGCTGGGCGTGGTGGCTCACATCTGTGATCCCAGCACTGTGGGAGGCCAAGGCGGGCGGATCATGAGGTCAGGAGTTCAAGACCAGCCTAGCCAACATGGTGAAACCCTGTCTCTACTTAAAATACAAAAAATTACCTGGGTGTGATGGGGGACACCTGTAATCCCAGCTACTCGGGAGGCTGAGGCAGGAGAATTGCTTGAACCCAGGAGGCAGAGGTTGCAGGGAGCCAAGATTGTGCCACTGCGCTCCAGCCCGGGCGACAGTGTGAGACTATCTCCGGAAAAAAATAAAAGCTGGAAAAGTATTCTCTTCCACTACCGTATCAGAATGTTTGGGAGAGTCTGATTGTGAATCTCCATTTTAATAAGCTTCTCAAGTGATTTTTAATATGCACACTAAAGTTTTAGAACCACTGCTGAATTCCCTACTGATGGCTTTTAGGCTATTGGCTCCTGACTTTTCTGATGGAACCCCCTTTTTCCCCACATGGGGAAAGGATGGAGGTAAGCTGTTCCTGATGACCTGCCGTTCTCTAGACCATGAAATTTTCAAAGCTTACAGGTCAGCCTTAGAACAATGAGATCTGTGAATAGCCTTCTGCTCTAAGTGTTTCCTCAGCTGGGACTCCTATGGTAGAGGAACATGTGACGTTAATAGTGATGTACAACCCCATGTATCGTGTCAGAATCTTCACTTAACATTTTCAAACATGTTAACACGGCCGGGCGCGGTGGCTCAAACCTGTAATCCCAGCACTTTGGGAGGCCAAGACAGGCAGATCACGAGGTCAGGAGATCGAGACCATCCTGGCTAACACGGTGAAACCCCGTCTCTACTAAAAAAAATACAAAAAAAAACTAGCCGGGCGAGGTGGCAGGCGCCTGTAGTCCCAGCTACCCGGGAGGCTGGAGGCAGGAGAATGGCGTAAACCTGGGAGGCGTGAGCTTGGCAAGTGAGCTGAGATCCGGCCACTGCACTCCATCCTGGGCGACAGAGCCCCGGGAGGGGGGATTCGTCTCAAAAAAAAAAAAAAAAAAAAAAAAAAAAGTTAGCACTTCTAGCAAGGTAGGAATTACCAGTGAGGAAATATTGCCAGTAGGAAATACTGGCCAGGACTGTAACTAAGGTTGATTTATTTTAAAGCTCAGACTCTTGACAGTACACATGCCATCCTACTTTTTAGTGGAAAGGGCTTGGGGTGTGGGTTCAGGGAGTCTTAAATTGGAAGTATGACTTTATCACTTACTTGCTTTTCTAATGACTTTACACTTCCCTAACTTCAGTGTCCTCATCTGAAAAATGGGCTTGATAATTCTTACATTTTAAGATTACTGTGAAGATTGATGACCTAAAGCATATTTTTAGAGTGCTTAGTATAGCTCTGTCCCAGAGTAGGCATTTCAATAAATGGTGACTCTTATTCAGCATTTAAGATAAGACATAAAATGCAAATATGCCCCATGGAGTTAACCAATTTTAGGCTAAATGAGTTTGCCAGATTATAAAATATCATATGCTTTTTTGTTGTAGTATGATAGCTAGAAACTAGGAAGTTATTGGATGTGTGAAGAGATTTTCATTTGGGAAGAGAATATGGGCCTCCATTTTTTTTTTAGGCTACCCATATCCTGGCAAATTCTAAATTTATTTCTACCCCAGTGTATTTGGGTTCTCTAGAGGGACAGAACTAATGGAATAAATATATATATAAAGGGGAGTTTTTTAAGTATTAACTCAAATGATCACAAGCTCCCACAATAGGCCACTTGCATGCTGAGGAGCAAGAAGAGCTAGTTCGAGTTCCAAAACCAAGAACTTAGAGTCTGATGTTCAAGGGCAGGAAGCATCTAGCATGAGAGAAAGATGTAAGGCTGGTAGGTTAGGCCAGTCTCTTTTTTCACACTTTTCTGCCTGCTTATATTCTAGCTGCACTGCAGCTGATTAGGTTGTGCCCACCCAGATTGAGGGTGGGTCTGCCTTTCCCAGCCCACTGCCTCAAATGGCGGATCTCCACAGGCCCCACATCGTTGGACCCCTAGAAATTTTACTGAAGTAGAAGGTGCCTGAATTTTGATCAGATTTATTTCCCATCCTCTGACACGCAAATGTCTCACCAATAAGTCCAGTGTGTTTGCTACTTCTTTCTCACTGGATCCAGTGAGCATAATGTCACCAATGTAATGGACCAGTATGTTATCTTGTGGAAGCAAAACGCCGTCAAGATCTCTCTGAATAAGATTATGACACAAAGCCAAAGCGCTGATTATACCCCTGAGTATATCAGGACAGTAAAGGTATATTGCTGGCCTTGCCAGTTGAAGGCAGATTGCTTCTGGTGGGCCTTATGAACAGGAATGGAGAAAAAGGCATTTGCCAAGTCAATGGCTGCATATCAGGTACCAGGAGATACGTCAGTTTGCTCAAGCAATGAAACCACATCTGGTACAGCAGCTGCATTTGGAGCCACTACTTGGTTAAGCTTATGATAATCCACTGTCATTCTCCAAGATCTATTTGTCTTCTGCATAGGCCAAATGGGAGAGTTGAATGGGGATTTGGTGGGAATCACCACCCCTGTGTCTTTCAAGTCCTTGATGATGGCAGTAATCTCCACAATCCCTCCAAGGATGCGATATTATTTTTGTTTACTATTTTTCTAGGTAGAGCAGCTCTAATGGCTTCCATTTGGCCTTTCCCACCATAATAGCCCTCCCTATACCAGTCAGCCAATGTGGGGTTTCAGCCGGCTGCTAAGTTTGCCTATGCCAATTATGCATTCTGGCACTGGGGACACGACCACTGGACCCACTGTAAGTCGGACTTGAGCTAAAACTCCAATAATTACCTGACCTCCAAAAGCCCGTACTTTAACTGGAGGACCACAATGAAGTTTTGGGTCCCTGGAATCAATGTGTGCTCAGTGCCAGTGTCCAGTAGTCCCCCGAAATGTCTGATCATTTCTCTTTCCCCATTGCACAGTTACCCTGGTAAAAGGCCGGAGGTCTCCTTGGGGAATGATTTGAGAAAGATTCACTGCATAAATTGTCGGTAATATAGTGGGGTCCTTCCTCAGAGGGACCTAGCCTTGCCTTCATTCAAGGGTTTCTGGGTCTGTAAACTGGCTCAAGCCTGGAAATTAATTGAGGGGCCATGATTCTCTGAGTTTTTTTATTTGTTTTTTTTTTTTTTTTTTTTTTTTTTTT
>NW_016806392.1:3423482-3428725 GCF_001698545.2 Rhinopithecus bieti | reverse complement strand
TTTGTTTGTTTGTTTGTTTTTTTGAGACGGAATCTCGCTCTGCTGCCCAGGCTGGAGTGCAGTGGCCGGATCTCAGCTCACTGCAAGCTCCGCCTCCCGGGTTCACGCCATTCTCCTGCCTCAGCCTCCCGAGTAGCTGGGACTACAGGTGCCCGCCACCTCGCCCGGCTAGTTTTTTGCATTTTTAGTAGAGACGGGGTTTCACCCTGTTAGCCAGGATGGTCTCGATCCCCTGACCTTGTGATCCGCCCATCTCGGCCTCCCAAAGTGCTGGGATTACAGGCTTGAGCTACCGTGCCCGGCCTCAAATGGCCTTTCTTAGACCTTTGCTGATCTCTGGGCTATATCACATCTCCTTTTGTAAAATCTCGTGGCTCCTTCTCCCCATATTTTAAAATAGCATTTATCTGTTTGCAGGTAGGTATTCACATGGTTATTGGATGCTGTCTGTCTCCCCAAGTAAAATGTAAGTTCTATGAGGGCAGAGACAATTTCAGTGCCTACAAAGCTTTAGAATGGCCCTGACAGTAGACAACAAATATTAAATGACTGAAATGCCTAATGGGGCAATTAAAATACAAAGTGATTAATTTTAAAGTGTATTAGTCTGTTTTCATGCTGTTGATAAAGACATACCCAAGACTGGGCAATTTACAAAAAATGAAGTTTATTGGACTTGCAGTTCCACGTGGCTGGGGAGGCCTCATAATCGTGGTGGAAGGTGAAAGGCGTGTCTCACATGGCGGCAGACAAGAGACAAGATCTTGTGCGGGGAGACTCTCGTTTTAAAACCATCAGATCTTGTGAGACTTAATCACTATCACGAACAGCACGGGAAAGACCTGCCCTCATGATTCAGTTACCTTCCACTAGGTCCCTCCCACAGCACATGGGAATTCAAGATGAGATTTGGGTTAGGACACAGCCAAACCATATCATAAAGTGTGCTAAGTATATATGAGATCACAGTGTTGGCATGTTAAGCATTGTTATTTGGGAATTCTTAAGTTGTTGTAGCATTGATTTGATAAGCTCTTGAAGCCAGGAGCTTGAGACCAGCTTGAGCAACCAAGTGAGACCCCCATGTCTACAAAAAGAATAAAAGCATAAGTAGTATTTTGAATTACCCAATACAGCTTAAAATCTTCTCAGAACTTCATTGTATTGTACTTGAATGAACTTTACAATAAAAACTTTTCCCTTTTGTTGAATCTGCACAATATTTGAAGTTTATAATCCAAAAAGGCGATCACTGGTTATATACAAATTTATGTTTACTATATGGAATGTGTTTTAGTTGTCTGAGGCATAAAATCTTTAAAATTTTTCCAACCTTGTTAAGACAAGAAATCATGGATATTTTAGTAGGTTCCTTAGCTCTTATGGAAGTTAGAAATCAAGAATGTTTAAGTAATATTGAGATTATGCTTTTATGTTGACTTTTTATGTTTGGGCAGTTATTTACTTACTACTAGTCTGACTATTATTGGCAGATTGAAGTATATTTGTGAGAACTCCTAAGACTTTAATATTTTATTGAAAACTGGTTTCATGCTGTTGTTTACATTTTAAAATTAGTGCTATCAATAAGATTTTGGTTTTCATCTCTCCTGAATTCTCCCTAGGAGTGCACAACTTCAAAAAAAGAGGCACAGTCAGCAGAAAAAAGAGGTGGTCTGAGCATTTGTGCGTTGAATATGCATGTTAATTAGGAAAAAAATTAGGAAAATATGAAAACAGATGTTACATAAATTATTGCAGTCCCAGGGCAGTAGTAACTTATACACTGACAATAAGTTTTATATGTGCATGTGTATATCTGTTTCTAGATTTCACAATATTTATGTAATTCCTAAGAGAATAGCTAGAAAAAGAACTGGTATATCCTTTCAGTGAGACTATGGTAAATATTCCTTCTGCATATGGATTTCTGAGAACGTTTAGTTGTTTCATATAGTCTTACTGTAGAGATTTTTTTTGTGTTTGCTAATTCTGCCCACAGTGTTCTCTTTTTTTTTTTTTCTTCTCCTTTCTTGGTTTCTTTGATGGTAGGTATCTCTATTTGTTCTTTTGTTGGCTATATCCTGTCACAACAAGAAGGTTAATTAAGGATCTTGGCAGTGTAAGAAACTGAAAATGGGCCTAAAATAAAAAATTGGTCTAAAGTATGTATTTAGAAATAAAACACATTACAACTACTCAGGACACTGATTGTAGTGTTACTTTTTCTTCTTGTTACCGTTACACTTTCTGAAGAAATAGCCATCATTCTCTGAATAGTAGTGACATAGTATTATGACAATATATAGGTACTTAAATGCAGATTTCATCAAATACACATATGTTGGAGTAGTTGAAAGCTATTTGAATGTCTTTTATTCTAAACAGGCATCCGAAGGGAATAAAAGTGGTCTGTATTTTTACAAAAGAAAGATGAGAAATAGTCATGCTTTGTTTTAGTGGTATAGCAATTTTTAGTTCAACCATACACAAAAAAATGTGAATATAGCACTGTGCAAGGAGCAGCTGATGATATTTAGACATTTTCCATATGTGTAATATAATTTAGGAAAATATTGTTTGTTACTTTTCAAATTAGATTGAAAGTTAAAATAAGAAAATGCAGCATCACAATGTAATGCACAATTCTCTTCACCAAACCGACACACAAATAGAGCATGAATTGTATTCAATAAAATGAGTATATCTAAAAGGACAAAAAACCGTTTCTGGAAATCCTGTTTCCAGAAGACTGACTTTTGTTACTTGATTTTAGTAGCATGTGATACTAAAATGTGTTTGAAATAGTTTATATTGAATCTCAGTAAATTTCAGTTGAATCTGTTGTCAGGTTTTTCAGTTTCATGTTATTGATTATGTTTTACATTATATTAGCTAACTGCTGCTATCTTTTTATATGTGTGCCGAGCCACCAGTAAGCTCTTAACAGGTTGTTGAACCTTAAGAACTAATAGAGAATGAAATCTAGAGGAAGTTGATAATATGTTTAGTAATTTTTTATTATTAAGAGGTTCTTTACTTAAATTGGATAGCCTAGTTAAGAAATTTAGTTGTTAATCTTACAGATTTTATGTAAATATATCTGTGTATGATTATTTATGGAGGTGTATTACTGAAGATGAAAAAAGTTTTTTCTTTAGAAAAAGGCTGTGAAAATTAATTTTAACACCTAAATAATATTCACTTGTCATCACTGATGCATCTGTATTCTAATTTTACATTTTTTTAATGCTTTAGAATCCATTTTCAATGGAATTTTTTTCACATTTGTTTTCAAATGTCAAACTTCCATTTTATATTATGTGATTTTAAAATGTGATATTATTTTACTACGTGTTAGAGTAGTATGTTCCTTATTTCAACACTTTTTTGCCATTTCAGTGCAAAGTTACATGAATTAGAGGTGATTGTTTTATAGTGAAACCTGTTGTTTTGTATTATATATGTAAAATGCCATTTATTTTGGTATTATAAAATGCCTCCCTTTCTTCCAGGAGTTAAAATAGGTGAAGGAAAGAGTGATTAATGAGTAGGCTAATATTTGTCCTCTAAGAACTTAAAATATTTTGATACGAATTCTTTTAGCCTGCTTTTGTATGGTGTTGTTTGATATGATTTAGGGTTTCATATGATTTAGGGTTATAATTTATGATTTGATATGATTTAGGGTTTCTCCTGGGATAGGAGCATTTGAAGCTATTTTGTTTATTTTCTAGGGAGATGCTGTTTTCCAGCAGTTAAAAGAGAACTTAGCTTGTCTCTGTTTCTTGATTCCTCTTCAATTTCTGTTTGCAAACCAAGACTTGTGTTTGGAGAACTTTGTTGTACTGAGCCTAAGTCATTTTGATCTATAACGAGAACATGCATTTTCACATGTCAACCGGATTTGTGGACCAGTAAAGTTCTCCCCAAAGGTAAGCATATATGTTTTCAAAATATACATTTTAAAATAGAATACTCTCAATGCCTTTACCATAGTAATGCGTTCCATAGATTTTGTACAAAAAAAAGTATGTGTGCTTGGGTACTTCTGCCAAATTTAGATTGAAGAGTCCTTCAGGGAATAGTGTTGGCCAGCCAACACAGTTACTCAGTTTCCTGATCTGTTTCTGTCCTGCCTCCTACTTTTAGTCACCAGTTTCCATTCTTTCCCCTTTGTCCATTGTTTTCTTCTCAGTTAGCTGAGTCTTCAGGGTGTCTTTTAGAAGTGTTTTCCCATCAGCAGACTTCAGCATTTTCCTTAGGGAATACTTTTGTATCCATAGACCTTTTATTTTCTTTTCTCTACTCCCCACTCCCCACCATTTCTTACAGAAGTAGGAAACTAGAATGATTGAACTTAGAGTTGGAGGTATATCGGATAACATTCACAATTTTTTCCCTTATTACAACCCGTAGTGAGGAATAAAATGTACATTTATGAGCCGAGTCCTATAGGTATAAATGAAACTGAAACAAAAGTTTAATTCTTACTCCAACTACCTGGGATGTGCTGTATGCTGTATTATATGATATTCTTTGTATATTTTGTTTAATGCTTCCTGGTATGTGTCACTTACGCAGTTTCAGAATCCCAGCTTTAGATCATGTGAATGTTTGCTCATCACTGATTTGTTGGGAGAGTAAAATAAATGAGATAGTTTCTCTTCTGCCTCAGTGAAGCTGCCTTTTCCTTGTCTCTTCTGTGCTTCTCATCTCTTTCCCCATTCAATATAGACTATCAAATGACTTAGTGAGAGAACTGGGTAACTGCTGGGAAACACCACAGTCCTTACTGGGTTCTTTTATAGTAAGAACATAGGCACAGGTACTGAGATCTCAGAATTTTAAAGGAGAATAAATTTTGATATAATCATGTCTTTATAGTAAGGTGTATATTTCTTTATTCTCTTCTTGTTTGTTTTGTCTGTCTAAATTGTATGTGCATCCAGATGCCCTCAAATCATCCTTGGTTTGAAACATGTTTAACTTTTACATCCCAAATACCAAGTTAGAATAACCCAGGTCCTTTCCCAAAGTGGTCTCTTCTAGTACCCATTCCCATTTTATTTAACATTTGTATCTTTTAATAAATTGAAGGCATTTTTTCCTGATGTATAAAAGTAATATTTTTTATTAAAAGTTTGGTAAATGTAGAAAACATAAAGAGGATAAAATTGTCCCTAATCTTGGCTGGGCATGGTGGCTCACACCTGTAATCCCAGCACTTTGGGAGGCTGAGG
>NW_016806392.1:3408593-3419168 GCF_001698545.2 Rhinopithecus bieti | reverse complement strand
CTCCTGACCTCGTGGTCCGCCCATCTCGGCCTCCCAAAGTGCTGGGATTACAGGCTTGAGCCACCGCGCCCGGCCGAGAATTACTTTTAAAGCAATGTATCCTTTATAAGAAGATTTGCTTTTTAAATTGGATGATGTGAGGAAAATTCTTTTTTTTTTTGGGGCAAATTGATTGTGAATGTTTTAGGTTTTCACTATATGTGCAGTAGACATAGCTGCCACTTTTGTGTTAAACAGCGATAAAATCGTGAAGTGTAGGAAATACAAAATCTGTTTCACGTTCTCTTCCTCTTACTCATTTTACAAGGGCTTAATGAACAGTGAAACTGACCAACAGTTTCACCTCCTTTTCCTTGCAGTTCTGGTAGTCTCTTGTGGCACTTAGTACACCTGAAAGAAGTAGCAGGAAGATTGACAAATTGGAAGGGAGAAGTTATATGAACATATGATCAGACAAATAGAAAATTAACCCATAATAATTGAAAGGTGCTGTATTTCTAATTTACATTCACCTGTGTAAAACACATTTGTCAAATATTTCTATTTTATATAGAAATTTGAAGTTTTACTTCAGATTATTCCCACTTCAGCAGTATTTGGGTTTGTACTAGTTTGTAGTGTTTAAACAGCTAGTTTGTAGTGTTTAAACAGCTAACCCATTTAAAGGGAATTAAAAAAAAACTTTAATTTGTAACGATTTGACAATTATACCACTAACATTATACTTATTAATGAGAATAAGATTTCAATTCTTAAAATATGTACTCCACATTTTATAACTGGTATGAACAATAATTTTGCCTCAACTTAAGAATTACTTATTTTATTCAGTATACTAGTAAACATTGGCTGAAGATTATTTGAAAACCCCAATTATTTGGAATATATTTGAAACCTTTGCTCTTATGTACTTCTGTTCAAAATATTACAGGGTTTTAGATGATTTAGGCTTAGAAGTTTGGAGTTTACAATTTCTGTCTTCTAAAGACTTAGAAATATGTTAGTATTATTGGAACCAAGTAGTTTTACCCACGCAATTGCCATTCAGTTCTAGCAATGTGGAATAAAACTTACTGAAATAAGTCATTATTTCCTATGTGAAATATCCATTTAAAATGTTTTTTACCTGATGAGCATGTATTTTAATTCTTAAAATAGAACAGAGGAAATGAAGTATTTCTATAGCTAGGGGAGATTGTCAGCTCAAGTTCAATAGTATGATGTTTGACATTAGGCCAAGGATATTTTCTAAGTTTTAAAAAATGTTTATTGTTACTTTTGTAAAATACATGTGCTTTCATTATATCTTATGTGTTAATCTAATTTCCCATTGAAGTCACCGATTAAAGGGAATTCTGTACCAGTAGGGTTCTAAAACCTTGATATTATTTTAATCTGATAACAAATGGGTTTAAGTTCATGTTCTTTCAGTTGTTGGCAACAAATCTAAACCTGTATTTTTTGGATTTATGAGGATAAGTCCTGCTTTGGCAATGTTGTAGATTCCCAAGAGAATAGTTAAACAGTGATTAATCATTGTTTCTTCACTGAGTGTGCAGAAAAGAATGGAAAAGCTGCATTTCACACTTCTGAAGCAATTAATCCCCATGATCTTAGCCAGGTTTGTCTTGTAGATAAGTTGGGATACAAAACAGTACCTAATTTATCAATGTATGCATGCCATAAAGTATAAAACACACAATTTATTTCATATCATTTATAGTGAAATGTAAAAAAAGAGTGACTTTGCCATATCCAAGAGTGTTTCCTACATTACCTTCATATAAACTAAGTACCAGAGATTACAATGGGATTCCTGTTTATTGTGCACATCTGGTGCAGTCACTATGCATTTTCTCATTCACTTGCTGGCATTTTAGTGATTGTGGCATAAATCACCTTGCTAATCAGAAACATAAGTGACGGGAAGTCATCTCCTTTTTTTGAACAATGGGAAAAAACATATGGCTTCTTAGACAGTACTTGGCTGTTATACTATTTATGAGGCATTATATTCTGTATTTAGAATTTCATATTAATTGCAGTAGTTTGGTTGAAGGCATTGAACATTCAGGATTTGTGGTCAGAGTATTTGTTTTATACCTCTTTCAAAATAATCACAAAAGGTTAAAATTACAATCCTTGTATTTAGAAATTTTAAAAAATCTAATTCTCAAAGGGTAGTGAATATAATAACCTTTTCAAAGCTCTATATGAATCAGACTATTCTGATTGCTGCTTTGCCACTGCTGTCCATTATGGTAGCTACGTCCACCTTGCCTTTGACGGTTGTGTGCCACCACTTGGCCCCTGCCATCTCGGGATCCAACTGTTCCCATTGTATTTAAATATTTGTAGTTGAGTGACTGTGGTTCCCACTGTTAGATCTGACTTACGGAGAAGAGCAATTATAGGGCTCTTCAAAGATGCAGGTGCTGCCCTCACAAATCTGTTTCGTAAGACATTGGTCAAGGGTGTATCGTCTGGACCCTCCCAGTTGGCATGAGTAGATCTAAAGTGACTAATCCGTTCTACCATACCAATCTTCCTAGGCCTTTAGATTGCTTCCTCTACATTAAAACAAGGGAGATCAGGTATTTCCAATTTGCTCATACAAATTGGGCCATCTTTTAATCCATATTTCAGCCAACCAAGCAAATAAACCACTAGAACCTTTTTTTTAACTCCCCTAGCTGCAACACTAAATGCAGAGTCCCTACTTAGTGAGCCCAAATCGATAAATTCAGCCTGATCTAACTCTGTGTTCCTTCCACCATTATCCTACACCCTTAAGATACATTCCCATGCCTGGTCTCCAGATTTCTGTTTACATAAACTGGAACACTCAAACAGTTCTTTTTGAGTGTGGCATACTTCCTCATGGGTCACACTCTCAACCTCACCTCTGGTGCCTGCTGGGACTTTAGTTATAGGTCTAGAAGCAAAGAGGGATGTTGGGGGTGGGGGATGGGTGCTGATCTCACCGCTGCTTTTGGACCTTTGCACTTGCTGTGCCCCATACTAGAATACTTCCCATACCTTTCAGATCCCATTTCAAATGGCCTTTCTTCTTTTTTTTTTTTTTTTTTTTTTTTGAGACGGAGTCTCGCTCTGTCGCCCAGGCTGGAGTGCAGTGGCCGGATCTCAGCTCACTGCAAGCTCCGCCTCCCGGGTTCACGCCATTCTCCTGCCTCAGCCTCCCGAGTAGCTGGGACTACAGGTGCCCGCCACCTCGCCCGGCTAGTTTTTTGCATTTTAGTAGAGACGGGGTTTCACCCTGTTAGCCAGGATGGTCTCGATCCCCTGACCTTGTGATCCGCCCATCTCGGCCTCCCAAAGTGCTGGGATTACAGGCTTGAGCTACCGTGCCCGGCCTCAAATGGCCTTTCTTAGACCTTTGCTGATCTCTGGGCTATATCACATCTCCTTTTGTAAAATCTCGTGGCTCCTTCTCCCCATATTTTAAAATAGCATTTATCTGTTTGCAGGTAGGTATTCACATGGTTATTGGATGCTGTCTGTCTCCCCAAGTAAAATGTAAGTTCTATGAGGGCAGAGACAATTTCAGTGCCTACAAAGCTTTAGAATGGCCCTGACAGTAGACAACAAATATTAAATGACTGAAATGCCTAATGGGGCAATTAAAATACAAAGTGATTAATTTTAAAGTGTATTAGTCTGTTTTCATGCTGTTGATAAAGACATACCCAAGACTGGGCAATTTACAAAAAATGAAGTTTATTGGACTTGCAGTTCCACGTGGCTGGGGAGGCCTCATAATCGTGGTGGAAGGTGAAAGGCGTGTCTCACATGGCGGCAGACAAGAGACAAGATCTTGTGCGGGGAGACTCTCGTTTTAAAACCATCAGATCTTGTGAGACTTAATCACTATCACGAACAGCACGGGAAAGACCTGCCCTCATGATTCAGTTACCTTCCACTAGGTCCCTCCCACAGCACATGGGAATTCAAGATGAGATTTGGGTTAGGACACAGCCAAACCATATCATAAAGTGTGCTAAGTATATATGAGATCACAGTGTTGGCATGTTAAGCATTGTTATTTGGGAATTCTTAAGTTGTTGTAGCATTGATTTGATAAGCTCTTGAAGCCAGGAGCTTGAGACCAGCTTGAGCAACCAAGTGAGACCCCATGTCTACAAAAGAATAAAAGCATAAGTAGTATTTTGAATTACCCAATACAGCTTAAAATCTTCTCAGAACTTCATTGTATTGTACTTGAATGAACTTTACAATAAAACTTTTCCCTTTTGTTGAATCTGCACAATATTTGAAGTTTATAATCCAAAAGGCGATCACTGGTTATATACAAATTTATGTTTACTATATGGAATGTGTTTTAGTTGTCTGAGGCATAAAATCTTTAAAATTTTCCAACCTTGTTAAGACAAGAAATCATGGATATTTTAGTAGGTTCCTTAGCTCTTATGGAAGTTAGAAATCAAGAATGTTTAAGTAATATTGAGATTATGCTTTTATGTTGACTTTTATGTTTGGGCAGTTATTTACTTACTACTAGTCTGACTATTATTGGCAGATTGAAGTATATTTGTGAGAACTCCTAAGACTTTAATATTTTATTGAAAACTGGTTTCATGCTGTTGTTTACATTTTAAAATTAGTGCTATCAATAAGATTTTGGTTTTCATCTCTCCTGAATTCTCCCTAGGAGTGCACAACTTCAAAAAAAGAGGCACAGTCAGCAGAAAAAAGAGGTGGTCTGAGCATTTGTGCGTTGAATATGCATGTTAATTAGGAAAAAAATTAGGAAAATATGAAAACAGATGTTACATAAATTATTGCAGTCCCAGGGCAGTAGTAACTTATACACTGACAATAAGTTTTATATGTGCATGTGTATATCTGTTTCTAGATTTCACAATATTTATGTAATTCCTAAGAGAATAGCTAGAAAAGAACTGGTATATCCTTTCAGTGAGACTATGGTAAATATTCCTTCTGCATATGGATTTCTGAGAACGTTTAGTTGTTTCATATAGTCTTACTGTAGAGATTTTTTTTGTGTTTGCTAATTCTGCCCACAGTGTTCTCTTTTTTTTTTTTTCTTCTCCTTTCTTGGTTTCTTTGATGGTAGGTATCTCTATTTGTTCTTTTGTTGGCTATATCCTGTCACAACAAGAAGGTTAATTAAGGATCTTGGCAGTGTAAGAAACTGAAAATGGGCCTAAAATAAAAAATTGGTCTAAAGTATGTATTTAGAAATAAAACACATTACAACTACTCAGGACACTGATTGTAGTGTTACTTTTCTTCTTGTTACCGTTACACTTTCTGAAGAAATAGCCATCATTCTCTGAATAGTAGTGACATAGTATTATGACAATATATAGGTACTTAAATGCAGATTTCATCAAATACACATATGTTGGAGTAGTTGAAAGCTATTTGAATGTCTTTTATTCTAAACAGGCATCCGAAGGGAATAAAAGTGGTCTGTATTTTACAAAAGAAAGATGAGAAATAGTCATGCTTTGTTTTAGTGGTATAGCAATTTTAGTTCAACCATACACAAAAAAATGTGAATATAGCACTGTGCAAGGAGCAGCTGATGATATTTAGACATTTTCCATATGTGTAATATAATTTAGGAAAATATTGTTTGTTACTTTTCAAATTAGATTGAAAGTTAAAATAAGAAAATGCAGCATCACAATGTAATGCACAATTCTCTTCACCAAACCGACACACAAATAGAGCATGAATTGTATTCAATAAAATGAGTATATCTAAAAGGACAAAAAACCGTTTCTGGAAATCCTGTTTCCAGAAGACTGACTTTTGTTACTTGATTTTAGTAGCATGTGATACTAAAATGTGTTTGAAATAGTTTATATTGAATCTCAGTAAATTTCAGTTGAATCTGTTGTCAGGTTTTCAGTTTCATGTTATTGATTATGTTTTACATTATATTAGCTAACTGCTGCTATCTTTTATATGTGTGCCGAGCCACCAGTAAGCTCTTAACAGGTTGTTGAACCTTAAGAACTAATAGAGAATGAAATCTAGAGGAAGTTGATAATATGTTTAGTAATTTTTTATTATTAAGAGGTTCTTTACTTAAATTGGATAGCCTAGTTAAGAAATTTAGTTGTTAATCTTACAGATTTTATGTAAATATATCTGTGTATGATTATTTATGGAGGTGTATTACTGAAGATGAAAAAAGTTTTTTCTTTAGAAAAAGGCTGTGAAAATTAATTTTAACACCTAAATAATATTCACTTGTCATCACTGATGCATCTGTATTCTAATTTTACATTTTTTTAATGCTTTAGAATCCATTTTCAATGGAATTTTTTTCACATTTGTTTTCAAATGTCAAACTTCCATTTTTATATTATGTGATTTTAAAATGTGATATTATTTTACTACGTGTTAGAGTAGTATGTTCCTTATTTCAACACTTTTTTGCCATTTCAGTGCAAAGTTACATGAATTAGAGGTGATTGTTTTATAGTGAAACCTGTTGTTTTTGTATTATATATGTAAAATGCCATTTATTTTTGGTATTATAAAATGCCTCCCTTTCTTCCAGGAGTTAAAAATAGGTGAAGGAAAGAGTGATTAATGAGTAGGCTAATATTTGTCCTCTAAGAACTTAAAATATTTTGATACGAATTCTTTTTAGCCTGCTTTTTGTATGGTGTTGTTTGATATGATTTAGGGTTTCATATGATTTAGGGTTATAATTTATGATTTGATATGATTTAGGGTTTCTCCTGGGATAGGAGCATTTGAAGCTATTTTGTTTATTTTTCTAGGGAGATGCTGTTTTTCCAGCAGTTAAAAGAGAACTTAGCTTGTCTCTGTTTCTTGATTCCTCTTCAATTTCTGTTTGCAAACCAAGACTTGTGTTTGGAGAACTTTGTTGTACTGAGCCTAAGTCATTTTTGATCTATAACGAGAACATGCATTTTCACATGTCAACCGGATTTGTGGACCAGTAAAGTTCTCCCCAAAGGTAAGCATATATGTTTTCAAAATATACATTTTAAAATAGAATACTCTCAATGCCTTTACCATAGTAATGCGTTCCATAGATTTTTGTACAAAAAAAAGTATGTGTGCTTGGGTACTTCTGCCAAATTTAGATTGAAGAGTCCTTCAGGGAATAGTGTTGGCCAGCCAACACAGTTACTCAGTTTCCTGATCTGTTTCTGTCCTGCCTCCTACTTTTAGTCACCAGTTTCCATTCTTTCCCCTTTGTCCATTGTTTTTCTTCTCAGTTAGCTGAGTCTTCAGGGTGTCTTTTAGAAGTGTTTTCCCATCAGCAGACTTCAGCATTTTCCTTAGGGAATACTTTTTGTATCCATAGACCTTTTATTTTCTTTTCTCTACTCCCCACTCCCCCACCATTTCTTACAGAAGTAGGAAACTAGAATGATTGAACTTAGAGTTGGAGGTATATCGGATAACATTCACAATTTTTTCCCTTATTACAACCCGTAGTGAGGAATAAAATGTACATTTATGAGCCGAGTCCTATAGGTATAAATGAAACTGAAACAAAAGTTTAATTCTTACTCCAACTACCTGGGATGTGCTGTATGCTGTATTATATGATATTCTTTGTATATTTTGTTTAATGCTTCCTGGTATGTGTCACTTACGCAGTTTCAGAATCCCAGCTTTAGATCATGTGAATGTTTGCTCATCACTGATTTGTTGGGAGAGTAAAATAAATGAGATAGTTTCTCTTCTGCCTCAGTGAAGCTGCCTTTTTCCTTGTCTCTTCTGTGCTTCTCATCTCTTTCCCCATTCAATATAGACTATCAAATGACTTAGTGAGAGAACTGGGTAACTGCTGGGAAACACCACAGTCCTTACTGGGTTCTTTTATAGTAAGAACATAGGCACAGGTACTGAGATCTCAGAATTTTAAAGGAGAATAAATTTTTGATATAATCATGTCTTTATAGTAAGGTGTATATTTCTTTATTCTCTTCTTGTTTGTTTTGTCTGTCTAAATTGTATGTGCATCCAGATGCCCTCAAATCATCCTTGGTTTGAAACATGTTTAACTTTTTACATCCCAAATACCAAGTTAGAATAACCCAGGTCCTTTCCCAAAGTGGTCTCTTCTAGTACCCATTCCCATTTTATTTAACATTTGTATCTTTTTAATAAATTGAAGGCATTTTTTCCTGATGTATAAAAGTAATATTTTTTATTAAAAAGTTTGGTAAATGTAGAAAAACATAAAGAGGATAAAAATTGTCCCTAATCTTGGCTGGGCATGGTGGCTCACACCTGTAATCCCAGCACTTTGGGAGGCTGAGGTGAACAGATTGCTTGAGCTCAGGAGTTGGAGACACAGCCTGGGCAACATAGCAAATCCTCATCTCAGTGGCTCACGCCTGTAATCCCAGCACTTTGGGAGGCTGAGGCAGGTGAATCACATGGTCAGGAGTTCGAGACCATCCTGGACAACATGGTGAAACCCTGTCTCTACTAAAAATACAAAAAACTAGCCTGCAGTCGTGGCGGTCACCTGTAATCCCAGCTACTCGTGAGGCTGAGGCAGGAGAATCGCTTGAACCCGGGAAGCAGAGGTTGCAGTGAGCCAAGATCGTGCCACTGCACGATTTATTTATTTTGAGACAGCTTTGCACCTCAAAATAAATAAGTCAACTTAAAAAATTAAAAAAAAAATTATTTTGAATCCTATCATACAGAGATGAACTGATACACCATTTTAAAAATGAAATTTGTTACATTTAATTTTACTTGAATTTAACAGAGGAAATAAAAAAACCCTGAAATGAAGCTTAAAGATTATTATTGAACCTCATATACGCCCCCCCCCCCAAAAAAAAACCCCATACATGTTATTTTCTAAGAACCTTCCAAAGTTAAATAACATTATGAGCATCTTTGGAAATCTTTACTCTGGAAATAAGAAAATAGAAAGAGTGAACTGAAAGCAGAATATCTTTTATGTTAACATAATCGATTGAGGTGAAATTTGTGTAACACAGAATTCACCATTTTGAAGTGAACAGTTCCGTGGCATTGAGTACATTGACAATGTTGTGCAACCTTCTACCTCTATCGAGTTCAGAACATTTCCGTCATGCCAAAGTAAAGTACCATACCCATTTAGCAGTTTGTCTTCATTCTGCCTTAGCCCTAGGCTCTGACATCCATCAGTCTGCATTCTGTCTCTATGGATTTATGTGTTCTGTATATTTAATATGAATGTAATCATAAAATATGTGATGTTTTGTGGGTAGCTTCTTTCATTTAACATAATATTTCAAATTTTTATTCATGTTATAGCACTTATTATTACTTCATTACTTTTCTTGGCTGAATGCTAGTCCATTTGTTTATCCATTCGTTCATGTACATTTGGTTTGCTTCTACTTTTTGGTTACTCTGAATAGTGCTGCTCTAAACGTGTGTACATGAACCTGTTTGAGTACCTATTCTCCATTCATATGGGTATGTGCCTAGGAGTGGAATTGCTAGGTCATATTGTAATTCTGTGTTTAACTTTTTGAGGAACCATCAAACTTTTCCATGGCAGTTGCATCATTTTACATTCCTGTCAGCAGTGTATGAGGGTTCTACTTTCCTTCAGACAGAGTCTTGCTCTGTTGCCCAGGCATGAGGGTTCTACTTTCTTTGAGACAGAGTCTTGCTCTGTCGCTTAGGCTGGAATGCAGTGGCACAATCTTGGCTCACTGCAACCTCTGCCCCCCAGGTTCAAGCGATTCTCCTCCCTCAGCCCCCTGAGCAGCTGGGACTACAGATGCATGCCACCATACCTGGCTAATTCTTTGTATTTTTAGTCGAGACGGGGTTTTTCCATGTTGCCAAGGCTGGTCTTGAACTCCTGAGCTCAGGCAGTTCGCCCACCTTGGCTTCCCAAAGTGTTAGAATCACAGGCATGAGCCATCTCACCCAGCTGGGTTCCACTTTCTCTACTTTTTGCTAACACTATTTTCCTTTTTTTTTTTAATTATCAGGATATCTAATGATACCGATAAATGACTTTTAACAAAGTAGAGAAATGATCTATTTCTTATATATTTAAGTAATTTATTTCTTTTATTTTTTTGAGATTGGGTGTCACTCTGTCTCCTAGGCCAGAGTGCAGTGGCATGATGTCAGCCCACTGCAACCTCTGCCTCCTAGGCACAAGCAGTCCTCTTACCTCAGCCTCCCAAATAGCTGGGACCATAAGCGTGAGCCACCATACCTGGCTAATTTTTTTATTTTTTGTAGAGACAGGGTTTTGCCATGTTGCCCAGGCTGGTCTTGAACTCCTGAGCTCAAGTGATCCACCTACCTTGGTCTCTTAAAGTGCTGGGATTATATAGGCATGAGCCACCATGCCTGTCACATATTTTATTTCTTATTTAGCAATTATATTTCTTAAATAGTAATTATACATCATTTCAGACTATCATTCAGTTCTATTTTCTCTCCCGAACTACCTGACCAGTGAACATATTTTTCCCAGAATAAAAGGTTTCTTAGTTTTCTTCATTTGCTCAAAATCATATATTTTCTTTCACATTTGTATCA
>NW_016806392.1:3406199-3408253 GCF_001698545.2 Rhinopithecus bieti | reverse complement strand
TATATATTATTTTTTTTGATAGCATACTACAGTTGTACTTTTGGGCTCCTAAATCATAAAATAACATTTTGATAAAGTTATTTACACTCTTTTTGAAGACATTTCTCAACCTCAACCTCCTAGTTAAATATAAAACAGAGCTTCCTTGTTCTTTTGCTGGCCTGTCTTTCGGAGATTTGTTTTCACTATAATATTGAGTTAGTTGTACTGGTTTTATATCCCATTTTGTCATCATCCATAGATTCCTTTAACTACAACTTCAGAAAGGCTAGATGGGAGATGAATTTTCTGAGTTGTGAATATTAGAAAAATTTTCTATTTTATTTTCACAGTTGATTGATAATTTAGCTGGGTATATGTTTCTAGTTTAAAGTGATTTTCCTCTGAACTTTGAAAGCTTTGCTGTAATTTTTTCTACTATCCATTATTCTTCCTGAGAAATTTGAAGCCAGTCTTACTCATTGAGGACTGTTTTAGGAGCTATCACACTGAAAACAAAATGGATAAAAATCCTTTACTTGATTAAGCTTACATTCCAGGGTGGAGAGGTTGATAAGTAGCAGGATAAATAAATAAAATATGTAGTACCTTAGATAGTGATTCTGTGAAGGAAAATAAAGCAGCCAGTGGGAGATAGAGAGTTTGGAGTATAGGGAGAAGAATGGAAATTTTAAACAGAGTGATCAGGGAAAACTCACCGATAAGGTAACATGTGAGTAAAGATCTGAAGGAGGTGAGAGAGTGAGCTGAAGGGTCACGAAGTACAAAGGTCAAACGGTATCAAGATGTAACATTGATGCAGTACAGTAAACATAGATAGAGAAGACTTAAAATCCTGGCTTTGGGGCACCTCTAGTAAAGGGGTTAGGAGAAAAAGAGGAATTAGTAGATGTGGCTAGAGAAGAAAACTCAGTGAGGTTAAGAGGAAAACTCATTTGTCTTTCAGAATATCTGAAAGTGATGTAAATGTTTGAAGGAAGGAAGAGTGATCATCTGTGAAAATCTTATTTATAGGTCAAGTTAAAGATGGACTATTCAAGGGAGAGTGGGAGGAGAAACACATGTAGCAGCTTAAGGGGGAAGCTGGAGTGAAGAGAGGATTTTTTTGAATAGGAGAGAAATAGCATACTAATGGGAGCGCTCCAATAGAGAGGAATAAACTGATGATGCAAGAAAGAGTGGAAAATTGCTAAAGCAGTGTGTACAAGTAGAGAGATCACCTTAAGTAGAAGCATGAATGGTTTATTCTTAATAAGAAGGAAGGCGGAGTATATCAGCACAGATCCATTGTTAAAAAGCATTTGGTTGAGCTTTGTACTATCTCCAGGATATGTTACATACAGAATGATTACTTGCTTCCCACTTCTTTAGGCTTGTCCTGTAATTCTCCTTTGTGGTTTTTTCTTTAACAATGTAAATATATGGTGGTTCCTAGTTTAGGAATTCTGTGTTTAAAAAAAATTCTGTTAATGGAATTAAGGCATATGATAGGCATTTATGAATTATATACCTGTTGATATTTTTTAAAAGTTCCAAGTTCGTAAATATTTCTGTAAAATGCTCTGGAGAACCATCAAGCTACAGTAAGAGTAGAAACAGGGCCATCAAAATACTTTCTTATACCAGGTTGGGGAGTTTATGGTTCAAATTCACTTACCAGAAAATGATAAAGTACTTCATGGCCTAGATTGCTTGAACAATGGTGCAATTGTAATTGTAAAAAATCTATGATGCCAAGTGTCTATTGGTCTTTATGATTCATACTTCTCCTGGTCACCTCAGCCCCACAGCACACTTGATAAATACAGGATACAGTAATGGCATTAGAATTCTCACATTTTCCTGTTGGTATAATGTGATCCTGCTGTCTCTCTCATGTGCTTCTGAGTAAGAATGGCAACAGTGTTACCCTTTGTACCCATTCTTGCTCAAGTTCCCAGCTCTCTATAGTGATACAGTAGTTCCCTCTTACCTGGTTTTGCTTTCTGTGGTTTTACTTATGGCAGGTACTCAGCTAACTGGAGAATTACTTTTTTTTTTTTTTTTTTTTTTTT
>NW_016806392.1:3381687-3405830 GCF_001698545.2 Rhinopithecus bieti | reverse complement strand
TTTTTTTTTTTTGGGGCAAATTGATTGTGAATGTTTTTAGGTTTTCACTATATGTGCAGTAGACATAGCTGCCACTTTTGTGTTAAACAGCGATAAAAATCGTGAAGTGTAGGAAATACAAAATCTGTTTCACGTTCTCTTCCTCTTACTCATTTTTACAAGGGCTTAATGAACAGTGAAACTGACCAACAGTTTCACCTCCTTTTCCTTGCAGTTCTGGTAGTCTCTTGTGGCACTTAGTACACCTGAAAGAAGTAGCAGGAAGATTGACAAATTGGAAGGGAGAAGTTATATGAACATATGATCAGACAAATAGAAAATTAACCCATAATAATTGAAAGGTGCTGTATTTCTAATTTACATTCACCTGTGTAAAACACATTTGTCAAATATTTCTATTTTATATAGAAATTTGAAGTTTTTACTTCAGATTATTCCCACTTCAGCAGTATTTGGGTTTGTACTAGTTTGTAGTGTTTAAACAGCTAGTTTGTAGTGTTTAAACAGCTAACCCATTTAAAGGGAATTAAAAAAAAACTTTAATTTGTAACGATTTGACAATTATACCACTAACATTATACTTATTAATGAGAATAAGATTTCAATTCTTAAAAATATGTACTCCACATTTTATAACTGGTATGAACAATAATTTTGCCTCAACTTAAGAATTACTTATTTTATTCAGTATACTAGTAAACATTGGCTGAAGATTATTTGAAAACCCCAATTATTTGGAATATATTTGAAACCTTTGCTCTTATGTACTTCTGTTCAAAATATTACAGGGTTTTAGATGATTTAGGCTTAGAAGTTTGGAGTTTACAATTTCTGTCTTCTAAAGACTTAGAAATATGTTAGTATTATTGGAACCAAGTAGTTTTACCCACGCAATTGCCATTCAGTTCTAGCAATGTGGAATAAAACTTACTGAAATAAGTCATTATTTCCTATGTGAAATATCCATTTAAAATGTTTTTTACCTGATGAGCATGTATTTTAATTCTTAAAATAGAACAGAGGAAATGAAGTATTTCTATAGCTAGGGGAGATTGTCAGCTCAAGTTCAATAGTATGATGTTTGACATTAGGCCAAGGATATTTTCTAAGTTTTAAAAAATGTTTATTGTTACTTTTGTAAAATACATGTGCTTTCATTATATCTTATGTGTTAATCTAATTTCCCATTGAAGTCACCGATTAAAGGGAATTCTGTACCAGTAGGGTTCTAAAACCTTGATATTATTTTAATCTGATAACAAATGGGTTTAAGTTCATGTTCTTTCAGTTGTTGGCAACAAATCTAAACCTGTATTTTTTGGATTTATGAGGATAAGTCCTGCTTTGGCAATGTTGTAGATTCCCAAGAGAATAGTTAAACAGTGATTAATCATTGTTTCTTCACTGAGTGTGCAGAAAAGAATGGAAAAGCTGCATTTCACACTTCTGAAGCAATTAATCCCCATGATCTTAGCCAGGTTTGTCTTGTAGATAAGTTGGGATACAAAACAGTACCTAATTTATCAATGTATGCATGCCATAAAGTATAAAACACACAATTTATTTCATATCATTTATAGTGAAATGTAAAAAAAGAGTGACTTTGCCATATCCAAGAGTGTTTCCTACATTACCTTCATATAAACTAAGTACCAGAGATTACAATGGGATTCCTGTTTATTGTGCACATCTGGTGCAGTCACTATGCATTTTCTCATTCACTTGCTGGCATTTTTAGTGATTGTGGCATAAATCACCTTGCTAATCAGAAACATAAGTGACGGGAAGTCATCTCCTTTTTTTGAACAATGGGAAAAAACATATGGCTTCTTAGACAGTACTTGGCTGTTATACTATTTATGAGGCATTATATTCTGTATTTAGAATTTCATATTAATTGCAGTAGTTTGGTTGAAGGCATTGAACATTCAGGATTTGTGGTCAGAGTATTTGTTTTATACCTCTTTCAAAATAATCACAAAAGGTTAAAATTACAATCCTTGTATTTAGAAATTTTAAAAAATCTAATTCTCAAAGGGTAGTGAATATAATAACCTTTTATCCTTGGCTTTATGATACTTACCTACCTATTCCTCCCACTTTCATTTTTCTTATTATTGAGTGGCAGGAAAAGATTCCTTTTAAATGTGTAAATTTCAAATGAAAATTAATTTGTTCAGAGAAGTTTTTAAAAATTTCTAAATAGAAAGGTGGGAAGAGTTATTGAGATTAAGATGAGATGAAGATAGTATATATTTTAAAATGCTCCTGTGGATGTTTACTTAGATGCACTGATACAGTAATTCCAAGTTAAAAGTTAGTTTTTAATTATATCTATTTCAAAACACTTCACTGATCAGAGTAAATGTTACTGTCTTTAAAGCACTAAAATGTAAATTGATAGTAGTTTGCTTTTGCATTTTTGGTGAATTGCTGTTTATTAGTTGGAATTGCTTTTTGCAGACACTACAGCTTAAAGTAAAACTTTGTAAAACTGAAGAATTTGTATATGCAGCTTTTAAAGACTGCCTTTTAAAGACTGTCTATGATAGAGTGCTTATTGTAGGTGTGGTTCCCTGCCCCACCCCCCTTTCAATGGGTTGTAAATATAATAGCCTTTTACTCTTTACTTTGTAATACTTACCTACCTATTCCTTACCACTTTCATTTTTCTTGTTATTCAGTGGCAAGAAAAGATTCCCTTTAAATGTGTAACTTTCAAATGAAAATTTGTTTGGAGAAATTTGTGTCTTTTACAGTTTTTTTCCTGTATTACATGTGATTATAAATTAGTGAGGTAAATTTTTGGCAAATATATCAGAGCTTATTTCTCAAAATTTGTGTTCTTTTCAAGTGTTCCCCTTGGGAAGATGTACACGTAGTCTATCAATCAAAGTACTTTTGGAATGCCTGTTTTTGAAATTTCTGTAGTGGAATTGATGTCTAACTGCTCAAAATGGGTACTTTGAAGGGAGATAAGATTCATTTTGTGTATACACATGCTACTATTTTTCTTAAAAAAATCAATCAATCAATCATAATAACTTGTCTTACACCCTTGTATACCTTATAGATAATTGGGCACTATGAATAGAAATACAGTTTTGAAAAACTACCTGGATTTTATATAAATGGCCATATTTATCCATTTTGTTTTAGAAATCTTCTATGATATTGTCTCAAGGACCACCTGCAACAAGAGCCCACAAATTGAATAAATGCAACATAAGGAGAGGATTTTTTTTTTTTTCTGTTGTTGCTTGTTTCAAAAATGCTACTATCCAGATTCTCTATTAAGGTATATTGTCCTATTTTAAATATTGTAGTTAAACTGAATTAAGACCTTCTTTCTAGATTAAAATTATCCACTGCTTAGAATTGACTGAAATCTGTACTTTACTGCCTTACTTCTTGGCTGTTCTTACTTCCTTCATGCTCTTATAACCTGCATCACCTCTCACCCCCCATCATTTTTTTAAGATTGAGGTGTATTTCTTGTAGAGATCAATTTAAAAGCAATACTATCTTAAACGCGTGTGTATGTGTTTTCTTTTTCTTCATCAAAATGTAAAAATTCTAGGAGGATTGGATGTTAAAATCCAAGAATAGGCAATTTAAGTGATGGCTAAGAGTATCAAAATAAATGAGGAAAAATAAAGAGTTCTGTTCTTAGTAACTGAACATTTTGGAATTTGTCAGTAATGGAATTTTGAGGAAAAATTTCTTGCATAAAGCACTTGATGGAAAAAATATATTAACCTAAAATATTTGCATATTCATTATGTTTACAAAGCCAGGAATTTAATTTCTAAATGTATATCAATTTTTGAATGAAATTGTAGTACCAGTGATGTTGATATTCACTGTACATTTAGTTTAAATGTTGCTTATGTTTTTAGAGAATTTGCATTACTTTCTTTTAATTCATTCTTTGTCTTATTTACATTCATAGTTTGTTGGTACATATTACCCTCCAAAGTAAATTTTGAACTGAGTACAGACTTTGCAAGAAAAGTTAATGTCCTTTTCTTATGTTCTCATGACATAAAGAACGAATCCTCCCCATCATAGGGATAGCCTTACTAATAATTCCCAGCCAGGCAGGTTATGTCCTGCTGTTTGTCTTTCCAGCCCTCCCTTTCCTTCCTTGTGTTTATCTGGAAGTGGCTTTTGAAATGCCAGTAGAGGTGATGTGCCTACCAGTGGTGAACCTAGAGTGCCTTCTAGTCCCTGAAATGCTATGGGGTAGGTGATATGACACTGTTGGCCTAATCAAACCAAAATTCTAGGTAAAAATGTTATTTGTGAACTTTTTCCAAGAAAGGGAAGCTTGAATTTGTAAATGGAAAAGGTATTTTGAATGGCATGTGTAATTCAGAATTTTTAATTTTTTTTTTTGAGGCAATATTTCACTCTGTCGCCCAGACTGGAGTGCATGGTGTGATTAAGGCTCACTGCAGCATCAACCTCCAGGGCTCAAACCATCCTCCCACCTCAGCCCCCACTACAGGTGCACACCACCATGCCCATCTAATTGAAAAAAAAAATTTGTAGAGATGGGGCCTCAGAATATTGCCTAGGCTGATCTAAAATCTCCTGGGCTCAAGCAGTCCTCCTGCCTTGGCCTCCCAGTGTTGAGATTACAGGCATGAGCCACTGCACCTGGGATGTTGGAAATTGGTAATGGAGTATATTAAGTATGAGAAATGTGGAACAAGAAAGGGTGTTTTGTGTTCAAATATTTGTCTTTTGTTGTAATGTTTAAGGCTCTTTCTGGGTAGCATGTTTTCATTGTGCTCCTTGCTTGTTTTTCCTATAGCGATTTAGCCTTATCTGGAACATGGAGGCCAGCAGGGTTGGCCTGCCAACCTGTGTGTGTGTATGTAGGAACAGAAGTGAGTTTTTCCTAAGAAAAATCCAAGAACAAAGTGGCAAACGTGGTGACACAGTCTCAGTTGTTAGCAAAGCAGCATTTCTAAATTCAGCCTGGGGCCTGTTTTGTTTTCTGGTCCAGAAATCTTACACTTGTGGAGATAGATGGCTGAGCTATGAGAAAATAAATCCGAAAGAACAAGAGAATCAGGAGAAGTATTATAAGATGCTTAGAGACAAGCAACATGGCCCTTCTACTCTCTGAGCGACGAAGGCAAAGGGATTCTGTCTTTGCCACAGTCCACGAATTAACTATCATTTTGCAGACTCCACTGTGCTAACAGTGGTGGAAAGGTGTTGGGGCATCATGGTTGATAGCAGTGCTACTTGGTAAGGCAGTCTTTACAGCAGAGGGGAGGTTGGGTTCAGTGGGAGTGGGGATATATTGAAGAAGCTGCAGTGGTGCCCTGTTGGTGACAGTAGTGACCTATTATAATCAACAGTACACAGCAGAGAGGGCAACAGATATCTCAGTGGGGGAACAGGTGAGGCCCTCCCATGCTTAATTTGGAGGCAATGGAAGCAGCAGACCTTAAATATCACACAGGAGGCACAAGGATAGATGTGCCATGGTAGGTGAGTGTTAGCTGATTGGTCTTTTTCAGGAACATGTGAGATATTTCAGGATGATTCCCAGCAAAGTTCTGGGAGGACAGCTTAGAGAGGCCTTTCATTCTGCATTAAAGATAGAGATGAGAATCACCAAGCAGAAATTGCATTTATTTTGTAAAGTAATTAACAAATTTATTGAGATACTAAATGTCTCTCTTTTCTCCTTCCCTTTTTTTTTTTTTTTTTTTTTTGAGGCGGAGTCTCGCTCTGTCGCCCGGACTGGAGTGCAGTGGCCGGATCTCAGCTCACTGCAAGCTCCGCCTCCTGGGTTTATGCCATTCTCGTGCCTCAGCCTCCCGAGGAGCTGGGACTACAGGTGCCCGCCACCTCGCCCGGCTAGTTTTTTTTTTTGTATTTTTTTTTTAGTAGAGACAGGGTTTCACCATGTTAGCCAGGATGGTCTCGATCTCCTGACCTCGTGATCCGCCCGTCTCGGCCTCCCAAAGTGCTGGGATTACAGGCTTGAGCCACTGCGCCCGGCTCGCCTTCCTTTTAAACTTCTTTCCATGAAGTACTTTTACCTACTGTGGCAGTGTTCTAGGTGCTGGATCAACAGAGTTAAAATATGACTTTTTCCAATAGGAGCTTGTAGTTTATAGAGGAAAGAGTAGTAGTTAAAAAATTAACATCTAGTGTAATGAATAATGTGATAGATTAATGCATGGGAGACAGTGTACCCCAGAAGAAGGGTTCTTAAACCAGCTTGGAGGTCGGGATGGAGGATAGTTTCAAGGAAACTTCCCTGAGAATGTGCAGGCTGAATGTATATGAAGAATATTGAAATATTGAAAAAAGACACTCTAGGCAGAGGGAAATAATACCTGGGTAGCCTAGAAATGGCTACAAACCTAAAGTGTACTGAGGAACTGCAAGTAGTTTGGGTTTGCAAATTGAGTAAGAATGAGACCTGAGACTATAAATACAAAGTCTAGATTTGTGAAGAGTCTTGTGGGTTATGCCAAAAATTTGGGCTTTGTTTTTTTCCTAGAAGAGGAAAGAAAAATGAAAAATAGAAATAGTCTCAAATTGCAGTGCTAAGCATTGTGATCTACTGCAGGAATGTAACCCAAGGAGAGGTGACATCAGATTTGAATGTTAGAAAGAGCACTTATGTGAAATTTAGCAATTAAGATGAGAGGCAAAATTCAAGAGCCCAGATACTTACAAGGAGACTTTACACTAAATTAAGTCAGGGTCAGAGGTAAGGGAGAAGAAGGGACTAAATTGATCATATTTGACAGTTGATTGCATCTGAGGAGACCAGAAAGGAAATACTAGCATTTGACCTGCGGGAGAGGTTGGTTGATAAGGCCATCCCTACAAGAGAATACAAGAGGAGCAGTTTGAAAGGGGAGAGGATGACTTATGTTTGGACATCTTATTGATTAAAGATAGGAGATGGTTGAGTGTGTGGATCTCTCAAGGCCAGGAGATCAGTTTCTGTAAGAGATATGTACTTGGAATCACTAACATAAATGCTGGCATGAACTTATTTAAACATTATTTGCTAAGCATTTCCCAAGCATTGTGTTTGGCATTGATGGAGCAAAGATGAATAAGTGTATTTGATGGGTATCTAAGGTTGCCCAGGGATTATAGGTAGAGATAAGGAGAAGTCCTTGGATAAATTGACTCCTATCAAGCCAAGTGATGGGAAAAGAAAAACTTGTCCAAGCGATGAAGGAGGGAAACAGTGAATAATGATATGCCTGAACGCACAGCTGGAGACAACAACACGACAGTGTGAAAAATAGAGGGGTTAGAAGTGAGGTGCCAAAAGTGGTCGTCGAATTTGACATCTCTATGTAATGTGCCTTCATAAGCAATTGGAGTGGAGTAGTTTGAAGCAAAAATCAGCCCATTGGGTAGTTGATATATAACTGGGACATGAAGCATTATAGACTACCAGTGAAAGGTACTATGTTACTATTATCTGAAGAACTGACTGTCAGAGGGGGACACAGAGCAGCAGAGGTTTGTTCTTGATTTAGGAGAGACTTCAAAGTGTTTACATATTGGTGAAAAAGGCCCAGAAGGGGAAGAGAGAGAGGTTGATGTTATAGGAGAGAAAGTAAGTTAAAATTGTTAAATTTGGAGCAATGTATATGAAAAGATGGAAAAGATTTGGACTTACTAGTGGAGGGATGATTAGTTTGTACAGGAGGAGGGCTCTTTTTTTTTTTTTTTTTAACTGAGAATGCAAGAAATATGAAAGGTGTGGATTTGACATGACAATTCAGATCTCCCAGGAGGCAGGTACCAAGATGGAATTAGAAGCTTAAGAGATTTCTTGGGGGGAAATCTTGGGGTGGGGGGGGGGAAGAGAGAGAGAGAGAATGAGAATGAGAATGAATAAGCAGGCAAAGTCTTCGGACTCATGTAGGTTCAACACTTATGGTAAGAGAGGAGTAAGGAAGACAGATTGGAGAGGAGAAACTTCAGATTCCAATGCAGGTTTCAAAAAGTCCCAGCTGAGACAATGGTGAGGGGATAATGCAGTAGACAGAGCAAATTTTGCCTATTAGAGATGCCTTGTGTTGGCAGGAATGGTTTTTCCTGAAGCATCCCTGTCATTGTTTGGGAGCTGCATGGCCTTGTAAGATGTATGGGGAAAGTATGGCCTTGGCTTAAACATTACAGTGAATCCTGAAAGTATGAAAGCTGGATATTGTCAGCTGACTATAATTCCTCACAGCATTTTGTCTCTTAAGTAGTACATCTCCTTGGCTGCCACAGTGGATGTAGGTGTTTTAGTTGGGTGAAAGGGTCAAAGATGGAAGGAATTCCTGTTAGTCCATTATTTCCTCTGCCTTCAGGAAATTAGGTGTAGAGGAAGAGAAGGTGTGTGAGATTGTGAGTGTTGAAAGGCTTTCAGGACTTGATTAACACAGAGAAAGAGAGAGCAATGGACTGGTGAGATGTTAGTTGAAATAGTAGCTCATAGAGTCTAAGATTGATAAGAACGGAAATGAAGCAAGAAGGAGAATAAGAGATTTAAATCAAATGAAGTCAAAGAACTAGATTTTTCAATGTGCTTGAAAGTATTTGTACTGAGAGTTCAGGAATTAGAGAACTTAAGGATAGAGAGAATTGTGATGATAAAGTGGTGTATTAGTTTAAGATTAATAGGCGAGCTCCACGAAATAGTGATATTTTGAAATCCTATCATGTGAATTAAGAATAAAATGTTATCAGCACAAAATGACAATTATAGGTATGCATCATAGAATCACAGTCATAAATACCGTGAAAAAGTACAAAGATATTGTAGTTGCTTAGTTTTTGTAGTGTAACTTTTCTGTAAAGCTAACTTTCAGAGTCACTTGTAATTATCAAGTTTCTTGATTGACTAAATCTATTCATTGTCAGGGAATGCAAATTTTTTTCCCTAGGAATTTTTTTTATGTGTTATTTTTCTCAATTTCTCTTATACCCTAAGAAAATATTTTAGTGCTTTTGTATTTCTCAACTCTTTTGAGTCAAGCATGTTGCCCTCTCCTAAAGGATCTGTTTGTGTCTCTAAAAGTCACCTGGTGGAAATGTTAGAGAAGTGAAAAACCTTGAAAACCTGTATATCCAAACATAACTTTAACTGATTAAGGAAGTATAGCATTATTAAATACATGTAAACAACTTTTCTATAGTTCTCTCTTTGTAGTTGGGACTTAGAGGTTGCAACAATAACTTTAACAATTAAAATAATATAATAAGATGGAATGATGGAAGGATGAACAAATACATCGACATTATGATACTGTAGTACAATAAAATGTAATTGAAGATTCTAGATGATAGACATGAGTGTGCAATGTAATTTTTTTCACCTTTTCTGTATATTTGAAAATATAATGAAATACTGAAAAAGTAGAATATCATCTGCAACTTTGAAATGCATTAAAAATAGGATGGTCTAGTAGATGTAGTTAGGTAAGTGATACAATACATATAGTAAAATGTCAATTATAGAATCTAGGTAGTGGGTATATGACTATTCACTGTAACTTTCTTGTAACTTTTCTGAAAGTTTGAAAATTTTCAGAATAAAATGTTGTAGAAAATAGTGTTATAAACAGATTTTCTAGTTAGAGATCTGAGTTATAGTTGTGTGAAGTTAGGCAAGTTACTTAATCTGTGAGCCATGGTTTCCTCATCTGTGAAGTGGGAATAATGCCTAGTTTGTAAATTGTTTTGAGTGTTAGAGAAAAAAAAAAATCTGTCAAGCTGCTGGCGAATGATAGGCATTTGATAATGCTTCTGATAATACTGAAACCATACACTTCAAATTTATATATTGTATCTTGGTTCTTGCTTACTATTTTTTAAATTTCAGAATAAAATTTTATGGATATGTGGGCCAGTTAACTTACTGGATGGAACTCAGGATAAGGTAAGGTCAAGGCCTCCACTTTCAGAGTCTGTATGTTTCATACTGGCTAAGTCTCTAAGAGTCACAACTTGAGCTCTACTGATGGAAAGTTGGATCATTCTCATACCAATGATGGAACCTCTGACGTTCTAATACCTGTAAAAAACACTTTTGATGTACCTTTTAAAATATTTTCATTTTGTAAATTGCTCATAAGTTCTCCAAAGTGAAGAGACTGTATATATGTCTTAATTGATAATTTGATGTGAATATATGTATACCATATGTCACTGCTAGCTTTTTTGGTGCATTAAGTTTTGTAGAATATATAGTAGATGAAAATTATATTTACTGCTAAATAAACATTTATAACGTGTATTTATGTATTTACAAATATATAAATATATATTGCTTAATAATCAGTATTACTTTCTCTGTCAGTGATGTGTTTTTCTTTTTTCCTAACAAAAGCCAGTTATCCTTTGGTTCCTTTTAAAGAAATGAAGTTGGATTTCTGGTTTGAGTTTCAGGCTCAAGTGCATTTATAATATACAGTCCTCTTGTTTTTTTTATTTGCTGTGTTTCATATGCAGGGTGGATAAAATTACTGAACTTTTATATTTATGTAAATTTATTTAAAATTAAATTCAAATTTACTACCATATGCCTCATGGGCTAAACATAATATAGACTATTATAATCATTTATATAAATTGGTTTTAAAAACCAGTTCAATATGTTGAATCAATATGTCATGAATTTCATATCTATATAGTTGTCATCCTAGTAAATTCCATGACATGTACTTTTACAGCATACAGATTTTAAATAAAATTGAATAGACTTTTCTAGCCTGCATTATGGAGGAACTTCTGTTGTCATCCAGTTGACTGATTTAATATTAGAAAAGAACCATGATGCTTAAATGTGAACCAGCCAGATTTTTTATATCTATCAAATCTTTTAGGATTGGGTTTTATCTTTCAGTGATATTTGCTGATTATTCTCTGTTTGCAGATTTTAGATGATGTAGAATAACATGAAAATAAATATTTACTTCAAGGTGTTATTCAAAGAGTGCCCTTGTTCTCTTTCTGTGGGTATTTGCCAGTGTATGGCTACAAATCTTTATGAAACATTAGGGTAATTACAAGGCATCTTTAAACCCATATACCTATATATTTTGTCAATTAATGAGGAGTGAAAGCACATCTTATGTGTATGCAGGGCAGATCTGTGATTTTTTTGAAATTAAAATGCATCAACATACTCAGATAGTTGGGGAGCAGTACTTTATTAGGAATACCAAATGCTGTATAGCTACATGAGTAAAAATTTAAACATGAGTAAAACTTGGGCAATTTTAAGATAGAAGAGATAAAAAGAAATATTGGGAGAAAAAAACAGGCAATATATAGTGTTATATGTTAATATTATTTATGTTATTCTTGAGCAAAAACCTAGAACAATAGTAATGAATTATAAAATATTAAATATGTTTCCTATTGCCAATACAGAACAAAATTTCCTTTTATTCTTAAAATATCTTCTTATGATTTAAATGTTAATTACTTAAATTCTGGTAAAATTTCAAATAAGGGAGATTTAGTATAATCAACATATATTTGTCATTGACCTTGAATCTTAACCAGTGCAATATCATATTTTACTGTGAAAATATAAAAATTAGTTCTTTTATTAGTAAAATTTAATGGTTATACTACTGAATGCTTAATAAAATAATATTTAATATATAAACAAAAGCAGTTTCTACCAACTCTGACAGTGTTCTCTTTTTGTAACCCAACTATGTTAATGTGGGTTGACCTGCAGTTAGTCTTTATGGTTATAAAGAATTAGAATAATCTATTTTTAAAGAGTAATATATACCTTTCTAGCAACCTCTCTGTCATTCATTTGCTAAATATAAATTAGTAGTGAAAATACATGTGTATTTTAAATTCTTAGAGAATTTTTCCTAAACAATTGCCTGTTAGGGTCATTTGTTCTGAAAAATTATTCCTCCTACGTTCAAAATTAAATGAAAAATGTAGAAGGGTGTTCACCTTTACTTTGCCATTCTGAATGCTTACTAGAACATTATTAGTAAAGCCTGCGATGCTCTATGAAGAGAAGAGTTAGGAAGGAAAGCAGAATTAGTATACTCTTGTTTTGATTCAGTAGGTCAGGGTTTTTAATTAGTTTTGTGTAACCTGAGAATTTTATACCTGGATGCCTATTCTTGAATATCTTTTGGTCTTTTATACTTGTGTGGTTCTTACCTTGTCATATATAGGTATATTTTGTTTATTTAGACCAATTGTTAATTGTCTTCAGAAAGCATCAAAGACTGAAGACTAGGTAATTTATTTTCAATGTGTAGTATTAACTGCTGTGCTGTATATACATTTTATATTTATGTCAGGAAAGGGTTGCAGAGGGGTGCTTTAGAACCACCTTTTCAGCTCTAAATAGCTATTGTGTACATATGGTAAGGTACTGCTGCTTAACAGTTAGTAACTGCTTTGATGAAACTAAATTACATGTTTAAGTTCCCATCAGGAAGTCGCTTCACATATCTGTATTAATGTATTCAAGGCTCGAGAAGGAAAGTTAATTTTCCAGCTTAAATATTTAATTCAAGCTTAAAATTTAGTCTGTAATTAGAGCTCCCAAATGGCAGGAACATGGAGTATTTGTCCATTTTAATTAGATTGTTGTTTACCTATTAATTATATATCATATCTTGTCATATAGTTTTGATGGTAACAGATGGTGCTAGGAGTTAGTAAGGGTTTGAACAAAATAAGATTCCACATGATTTATTAAGTTGCACTTTATTAGTGAGTGGTCTGCTTTAGTCAGGTTATTCTCCCAAATAAGGACTGTGAAACATTTCACTAATTTTGGTAATTATTCTTTTGTGGACTCTTAAGAAATATTGAGCATAAAAAGTCTGAGATGAGAGATGTCTATTTAGAAACAAAATGAATTACTTGAGGCATCTTTATATTTAAGGAATATATATTACCAAATCATATAATTGGTATGAAGTTTAATGTATTTTGCTAGGATAGTGTTAGGGAAGCAAAATTTCATGTATTGGTAAAAATGTAGGCATAGGAAATGTTTCATATATGTATACAAAATTATGATTTAGGATAGGAAAATAATAAGATGATGATTAAGTTATGTATATCAAAGACATTCCTTTCCTGCCGTTTGAATTTAACAAAAAGACTGGGTTCTTTGTTTACCAAAATATTCTAAGAGCAGTTCTAGTTGTCTAGTGAAGTCGAACAACAGAATTCCCATATTCAAAAAGTAAATGTCAACTAAATAGACCTTCTAAGTTTGTTTATTCAAGATTTTATTAATTTTTCTGGTGAACTACTCAGTGTTCTAAAAGGAATAAATTTTATATGTGTGTATATGCATATATATGTGAAGGGATACAGACAGTAAAACAGAGAGAGGAGAGGGAAAGGGAGAAAAGGAAGGAAGGCTTAAAATTTTCAGCTTTTAGTCTTAGGTAGTTTATTTAAAATTTATTGGAATCCTTAATATCATTAGCTTTGGTTTGTGTTACTATTTATTAACTCTTAAGGTTCTTATTTTGAAATTGATGATGAGTGTTTTATAGCAAAAAGTAAACAGAAGGCCCTACTTTTATTAATTTAAAGATTTGCTCCAGAAGGGGATCCCTGATTCCTGCGTATCAGATCTTCCAAACTGTGGCCTTCTGTTACCTTTTACCTTCAGTAAGCAGCTTTGTTTTGTTAGCTGTGTTTTGTCTTGTCTTGTTTTTGTATTTTAGTTTGTCCCTACTTATCAGTTTTTAGAAATAAAATTTGCTCTTTGTGTCAAAACTATTAATAATAATTCTTTGTGGTGGGGTAGTATTTTAAGGTAAGTGCCTAATTCCACATGTTCATAGCAGACTGTAAGATGTGTAATCTATGAACTCCTAGTGTGTACAAAATGCTCACATAACTGCATATATTAAGCACTTAAGCTTATCTGTGTTATGGAATTGAGATCTTTATCACTATATATTACAGTGTCTTTAAAACTGTTTGATTTATTCAGGAAAGAACTAAGTGATTTTTTTTCTCTACTGAATGAGGAAATTGTCATTTTAATGTGGCTTTAGTTTCGTGTTTTCCCTCCGTAGAATATTGAGTGCTTAAAAAGCAATCTCAAATATTGTGCTATAATGTTATAATATAGGAAGGATACTGCAGTATAGTTATAGTAATTAAAGAGACTATTGGAGGAAAAAATTATTTTTCATTTAGAATACCTGTAACCTTAGCTTGAAAGTTTGAATTTTTAACATTTCTTCCCTTTGTGAAAATGTGGGACTATATTTCCTTTGGCAAAGTTTTTCAAATGTAACATACTAATTTTCAAAAAAAGAAAAACACTAAAAGCATGTAAATTACTCTAATTTGAAAAGTTATCCTTTATAAAGGAATGATATTTCTTTTTGTTAAAGCATGGGAAATATCTATACATTGGTTGTGTTGTTTTATCTGAGGCAATAAATATATAAATAAAAGATTATTTGTTGTTGTCAACAGAAATAGCAATTGAAAATGGAAATGAGGTTTTCTTTGCAGTTGATTCTTTTCAACTCCTGGCCTATCACTTTGCTCTTTGGAAAGACTTTTATTTCAACAGCCAGCCATGCATATATTTACCTTTTCCAAAGAAAATTGTAGTACTGATTACTTTTTCTGTAATTATTATGGTCTTTCTTTTCTTAAAATAGCAATATATGAAAAATATTTAGGAAAATGTGATGATTGATGAATTAGTTTTACTACTTAATACTGCTTTCAAGCAACATAATCAGTTAACTGATACTCCTGAAGGACTTTAAACATAGTACTCCAAAACTGTTACTGAATGAACAGCTAATGTGCTTTGGAGTAGTGACCATTTGGGAAAAGATGATTGTAGGATTGACCTCCTAGTGATATGCAATCAGTGTTTTTAGACAGTGTCTTAAAAAAGTTAATAGGTTCCATTAAATCCAGTTCCTCAGGTACACAAGTTTCCCCAGAACAGGTTTTAGGAGTAATAAGTACTGGGACAGTAACAACTAAATACTAATTATTCCAAACATTAAAGAACAGAGTTTTTTGTTTTTTGTTTTCCTTGCTAGTAGAAAACCTAACTTTAGAGTTTTAACTTTCATTTTTTTCTAATATAGTTGAGCAAAAGCACAACAAAAGTAAATATATGTTACATTTGATTTTTGGGCTCATTTTATTTTTTTCTTCTTTTTTTCGCACTCATGGTACTACTATGCATTGTGACAGGTTCAAAATTAAAAATAATCTGTAAGCGGGATGTTGAAATCATCATGATTTGATGTCTGGATGCTGATTTGTTTTTAACATATAGGAAAATGATAGCCATTTGTCTATGCTGACTACTTAAGAGAGAGGTGAGGATTTGATGAGATCCTCAGTAGTAGTGGTGGGACATACATAGGGCATCAACTAGCATGGTGGGTAGGATGGGTGAATGAAGATTCTAAATATATTAGAAGTTCCTTGCCTGGAACTCCTACCTCCTTCTTTCTTTAAGAATCAGTTCAAATTTATTTCTCTTGTAAAATATTTTAGCTTGTACATTCATTGTCACTTTGTATGTACACTGATCATGTTGAATTATGATTGTTTACATGTCTGTTTTCCATTAAACTGTAGGCCCATGAAGCTTAAGGGAGGGTAGTAATTTATTTATGTTTTTGCCTCCAATGTTTTCAGCACAATGATTTGATTCATAATAGATGTATAATAAATGCTTGTTAAAAGATGAATAAAAGTATTTCCTTTTATAGGGTATGGCTATCATGAAAGATAATGCAATGGATCTGTGAGGAGCTCTGTAAAGGTTTTCAACTTTTAAGTAATGATAAAAATATTTTTATAAGGCAATGTCTGGGTTGTTTTTTTCCTCCAATTTGCTTTTCCAGGTTCAACTATCTTTATTTTTTGCTAATGTATAAGTACTTCATGTGTTTGCTAAAATAGTCAAACAGTACAGAAATGTATGAAGTTAAAAACCACTTGTAATTCTTTCCCCAGTGATGACCATTGTTTCTTACTTGAATATGTCCTTCCAGACTGCTTTTTAAAAATATCTTTGTCTTCTCTCGTTTCCTTTTTAAAATTTTATAAGCCCTTTCTAAATATACTGCTTTGATATCTTAATTCTTTACTCTTCACATGGTGAGTCTATAACCTTATATTATACAGAATGTACTTTGAGAATTCCAGGTGACATTTTCAGACCTTAAGTGTACTCCATTTTGAAATATATTTTTGCCTTTGCTTCTATGATATTATGCCTTCCTGATTTTCCTGATTCATTGTGTTGTATTCCTCAAGATCTAGTGCTTTTCTCTTCTCACTGTACCCTTCTCTTGGCAATCTAGTCTGTGTCTATGACTTCAGTTAACCACTTTGTATGCAGGACTCCCAAGTTAACAGATCCAGCCTAGGCTACTGTTATGACCTCCAGGCCTGCATATCTGTCTGTCTATTTGATGTCACTTTTCTTGGATTTCATGATGGTTCCTCAAATTTGACAAGTCTAAATTTAAATTTATTATATTCTTCCTTTGTTCAGTCCTTCTCTGTCTAGTTTTCCCAATTTTAGTCAAGAATATCTTTCTATCCAGTTGTGCAACTAGAAAACTCTCTTACCATAACTAATCCATCAACAAATATCCCCTTATCATGTACGTAACTGATATATTTACAGATTTGTTTGGGATTTAGTTTTAATCTGTTGATCCTTATGTCTCTCTTTACGCAAACCTTACACCTTTAAGTAACAGGATTTAATGTTTTTCTATGTTATAGGGCTATTCCCTTTATATCATTATTCTTTTAAAAACTGTAGGTATTCTCAGACAATCTACGTGGACTTCAGAATCTTCCTGCCATCTTCTGTCTCACAGTCCCTTTGGAATTTTTATTAGATTTGCATTAGATGTATCAATTACTTTATAGAAAATTTATATATCCCAATAATAAGCATTCCCATCCAGGAGTATGTTGTGCATCTTGATTTGCCGTTTGGGTCCTTCAAACAAGTCACACATTTTTTTTATATCTAGGTTTTCACAATGCACCAAGACTGTTGTTGCCCTTGTGCTGGGTTATTTTAGTTATGGTTGGTATTGGTTTGTTTGGTGTTTAGCACAGTCCCTGGCATATCACTCACAGTAAATATTAAGTTTTGAGCAGTGTTTAGCATATAGGGAATCTTTCTTTCTTTCTTTCTTTCTTTCTTTCTTTCTTTCTTTCTTTCTTTCTTTCTTTCTTTCTTTCTTTCTTAATAAGTCATGCGGTCTTATGATTTAAAAATTTTTTAATTTGATTATCTTCAGTTTTTGTAGACACTATTAGGTGCAAATTATAATTTTGTCTTCCTTTTAAAATTTATACTTCTAATTTCTTTTACTTGACCTACTGGTTTAGGTAAAATCTCTCTAACAATGTTGAATTAATAGGATTGGCATTAATAGCTAATATCTTTAGGTGTCTGTGTTTAAATGGCAAAATCCATTTATGTTTTGCATTATAAATGCTATTTATGAGTTTTTTTTCACCCTAATGCTGTATTGATGAATGGAAGTTTTATATTTTGTTTGCTTAGTTTATTATTTTAATTTAATTAATTAAATTTTTTTTAGAGATGGGATCTCACTCTGTCATCCAGTCTGGAATATAGTGGTGCAGTCATAGCCCATTGTAGCCTCCATCTCAAGGACTCAAGAGATCTTCCCTCCGAGGCCTCCCAAGTAGCTGGGATTACAGGTATGTGCCATCATACTCTGCTAATTGAAACAAAGTTTATTTTTAATCAAAGGTTTGCCACATTCCGTGACACATTGTTACATCTTTTTTCCTTTAGTTGACTTACATAATCAGTTAATAGACTTTCTAATCTTTGCCCTTGCATTTGTGGAAAGATGACTTCTTGTTCATGATGTATTGTGAGATCGCTCCTCTTGTGCTCTCTTTGTCATGCTTTGGGGTTAGGATCATGCCAGCATAAAATGAACTGGGACAGTTTCTTTCTTTTTGGAAATTTGTCCTTTCTTAGAACAGATTTGTCCTTTCTTATTTTTTATTTCATTTAGATCTTCAAATTTGTTGGCCTAAAGCTGTACATAATACTCCTCACCCTCCTGCTCCAGTGTTTAAATAATCTTATTGAAGGCTGGTATTATCTTTCTTGCTGTTACTAACAATACTTTGTTTTTTCCCCTTCCACTTGGTCAACTTATCAAAATTTAGTCTATTTTATTGAGCTTGCAAAGAAGGAAAGAACTAGCTTGTTTGCTTCTCTGTCTGCTATTTTATTTGGTTTATTTTGTTTTTATAGTCTTAAGATAAGTGCTGGCTCATTTATTTGTTATATTTTCTTTTGTTTTACATTTAACAGAGTGCTAATTTACGATTTTTTTTGCTCTTACTAGAGCTTTGATTGAACCCTCTAAGTTTTACATGTATATGTAAAATGTGTGTATCATATGTATGATATGTGTATGAAATTAATTTGCTTTAATTAGCTTTCAACCTTTTCATCATAACATAGATCACAGATACAGAAAACCATTCATAACAAATATATGTCTTGGTGAATTATTTTAAGGTAAACATGCTTGTAATTATTACTTAGGTCAAGAAATAGAACTTTACCAGCCACTGCAGAAGCTCTTCAGTGTGTTCTATGCCAGTCACAACCCTCTTTTTCCCTCCAAAAGTAACTTCTGACTTTCAGAATAATAAATTATTTGTTTCTTTCTTTTTTTTTTTTTTGGGACGGAGTCTTGCTCTGTCCTCCAGGCTGGAGTGCAGTGGCGCGATCTCAGCTCACTGCAGGCTCCGCCTCCCGGGTTCACGCCATTCTCCTGCCTCAGCCTCCTGAGTAGCTGGACTGCAGGCGTCCGCCACCGCACCTGGCTAATTTTTTTGTATTTTCAGTAGAGAGGGCATTTCACCGTGTTAGCCAGGATGGTCTCGATATCCTGATCTCATGATGTGCCCACGTCGGCCTCCCAAAGTGCTGGGATTACAGGCGTGAGCCGCTGCGCCTGGCCCTATTTCTGTTTCTTTATGGTTTTGTCACTGAAGTGTACGTCTCTAGACACTATAGTTTAGAATTGTTCATGTTCACTTCAAAAAAGTTTTTTTTTTTTTTTTTTGAGATGGAGTCTTGCCCTGTCGCCCAGGCTGGAGTGCAGTGGTGTCATCTCTGCTCACTGCAACTTCCGCCTCCCGGGTTCAAGCGATTCTCCTGCCTCAGCCTCCCTAGTAGCTGGGATTACAGCTGTGGGCCACGACGCCCAGCTAATTTTTGTATTTTTAGTAGAGACGGGGTTTCACCATGTTGGCCAGGCTAGTCTTGAGCTCCTGACCTCATGATCCGCCCGCCTCAGCCTCCCGAAGTACTGCTGGGATTGCTCCCAAAGTGGCGTGAGCCACCGTGCCCGGCCTCCCCTGCGCCCCGGCCCCCCCCACCGTGCGCTTTTTTTAAGACAGGGTTTTACTCTGTTGCCCAGTTTGGAATGCAGTGGCATAATCACAGCTCATTGCAGCCTTGAACTCCTGGGCTCAAGTGATCCTCCTGCTTAGGCCTCCTGAGTAGCTAGGACTACAGATGCATGCCACCATGGACCATGGCTGGCTTATTTTTAAATTTTTTTAGAGACAGGGTGTCTCACTTCGTTGCCCAGGCTAGTCTTGAACTCCTGGCTTCAAGTGATCCTCCCGACTCGTCCTTCCAAAGTGATGGGATTGCAGGGGTGAGCCACTGAGTCTGGACTATATTTTACTTTGAAGACTTTCTTAAGCAGCAGGTTTTTCCCTCCAGCCCTTTCTTTTCTTTATATATTATTCCCTGAAGTACCTGAGTTGTTTGACCTGCTGAGTTCCCTGCAATCTGGATTTTGTCGATCTTGTATTCATGGTGAAGTTAAACATTTTGTTCTATATTTTTTTCTAAGTTGGCAGGTAGAGTCAGAGTTTGGTTGCATTTAAACTTAATCCCTTAGATAGGACTATAGGTGCCATTGTATTTTCTCATCAGGAGGCACATAGTGTCTTCTTAAAATTTTAAATGTTGGCAGGTATTGATTCTCAAAGCCTGCATCCATTAACTCATCATGTCATATGTTATATAGTGTTTTTGTTATGTAAAGTAACTAGAAATGAAATCTGTTTCCATTTGATTATCTAACAGGGACTTTTTTGTCATTAAAAAAGTCTAGATTTGGCCGGGCGAGGTGGCTCACGCCTGTAATCCTCGCACTTTGGGAGACTGAGGTGGGTGGATCACGAGGTCAGGAGTTCGAGACCAGCCTGGCCAATATAGTGAAACCCGTCTCTACTAAAAATACAAAAAATTAGCCGTGCATGGTGGCGGGCACCTATAGTCCCAGGTACTTGGGAGGCTGAGGCAGGAGAATCGCTTGAACCCAGGAGGCAGAGGTTGCAGTGAGCCGAGATCGCACCATTGGACTCCAGCTAGGGCAACAGTGCGAGGCTCTGTCTCCAAAAAAAAAAAAAAAAATTCTAGATTTGTATTGTGGTCAGTGAATGTGAATTCTACATTCTCACAGTGTATGAATATGATCTTTATCTCCTCTTACATATGAAAATTTGCAAATGTCTTATGGCATTTGTAAAGATTTATCTTATTTTGCTTGTCATTTAAATGTTTTAGGCCGGTCTTGGTGGCTCATGCCTGTAATACCAGCACTTTGGTGGGAGGCCAAGATGGGCAGATCACTTGAGATCAGGAGTTTGAGACCAGCCTGGCCAACATAGTGAAAACCCATCTCTACCAAAAATACAAAACATTAGCTGGATGTGGTGCTGCATGCCTGTAATGCCAGCTACTTGGGAGGCTGAGGCAGGAGAATCCCTTGGACCTGGGAGGCAGAGGTTGCAGGGAGCTGAGATGCCACTACACTCCAGCCTGGGCAACAGAGCGAGACATCGTCTTAAAAAAAAAAAAAAAAAAAGTTTTATATATATATAGCTATTAAAAATGAAGATTTACTTATTTATTTATTAGAAAGAGAATAGGAAATAGACCGTAAAATATTTAGGAAATTGATGCGGAAAATATGGGGAATGAAAGATTTAGTTTCTATATTGTGATTGAAGGCAAAGTAGCTCTGAGAAAATGGAGACTATCACTCTTGGTTTTTTTTTTCTCACATATATAGGTTTTATAGCTATCTTGTTTCTAAAATTGTTCATGGAAAATTTCTTAATTTTTGTTATGATCAGTTACTGATGTATAAATATCTGGTTCTATTTACCAGTAAATAGTTAGAATTGATACTTGCTCTTTGACTAATCAGTTAAACATTTATCAGCACTAATATGCTTTTCATTCATGTTAAGCAGTTTTTTTTTTTTTTGAGATGGAGTCTCGCTCTGTCGCCCAGGCTGGAGTGCAGTGGCCAGATCTCGGCTCACTGCAAGCTCCGCCTCCCGGGTTTACGCCATTCTCCTGCCTCAGCCTCCCGAGTAGCTGGGACTACAGGCGCCCGCCACCTCGCCCGGCTAGTTTTTTTGCATTTTTTAATAGAGACGGGGTTTCACCGTGTTAGCCAGGATGGTCTCGATCTCCTGACCTCATGATGCGCCCGTCTTGGCCTCCCAAAGTGCTGGGATTACAGGCTTGAGCCACTGCGCCCGGCCCAGTTGTTTTTATTTTTTATTTTATTTTGTGTTGAGGGAGGATGGTACTTTAGGTTGTGTGCGTGAATTTTGTAGCAATATAAAAATGTAAATTTGTTTTGCCTTTTCCTACTCTGACTTTTCCTACATGTGTGTTTACCAGTGTCTTCAATGGTTTTCTTCTACTTGTTTATTCTTTTATTTCTGTTTGTATTCATCAAAACAAAAGAAGTGGTCAGTGAGTATAGTTCATTTCTGTATGTAAATTATTGTTCTAAGGCAGTTAATAATGGTAACTTCATGCTATTAAGGGTTCTGTAGTATATAGCAATCATTTATAGAAAGTTTTCTTAAGTAAATTGTTAATAAAAATAATTATATTATCAAAATTTGAAAATGAGTTACCTTTTTGATAAATCAGAGCTAATTTAAGATTATCTTTTAAAAATGTCACTCATGATCAGTTGCATTCTATTAAGCTTTAAGGGATGGGACAGAAAGGTATGCAGCAAGACATGCCAAAATCAAACCTTATGCTCTTGGAGATTATTCCGATATTAGCTTGTAAGATGGCATCAAGAGGAGAAACCAAAGGTGTAGAGGCAGGCTTAGTAGTTATTGTAATGTCTGTGGTAAGCAATTAGGAGAGCCTTAATTGAGTAATGACTAGTCGTGAAAAGGTGAAGATGACGATGAAAATATGGGAAATGGAAATGAATTTTAAACCAATAGAAATTTCTTACTTTTTGGTAGGCTTAAAAACAAACTAGGCCAAGCACGGTGGCTTGTGCCTGTAATCCTGGCACTTTGGGAGGTCAAGGCAGGTGGATCACCTGAGGTCAAGAATTTAAGACCAGCTTGGCCAACATGGTGAAACACTGTCTCTACTAAAAATACCAAAAAATTAGCCGGTTGTGGTGGTGCATACCTGTAGTCCCAGCTACTTGGGAGACTGAGGCAGGAGAGTCACTTAAACCTGGGAGACAGAGGGTTGCAGGGAACTGAGATTGCACCACTGCCTGGGTGACAGTGAGACCCTGTCTCAAAAAAAAAAAAACCAAAAACCAAACTATTGGATACCAGCAATTTCAATGGTTAGACATGTAAACCAAACATAAAATTCTAAGCTCCCCAACCAACTGAATGGATCCTCTTGTTGTCCAAGGGGATTCCAAAGAACTCCGAAAATCTTGCTCATGCCGTGACAGGAACGGAAAGATCTGTCATGGCTTGTTTGTACTCTTCTTGCTTTGGAGTTCAGGCACAAAACTGAGCAGCATTAACATTAAAATAGAGATTATAAGACTGACAAAACAGACTCTTTGTAGCACTAAGATAACAAATAACCACCCTGACTGTAGTATAGCATCGCATGACAGATAGCAGGCCCTGTAAGAAATCAAAGTATTTTACCCCATATTTAACATATTTTGAAATGGCCCTTCAGGGTTCTCTCTTGTGGGAGAAGTTTATATTCTGAATAGAATCCCATTCCCATTCCCTTCCCAGCTGTTTTTCTGATCCTGAAGAGATTAGCTGAGAGTCCAATACCTTTTAAAGATTTAATAGGAAACAGTTGCCATCTATGGCCTCTACCTAACTCTTTTAACTAATTGCCAACCAGAAAATTTTTGAATCCACCTATGACCTGGAAGCCCCCTTGCTTGGAGATGCCCCGCCTTTCTGGACCGAACCAGTGTATACCTCACGTATATTGATTCATGTCTTATGTATCCCTAAAACGTATAAAATCAAGCTATAAACACGGCCAACTTGGGAACATGTTCTTAGGACCTCTTGAGGCTGTGCCACGTGTCATATTCCTTAACTTTGGCAAAATAAACTTCTAAATTGATTGAGACTTGTCTCAGATACATTTTGGTTTACAGAGTTAATAAATTCATTGTCAACTTGCATTAGAAAAAAAAAGCACAAGGCCCGGCGCAGTGGCTCACGCCTGTAAATCCCAGCACTTTGGGAGGCCTACGAGGGCAGATCACAAGGTCAGGAGATCGAGACCATTTTGGCCAACATGGTGAAACCCTGTCTTTCCTAAAAATACAACAATTAGCTGAGCGTGGTGGCATGTGCCTGTAATCCCAGATACTCGGGAGACTGAGGCAGGAGAATCGCTTGAACCTGGGAGGCGGAGGTTACAGTGAGCCGAGATCACGCCACTGCACTCTAGCCTGGTGACAGAGTAATACTCTGTCTCCGAAAAAAAAAACCACACACACACATACTAAATCTATGAAAGGAAGAGATAATGGAAGGGCTTTATAAATTACAAGGAAACTGTCAGTGATACAAGCATGGAAAGATTTTAGGGAGAAAGTAGATGTGGTTTTTAATACCCAAATTCTACATGCCCTACAGGCCAAATCCCATTTGTGTAAAGCTTTTAGTCAGTACCCAAGTGCAGAAAAGTGCTTCATGATGGGAGAGAATAAAGAATGTATGTATTATTTGTCAGTAACCTTTGTTGGTTTTCTAGAACATGTTCCTGTGCA